>NC_134238.1:58261375-58582625 GCF_965152275.1 Natator depressus
TGAGATCCCTGGGTCCTACACGTGCCTATCACAACATATGGAATACCTTATCCAGTGCACTAAATGCCTGAATGGTGACTATGTAGGGTGTAACCAGACAATTACTACACACTCAAATGAACTCACACGGGAAAATTATGGAAGACAAAAACACCATATCACCTGTAGGTGAACTCTTTTACAAAGCGATCACTGTATATCTAACCTATCAGTTCTCATCCTCAAGGAAAACTGCACAAAACTTTCAAAAGATGAGCCTGGGAGCTTAAATTCATAACTTTCCTAGGTACTAAAAATCAGGGTCTTATATAGACACTGGATTTATGGCTTATTGCAAGGATCTGTAACTCACTAACCTCCTTTTTAGTCCTTTGACTACAGGAGTGTTAACAAACCACTTCACTCTGAATGGTCCATTAGAATATGTGCTAACTACTTATGCTAAACTATCTGTTTGATCTTGTACTTACCTGTGGCACTCTGAGCAGCTTTCCCAGACTTGAGGAAGAGCTCTGTGTAGCTCAAAAATTTGTGTCTCTTACCAACAGATGTTGGTCAAATAAAATATATTATTGTGAATCCAAAAACTTTTCTCATCAATGTCATGGGAAATATATATTTTAAATCTCTATGTTACTTATGTTCTTACCTCACCCACCTTGTACTCTAATCTAGCCATGGAGCAAAGGTACTTGAGTTCAGTTTGTGTCAGTCTCAGTAGGAAACCCCTTAAAACTTATTTGACAGGTCCTCATCAGGGAATGTAGAAGACAAAGTGTAGTTTATAATATGCTCCCAGAAAAAAAAAATCACCTATTCGTTCCAGGTAGAAGTGCAGTGCTGAATGAACAGTTCCATTTTTACCTGGAGATTTCAGTTTCTGTTTGATCTTTTGCTGGCACTTGACTGAGTAACTTCAAGCAGTTTGGAATCTATTTCAGCATGAACCAAGCTACAGATCATGTGTACACAGTGAATGATGGTAATTACAGTGACGGGTCTAGGACAGTATTTATTTCTCACTAATAGACAGCACCTGACAGTCTTTGTATATCAAGTTGTTATTAAAATCCTGTGTCTGGATGCTAAGCTGACTTATTTTATAACTAATCTTCTTTTACAACTAATCATGAACTATGTATAAAGTTTGGTAAGAAAATTCATCTAATTTGACAAGGGACATATTAAAATGAAAGAATTTGTGTCATAAAATATACTGTTGCAGCTTGTTTTTGTGATTGTCAAATGTAATTTTATTAATATGTTGCTGTAAACATCTTTTCAGTAACTTTAATCTTGTACTGAGACTGGATTTGCATGAAAAAACATAATTTTATTACTTCTAAATGTATTTTGTGAGGATATTTCTTTTAAATCTTCTTGGAAACATCATGCCACATTGAGAATAAGGGCATCAGAAATAATCACAAATGACTGTCATTCAGATCATGTCACCAGTCTAACCTAAGCAAGCATATCTTCCTCCTCCTCCTGATAAGACTGGAGCCCAAGTTGAGTTGGAAGTGGGATCTGGGCAAGAAAGCCACATGGTTTCCTCCATGGAGCAATTCTTCATGAAGTGGTTTATTATTTTCCCACTTGCGTTTCTGACAAATTTAAAATAGAAAGTTGATTTTCCGAAGTACAGTGCTTGACATAGTATGACTCGTGACAAAAAGTCTCAGAGCTGCCATATGTCCTTGCTAAAACTATGAGATCTGAATTTCATTATTGCAAAAGCCAGATAACTTTAGTTGACCCCTAACACTGGGTTTTATCTAACTGTCAATAGGCAAGAACAAGAGAGAGGGAGAGAGAGTGGCTCAGGCTTACAAACAGGCTACACCAACATGAAAATTGCTAAGCGCACTTAACTCAGATTTATAACAATGAGGGTGCTCAATATGTGCAAGAGCTCCTCAGCAGCTCCCAAGATCAAACTCCACATGAGGAAAGGGGAGAGTTTTGAGGTGGAATTTCATGTTCTTTGTGTGCCTAGATACTGCCCTTTTACTTCAGACATTGCTTCCCTTCATTCTAAACCCAGAACTCTTTACATGTTTTTATTTATAGATTCATATATGGCATACCAATGCCGTCTTTTCCCATGCTCTGATATCAACCATTGAAATTAAACAGCCCAATCCTATATCCCTTAGGGTATGTCTACACTACGAAATTAGGTCGAATTTATAGAAGTCAGTTTTTTAGAAATCGGTTTTATATATTCGAGTGTGTGTGTCCCCACAGAAAATGCTCTCAGTGCATTAAGTGCATTAACTCGACGGAGTGCTTCCACAGTACCGAGGCTAGAGTCGACTTCCAGAGCGTTGCACTGTGGGTAGCTATCCCACAGTTCCCGCAGTCTCCGCTGCCCATTGGAATTCTGGGTTGAGATCCCAATGCCTGATGGGGCTAAAACATTGTCGCGGGTGGTTCTGGGTACATATCATCAGGCCCCCGTTCCCTCCCTCCCTCCGTGAAAGCAAGGGCAGACAATTGTTTCATGCCTTTTTTCCTGAGTTACCTGTGCAGACGCCATACCATGGCAAGCATGGAGCCCGCTCAGCTCACTGTCACCGTATGTCTCCTGGGTGCTGGCAGACGCGGTACTGCATTGCTACACAGCAGCAGCAACCCATTGCCTTGTGGCAGCAGACGGTGCAATAGGACTGGTAGCCGTCATCGTCATGTCCGAGGTGCTCCTGGTCGCCTGTGTGAGCCGTCTGCTGCCAGCCAAAGATGTAAAAGATAGATGGAGTGGATCAAAACAAGAAATAGACCAGATTTGTTTTGTACTCATTTGCAAACCCCCGCCCCCCCGCCCCGGCTAGGGGACTCATTCCTCTAGGTCACACTGCAGTCACTCACAGAGAAGATGAAGCGAGGTAAATCTAGCCATGTATCAATCAGAGGCCAGACTAACCTCCTTGTTCCAATAAGAACAATAACTTAGGTGCACCATTTCTTATTGGAACCCTCCGTGAAGTCCTGCCTGAAATACTCCTTGATGTAAAGCCACCCCCTTTGTTGATTTTAACTCCCTGTAAGCCAACCCTGTAAGCCGTGTCGTCAGTCACCCCTCCCTGGGTCAAAGCAACGGCAAACAATCGTGCATCTGAGTTGAGAGTGCTGTCCAGAGCAGTCACAATGGAGCACTCTGGGATAGCTCCCGGAGGCCAATACCATCGAATTGTGTCCACAGTACCCCAAATTCGACCCGGCAAGGCCGATTGAAGCGCTAATCCACTTGTCAGGGGTGGAGTAAGGAAATCGATTTTAAGAGCCCTTTAAGTCGAAATAAAGGGCTTCATCGTGTGGACGGGTGCAGGTTTACATCGATTTAACGCTGCTAAATTCGACCTAAAGTCCTAGTGTAGACCAGGGCTTATTCACAGTAGTTCTTACTCACACAATCAACCTAAGATTTCAATGAGAACATTTGCCTAAGGACTGTTTACATGAGTGAGTGTTGCAGGATCTAGAGCACCATCAGCCAGTGTGCATGTTTGTTTACAGTTTATTCATTTTCTTACCCTTGGATACAGTCTATTTGTCCCTAGGTACATTCATGCAGATACATGAGTGGTGAACATGTTTACCATGCGTTAGAGTACTTAGCCTGTGAGAGCATTATTGATATGTTTGTAAAAAAACCCTTCTTTGGGCCTCTGTTTCGAGCTTCTAAAATCACAAACTGTAAAAGTTTAAACAGTTCTCAAACATATCCACTCATCCTTAATTTGGAATCCTCTAGAAAGCAACGAGGATGGGGGCTTCTTAATGCAAGAAGTGTAAATAGCATTGAGGGGTCAGAGAGAATTTGAATGCCTCAGCTCAGACTATATTAATTCACTCCATTCAATAAAATATTTCAGGTAATGGAAATAAAAAGGATCATTTTAAAATACATCACTCCATTTAAAAATATGCATTTGTAAAATATGGTAACACGTTACAGTCTTATGAGAGTGCTGACTGTTAAAGCAAAATCACAAACTGACATATGTACTCTACAATAGTATTTCACTATAAAAGCATGGACCCCTGCTGGCATATGTAATTTAATGTGTAGCATGCCTCTCCTAATTCAATCAGGTCTCTACATCCCTTCTTTTATATTCCAATTGGATTCCATGTGCTAAAGCCATCAAGATTTTCAGGATGAAATGAATGCTTGTATTAATCCAGCAATTTCCATTTAAAACACAGCATCGATTTGATTAATAAGGTTTGATGCTGAATAATTATATGGCAAATATGTAGGATATAGGAAAATCACAGATGTGACCACCAACAAAAGCCTTGTGGGAGAAGAGGGTCAAAGGGAAGCAATGGCCATGACTGAGGTGATGAATTCTTTGGCTTTTCTCTTATGCAATTAACAAGCAGTGCTTCTATTAATTTGCCAGCCCTAGAGTCTTCACTGGTCAGATGTGTCAGGGTCATGGGTCACAGGGGCAGAGCAGGGGTCAGCATCACAGCAGCACTGAAACGAAATGGGAAAATGAAAGAAATCCAAATTAAATAGTAGAATATACATTCAGCAGTATGTAGGAGGAAAAGTATCTTGTTAACATTAAGAATGCTCTTTTAGAATAATAAAAATGTTCCCTGCACGTTTAATTCAAAGTAATCAATCTGAGGTGCAGCGCTTGAGCATCCAATAAAAGAAAATCAATGTGGTCTCTACAAGGGAAGACAAACAATGCTAGCTTTTACTAAGGGGATTATAGGTTAACATTTATTCAGTGTATTGTAATCTGATGTCAAGTGGTATAAAATCAAGCCAACAATCCATTACCACCAGTTATAGGCGAGGTGCTGATTTCATGCAAATTGTCTTTCCATAGAACTTATGAAATCATTTCTGTGTTCTAGCTATGAAACATTTTTCGACTTCAATAAATAGTGTTTCATACTTGTATTAAGAAATATCAAAAAGACAAATATTTGTCATTTCAAAGCACAGTTTAACTTTCCTCTTGCTCTCCTTGCGCTTCGTATCATTAATTAATCAAATGGAATGTGTGTTGTTTTAAATTTGTAACAAGGAAAAACAGCATTAATTCAAGAACCAACATAATGCAATAGTTCTGTCTCTCTTCAAATTTGTCCTGCCTACCTCCCAGGAACATTATTAATTTTTAAAGTGTTAAATATAATAAACTGACAAGAAATGCCATTTTAAAAATCCCTATGCCATTTAGGAAGAATCATAACAATTGATAATAAAATGCAATAGAAAGAAAAAGAAAGTCAATGCAAATGTTCAACATTAACTGAAGCCACTGCCAATGAAAAGCTTGATCCTGCTTCCCAACAAAATCAATGGGGAATTTTGTCATTGACATTGGTGGGAGCAGAATCAGGCACTTTAATGAACTATGCTAAAAAAAGGAGCAAAGGCTTTTAAATGATAGAACATAAAAAAGGATTTGTATTAAGCAAAGAATTTTTTCTGGGTGCTGATTCATAGCAATATAGGTATTTCTAACGTGTAGCCTAAAAACACAGAGATAGATACATTTGTCCCGTTGACCACTTGTTTACTAATAGCTATTTATTCTGATCAGCTGGAGGGGGGAAAAGATATGGGGCTCTTCTGAAATATCCGAAGAAGTTAATGATCTCAAGTTTAACATCATGAAAGAGCTAGAGGAATTCTCAGTGTTAGCATTATTTTTGAAACAGCCTGGTTTCTTGTTAGGGTTGGGTCACTTTTATGTTTGAGGGAAAACATTACCACATGTTTGAAAATACCGCTGATATTTTGCAGATTGTAATACACTGCAGCCCTCTGCTACTTCAAAACATTTCAGCATTCTGTGGTGGTAGGAAGGGAAATTGAACTTGACACTATTTTTATGATAAAAGCTAAGTTTAGTTTTACCACCCTGAATACAACAGAACATTTTAATTGTGAAGGGTTTTTTTTTGTTTGTTTGTTTTCATTTTGGCAGTTGTGTATTTTACCTCTGGTCCTTAAAGGAAACCTAAACACAGATAGTCTCAGTGCAGTATACAGGAAAAATATCTATTGCGGAGCCCAAACTTTCATTCTGCATGCACCCAAAGCTTCTGATTAAGTCAGTGGGAGCTTTGATTGTGTAAGGAACTGAGGGTGGGAGACAAAATGATCCAGTGGAAAGGGGACTGGTGAGGAATCGGGAGACTTGGGTTCTGTTCCTGGCTCTCCTTATGACCAGCTCACATTATATGGTGCTGGGCAAGTCAGTTCCCCTCTGTTTCTCTCTGTAAAATTGGATAACTAAGCTTATTCTCCTTTGCAATGTGCTTTGAGATCTCTGGATGAAAAAGTCTATATTAGTGGCAATATTATAAGAACAAGCCCTGTACTGTAAATAAATTTTAGAAGTGTGCCTGTATCTCAAAAATTATTTACTGGTTAGGGAGAAAGCAACTGGATCCAGGATTTTGGCTTGGCCCATAGTAGAAATTGGAGATGACCACAAAGTTTGGATACAGATATAAATCCTGGGCATGTTCTTATCTGGAAGTTTTGTTCAGGCCTCTCCCTGTTTAAGTGTATTTTTTTCCTCCTCCTTTACTTTTTATAATGGACAGGTCTGCTTTCAGACCAATGGATTTTTTTAAGTGCAGGACTTTTTCAACACTTTCTAGCAACCAAAGCACTATTGCAAGAGTGAATGCTTCCTGCCAAAGTAATGATCTCCCCAATTCAACAGTCATTTTTGTGATGCCATCAGCATTGCTGCTGAAGCTGCCCTGCATTTAAAAGGCTAATGTTTATAATTTAAAATTAAAATGTCTAACCCATTTTTAAAATCCTCTGGAATATAGGGTTTATATTTTTTGTCTCCTCCAAAGAGAATTTCAGGCTTTACGTTTTTTTACATTTTTATTTGCAAATGATTATCTTGCTATATAAGTCCAAAACACAGGAAATAAGCTTTCAAATGGAAAGACCGTGATACACAAATGACTGAAATGGTAATGGTAAAAAAAAAAAAAAAGTGAAGCTGAAAATAACACTCTCTATTTTACAGAGTTTCTATATGCCTCATGCTAGGCTTTAAACAAAAAATAGGAAACATTTTAGCATCTATAAGAAGGAAATTGTAGAAAAGTATATGGCACTGAAAGACATTTTTGATGGTTTTGCATTTTTTGCGCAGCGAGGGCCATAAAAGGTTGCCAGTTGGGTATTGTAAAACTCCAGTTAACAGTGGGTTTGAAATAGATATAACCAGTTAAAGGTGAATGAATATCAAGGGTTGATTAGTGCTTCTTATACCTGCTGTTGTGAGACTTCTATTCATTATTGTAACAAAATGAGACAACATTGCTGGTGTACGGGACATGGTTGTAGTATTGATTGGGTTTCTCAAAAGTCTTCTCTTAGGATGCAGAGTGCAGTCAGACATGCACAAACATCATTCAGTTCCCCTGATTCTGTCATGTGTTCCGTGTACCTCAAACTAAAGCAGCCTTAAGATACAGAAAAATGCCTCTTTAGTTGCAGGCAGACAGGGCTCTAAGCCTGACTCAAGGGGGTTATGCAGATGTGGTGACCTTTCTTCCAGAGACCAGATTTTACACTCAAATTGCCATTAAAGCTCTATTTTCCCTAGAGGTCCACAGTCAACTTGTGTGTTTTCTCCATTAGGGTTAAAAGTCAGTGTGGCACCATGCCCACACTGCATACTAAATGGAATGAAACATAAATAAACTGTAGAATGGTTTTCCATCCAAGAGAAATTGAATCATTTTTAACATAAGCCATTTCCTAGTGTGATAGACAAAATGTGTATCTAGGATAATGTAGAATCTTCTGCTACTTACACACCCAGGGTCAATATACAGGAAATGCTGCACTTTTCTCTTTCTAAATTAAATATAAAATACAACCTTAGCAATAGCAATAACTATCTGCACACTTTAATAGTAATTTACCCTCTAAAATGCATAAATTAGTTGTATTATCTGTTCCTTTGGGGTAAATTGAATCCCTGTCTCCCAGCCTCCCAAGAGAGCTGAAGTAAGCAGGGTTTGCGTGGGGAATTCATACAGTGCCTGGAGTTGGTAGACTCCAACGCTCTAAACCTTTGATCAGGGTGCAGAGTAGCTCTGTGTTCCTTCCACAGCCCCTTCTCCAACCCCCAGACTGAAATAAGGACCTAGATCCTTGCATATCCACTGTACAGGAGTGTGTAGACACAGGGGCTGAAATTCTGGCCCCACTAACTTCAGTACAAGTTTGGCAGTTGACTTCAATGGAGGCAGGATTTCACCCTGGATCTTTCGAATCATTGACCCACTGGCCAACCCACGGCTCTTCCGCCTTACCTTCCTGACCCATCATATGTACATGCCCAAATATAGACACAACTTCATCCTCCAACTGCCCTATATGAAACTGTTGCAGAGATCTAATCCACCGCACACAGGAGTTGCAGAATTCTTATCCCGTCACTCAGTAAAACCAATCATACTCACTCTGCCATATTCACAGTCCTATGCTGCTGGGTTGATCTCATGTGTTCTGCAGAAGTGGTATTGTACAAACCTAGTTGTAGAAGCATGTGTATATGCAGAAAGCTATATCTTGCTTCACAAGGACTCAAGTCCTTGTGAAGTTTCTATTACTATTATGGGTATGTCTACAGTGCAATATAAGCCCAGGATTAGTAGGACTCGAGTTAGTGTCGACCCAGGGTTTGTTGACCTCGGGCTTGAGCATCTACACTTATTAGTAATGTCAGGTTAGGAATTGTTGAAACCTGGGTCCCAGCCTTGGGCTCCAGCATCTACATTATGCAGGCCTCAGTCCAACCACTGATATTCCACACTTCCTAGCACTCTCCAAAATGTGGCTGTTCTAGCCCTTTATTCATGGTGCAGTGTGGAAAAATTTTATTGTTCACCAAACTTGACTGTCCAGAGGACAAAGAACGTCAGCTCACAGCATTGTAGGATACTTTTGGCAGACCCCCAGAGCATGAGTCCAGTGGATCTGTGTCTACAGTACAAAACCATGGGGCTTGAATCCTAGATCCTTGCTTGACTCAGACTTGGACCCTCCACCTCCATGGGTTCCAGGGACGCAGTGTCTGAGCCCTGGGTTAGTGCAATTTGTGTGTAAACAAAGGAGGGGGAGGGTGGGGGGGGAATGTAGACTTGTGCCTGAGTTCAAACCCTGGGCTTGCAGTGTAGACATACCCTTTGTCAGCACAACAGGAACAAGCAATGCATCATATTTCAAATGCAGCATTTAAGAAAAAGTTTCACATAATTCAGATAATGGAGTTTGCAGAAGATTTAACACCCTATTTATGTATCTATAGGTAAACTCATATTCCTATAGATATGTGGGGACATACTAGAATATTGTGAACTCTTCTTAAATCAGAAACAGTTTATTAAATCAGAAACAAAAAAGAAGTTGATTCACAATCGTACAGTGAGTTGCCAATATTCCAAGCATAGGACATTGTAGGTACTTCTCAGAAATACAGCTACCAGCAGCAGTAGATTGACAGCTATTTTAATCAAAAATATTAATTTCAAATGCATGTGACAGTTTTCTCTTGAGGAGAGGGGTTTCTTATCATGTAAACCTTCAGAACATGGCTGCAAGCAAACTGAATTCAGCTTCTTTTTTAAGGACATCTGTCATAAAAGACAAAAATTAGTTTAGTAGTCTGATTTTTTGTCACGGGTTGTATAGTAGCTGGGCACTTAATTGAAAACCAGATTAAAGTTTTTTTAAAAAATTGCTTCATTACAGGGCACCATGGTTGCTGGTTAACAAGACTGGGAAAAACATGGAACTCTAACTGGAATTAGTATTGTAAAGGAAAAATCATATATATTCTCAGTTGGCACTTGAGTTAAAGTATTAACTCCAACTTCTTTATTAACCTGAGTTACAAACTGCTATTTGATATAAGGCTGTATGATCTTAGCTCAAAGCTAAATTAAACTCCATTCTAATTTTCCATGTAGCACTTGAAATGTTTGGATCTCAAGGAAGGTGTTATACAGAAAAGATTGTGAAGTTGGATTCCCCAAATAAACTCTATGGGGCAGCACAAAAGAGAAAAACTAACAACATCCAGCTCAAGTTTAATCCAAGTTGTTCCTGGACTACTTTATATCAAAAATAGAAAAGATCTTTTAAAATACAAAATATAAAATATTTGACTATAACCAAATCCCAAGAAATGTGGGTTGAACTTAGCTTGTTTTTCCAAATTACCTTTAAACTGTTTCATACCAACATTTCCCAATGGACGGTAGAAACTATGGACCAACCTTCCCTCCTTGGGAAAAGCCTGAATAAATTTGCTTTGCCCTGACCTTCTCCCACAAAAGCCACATCAGCCGTGCTACTCTGAAGCTTGCTGTAGACTTTGAAGTTGCTGAACTGCCCCATCAGAAAATTGTTAGCCCTTGGATCCACATAGGCAGAGGTATATTGTCTATAATTCTATTTACCCCTTTTATTAGTCGCTAAGGTGCCACAAGTACTCCTTTTCTATTTACCCCTTGGTCCTCCTTACCTTCAACCTCACTGATTTACTTTGTAAAGTTGAATTATCACATTTTTGGACCTAGGAGGATTGGTTTCCTTTTTCTGCATTATACAATATAGCTCAGTGAACTTTCTCTATAGCCCATTGCCAAAGACCAAATTCATCTTGGTGAAATGCCATTAATTTCAAGGGATCTGCTGGCTATTGAGCTCTTTTAAAAATCTGGCCCATTCTGTCCAATTCTTCTATCAATGGTGGGGGGTGCAGCAGTTGTTTGGTTTCCTCTCTATGTCACTCTGCCACAAAAGGAACAGGAAGATGCATGAGATCAGCCAAAACCACAGATGTCTTTAGAGCTGCATGCATGACCCACAGAACTCAGAACATCCTTGGAAACCTAGCACCTACACACTGTTCCCTGGACCCCCCCCTTCTCCATACATAAACTCTCTGTGGCAGAGCAGGTCCACCAGAGCTATGTTGCCATTGCCTCCTCAAACCACACTCCCCTTCCTTGGCCCCACGGAATTTTCCATGTACACGGGGAGATGATACTAAAATTGTCATATTAAAAAGGCACTAAGATGTGATTTAAAGTCAAAGTGGATCGTTAGTCTTAACTGTGACATTATTTGTGCTTGTCAATTTGTTTCAAAATCCTAAAGTCTTCAGATGTAGGAGTGCTTTTTAAATGTAATTCATGCATGTTGCATATGAGTTTGTTTGTTTGTTTGTTCAAAAAGAAAATCCTTCATGGAACATTTTAAAATTAGTATTTATTTACCTGGAAAAAAATGATGGAGACAGAGCAATGGACTCATGCTCTAGGGGTCTGCCAAAAGTATCCTACAATGCCATGGGCTGACTTTCTTTGTCCTCTGGACAGTCAAGTTTGGTCAATAATAAAGTCATGTGTCTTCCAAGTAAAAGTTCTTTACTAGAAAGACCCTTTACAGCTTCCACAAAATATATTATTTACTTGATGGACTGTGGAAAAGTTCCAAAGAGCATATTCTGGCCTACCAGGTAGTTATTGTAAATATTATGATGCATTTCATTTACCCAACAGACCAGAACTTAAGAGGTCAATTGGCTTTATGATAACTGGCAGATTGTCCCCTCAAATGCTATGGCAGTGGAGACAAAAGCCCATCTACTCTCTAAGAGTCCAGTTTATACTTAAAGTGCACTGTTTTTCCTATGTATGTTCAATTGAGAGAGCAAAACTGAGGATAGACTTTTACAGTATTCTCACTTGTGAACACTGGGAATATTTGTCAATTTGTTTTTCCAAAGTTAATAGAAAAAAATATATAGAATAGGAGGAGAGACATTAATTCAGTATCATGGATGAGATTTTAAAATCCTCAAAGGGAAGACAATTCCAGCAACCATAACTCAACTCTCTTGCGTACCCATAATCCCAGGACATCACAGGGCAAAACTGATATAGGTGGAAAGGAGTGGTGGCACTACCTCTCCTAACTCCGCCCAGACATGCTGGATGCTACCCTCGGTATTCACCTTCCTTTGGCAGTAAAACTGATCAAAGAAAAATGTTAGTTCACACTAAAGGAAACATTCCAGCTACTCCCAACTAGATTGCCCAAGCACAACCAATAAAATTAGAGAAACACTGCTTCACCATCAAGTTTGTTATGAGACTATGGCATCTCAACTACTTCAACACCTTGTAGATGTGTTCATGCACAGCAGAGTGACTTACTGGGATCTGATTGGTTTTCTGTTCAAAACCAATGATTGTCAGGATTCAGGCCAAATCGCTAACTGGTCAGCCATCAAAACATAGCACCACCTTGTGGTGCTTGACTTGCCCAGCCATTTTTGCGGCTATGGCACTAATGAAGATTATTTAATTCAGTGAGTAAAAAGCAAAATCTTAACATGAAAATTGAATAATCTTTGGGTGATAGAGCTTAACATTTAAATATTATTAAAAGCAATCATTATTGACTCAGTATATCATAATTGCTCAGTCTGAGCACTTTCAGTTTAGCATGTAAATTCCTGTTTAGTTTAATATTGATCTGATATATGATATTGGATGTTGTTATGTCAATATAAATAGCTATATTAAAAATTAGTGCACATGCTTTGTGATGATCTTTGAATGCTTAATAAATCAGCAATTTTAAAATGTAAAAGAAAGATCATGGTACAAGAGGATGTAAAACATGACATAGGATAACTCTCACATTTTGCTTTTATTTTAATAGGTTTTTTAATTTGTAACATGTAAAAAATACAAGAGGTTTTTGTGGGGGGGGGGAGCGGTTGTCACATAAAAACCAGCCAACCTGATGTTTTAAAAATATTATAAAATAATAATAAAATTGCTCCTTTGTGTGCTTGACCCGCTATGGCAAGTTTCCACCATACATTTTTATAGCTGAGTTATAAACCTATGAGAAATAGGGGCTTATAATTTACAGAGGTACAAGTACACTCTGTGTATGCCATTATATTCAATGTAGGTAGCATGAAAGAAAAAATACAGCTGATTAAGACAGTCCTGCAGACATGCTATATTTTTAACCCCTACCAGAAGATAACAAGGGCTGAAGAGGCTGAGTTAAACAACACTTCATGGCTGTGTTATAATTAAGCAATTGTAAGCAGTAATAAATGTGCTTGTAGATGAAACAACAACCTTTAACCCACCTAAGAACAGCTCAGAAAATAGAATGACATCACATGTACCTGGAGCATATTATATCTGTTACTGCTGTGAAGCTTTTTTAGGACTAGTGGGTTCATTTTGGCAACCTTAAATCCATAAGAAATACCAGTTTTATTATACCATTTACAAACATTAGACTTCAGCTATCAGAGCTTTGAAAGCTTATTTATAACTGTCCCACCTACAGCCACTAACCCTCATTCCTCACTTTGGACGTAATTAAACTTCACCAGATCCCCATTAACCTGTTCCTTTGATCTCTGCTGTGATGATATGCAAAGCCATCCTATAAGGCCTCATCTCTTGCTATTGGTTAGGATTTCTGATAACTGTACACAGAGTTCTGAAGAAGAAAAACCTATTGAAGATTTTCTCAAGCTATGGACAAATCCAGCTCAAAAGACCAATTTAAAAAAATTCACGTATCAAGTGAAGTGTCTTCATTAGGGTCTAAGGCCTCAAAGAAAATACCAGTCCAGGGAAATTCTGAAGGTCTGTGGCTGACCTTTCTTTGGTTTTAATCACTGAAACTCCCGACAGCTTAATAAGTTGAAGGTGCTGGATCACAGTCTAACTTAATAAGGCCCACAGCAGAGCCTTGGTCACCTCTGATTGCTCCCATAAGTCTTAGCACATCTGGTACTCTGTCCTTGGGTGAGAAATGTTTTCCATAACTTTCCTCATACTCACTACCCTGCATATAAATTGTTTTTATTAAACCACAAATGATACAGCACTGTATATTTGTGTGAGCTTTTGCAGTTTTCAGCCTTCATCCTACCGAGAGAGATGGTTGTTTTCTCCAAAATAGAATTAAACACGGTTTATCACAAGAATCTTCTTTGCTTCCCCCCTCCCACTTCTTGTTTTGCTGTGAATCACATGGGTCAGCCTAACCTTCAGCTATGACACAAGATTAAAGAACTAAAGAATGCAACAAGTCTGGTAGGGATGATCTGCAATGTATCGTACTTGTTCTTTTAAAATATATATAAAGGAACTAGGTAAGGAAATGGGCAGGAAGAGCATAGCATTTAAAAAAAACAAGCAAAAACTAAGTATGACCAATGGAAGTGGTATTTTCTGTGTATGTGACTACTGTATGTATAGAAGTAGATGTTAACATACACACAGATAGAGTGGTTGCTAATTAAAAGTCCACATTTCAGAATGTTTACCCCATATTGTTTTTTTAAGATTTTTTTTTCTCCTATTCTCAATGTAGGAGAAACTGCAGTACCTCAGAAACTATTGTTTTGTAAGCAGTGACATTTTAATAGCAGCAACTTTATGATTGTGTGTGTGTGTGTGTGTGTGTGTGTGTGCACATACATCTATGTCTCTGTGTACAATGCATATTTATAATATATATGTAGTGATAAATGTGGTAAGTGTGTATATGTATAAATAGTTAATTTGTGACAATAGGATAACAAACATTTTTGAGAAAAATAAAAAAGTCTCAGCCAGCTCCAATGATTCTAAAAAATTTAATTGAATCCAATCTCCCAGGGTTTTTTCTTGTTGTTTTTGTATTTTCTATTTTATTCTAATCTATATAGGTTCTTATACTGCACTTATTACCAAGGTAACTAAGCACCTTCCATTAATGCATTAAGCAATGTGACTAACATCTTATTATGGGTTCTGTTCTCTCTCGTCCTCTGTCCAGGGATGAACCTGTGTGTGTGTGTGTGTTAGGTTTAAGTTTCAGATGGTGGTGTTTTTTAAATGTATGTTCTGCTCTGTGTTTATGTCAAAGAAGGTGAGGTCAAGGAGGTGCGCCTTGCATTTGGAGCAGAAGATGGTGAGGTTTGTGATGGTACCTAATTCCTGTTGGACCTGCACCTGAGAAAGCTTTGTCTTCTTCACAGGCAAGCTTTACCAGTTGTCTTGTGGGTTTCCATACTGGCAAGCAAAAAGCGTATCCACTTGGAGGAATGGTCATTTAATAACATTTTCTAACGCAGTGAATTTAAATTCTTTATTCCAGCTGTGTGCTACAACACTAGCCTTCACCAACTGGATGTGAAATAATAGTCTTGGAGGTGTGTGGGTCTAATTAGATCAATAATAAGGAAGCCTGGGGCAGCTGAATAGCTTTTGCAAGGACTGTTCCAAACCCCACACTTTTACTTTGCAGTTCATATTGCTTCTGAGAGGCTAGAACTCCTTAACAAGTTGATGGCACAAATCATGGACAAATTATTTATCTGAGACTGGTCAAAAAAAGTTTGATGAATTAAATATAGAGATCATGAAATCATGTATCTGTGAACAGTTTAGTTGTAAAGAAAGGCATAAATTATTCACAGTGGCCAATTCAACCAGCGGGGTTGTATGTGTTGTTATTTATTGTTTGAATTACAATAACACCTAGAATTCTCAATAAGGACCAGACCCAAATGGTGCTAAGTCATATTCAAACACTGCATAAAAGGACACTCTCTGTCCCAAAAAGTTTGAAGAGCCTTTGTGTAAACTGAGGTTGATACCAGAGACGTCTGCTAATTGAGGCCTAAATGCTGCAAGAATTTAGGCACACTCTTAACTTTAAATACGGAGAATAGCGCCATTGACTTAAATGGGACTATTCAGAGGGTAAAATCCTGGTTCCATTTAAGTCAGTGGCAAAACTTCAATTGATATCAGTAGGGTCAGGATTCCAACCACAGTATGTAATGTTAAATATGTGCATAAGTCTTAGCAGTATCAGCCATCCTTCTTGCTCCAGGCCACAGCCCAGCATGTCCTCTCTGCTAGGGTTTGCAAAGGGCTCCTCGGAGGGCACCCTGTCTTCTTCGGTGCTTGTGCTGAGGGAATCCTCCCATCGTCACATCCAGGGCTTTCAGGGCCCCTTTATGCCACTTCAGCTCTTTTAGGTGGCCAAAAGGGGCCAGAGAAGGGATAAAGATATCACCTGGGAATTTTGCTCTTCTGAGAACAAGTTTTTGAACTTCATCCTGGTTTGCTGTTCCCTGACCTACTCCCCTAAACTGGCCAATTGATGCTCAGCCACCACTATCCCCAACAATTGCTTAAGCAGGATCCTCTTTCTTTCGTGTACACTGCAATCTTTTCTTTTTTGTAACAGGCTGCATTTAGCGGGAAGGGTAACAGACAGTTATTATCAGACTGAGAAAAGCATTCCACTGGTTTCAAGGTCTCAGAAATCTTTTTGCTGGGTCCAGGCATAAGACAATTACAGGTAAACCCTGCTTTGGCTGACACAGCAGTTCTTACAAGGAAAAATAATCCCATCCTTTTGTGATATTGGACATTATTCTGCCTGATATAAACCTTCTATGAGATTTTCTTCTTGCCAGTTCAATGTTACTAATAACCTCGACATTATCATTTTCCATATAGGTTTTTTTCTTTACTCTAAAACATGATCAAGCTGAAAGCCCAATAAATAAAATTAAAAATTATAAACTAAACAATGAAGTTATCTTCCAAAAAGGTTATTCTCAGACCTGCTTTTCAGTTTTATTAATGCCTGTCACCATCAGAAAATTCAAATCTCCTCCAGAGAAAAGCATTTGAATTTTATATCAACAATAAAAGTGTTTAATATCAACAGCAACAAATGACTCAGTTTGGTTTGACTGAATATTTTCCTGTGCCAGTATCGCAGAAGTGGCATAACAGCCTTGTGCCCTTGTGTCTTATTCAGCAACAGATTCATAGGGATGAAAAAGGATAGGATGTTTTTTGTGGTTAAGGTGGTAGATTAGAACTCAGAAATCATGGGTTCAATTCCTCACACTTCTTGTATGACTTTGGACAATTCATTTAATTTCCTGGGCCTAGATCCTCAATGGGAGTTAGGTGCCTTTGGAGTTTGAGGTTCTGGTCCTTTGTTCTTTAATATCTGTTCTGTAAAATGGGGATAATACTTCCTTTCTGCCACTTTTTCTGTCTTGTTTACTTAGGGCTTGTCTAAATAGTGGGTTAATGCACACTATGGGGGTATGATTTCTAAAGCACACTAACATGCTGCTCATTAATTCTTCCATGTAGACCCTGCTAGTGTGCACTGAAAGTTCCCTAGAGTGCACTTTAAAACACTGTTGTTGTGGCCCTTTAATGCACACCAGCAGGGTCTATATAGATCAGTTAACGGGCAGCTTGTTAGTGCACTTTAGAAATGTCACCCTCATAATGTGCATTACCCCAATATGTAGCAAGACCACTGATGTCAATTCCTTGGAGCAGGGACTGTTTCATACACTGTGTATGTACACCACCTAGTACACTTTAAGGGTATGTCTACGCGGCAACTAGACACCCATGGCTGGCCCGTGCCAGCTGACTTGGAGTCGCAGGGCTTGTTTCATTGCTGTGTAGACTTCTGGGCTCAGCCCAAGCCTGGAAGTCTACACAGCAATGAAGCATCCCTACAGCCTGAACCGAAGTTGGTTGGCACGGGCCAGCCATGGGTGTCTAGTTTCTGTGAGGACATACCCTAAGCACTCCTGACTACAAATAGTAGCAATAATAAAAATAACTGGTTCTGCTAAAATGAAAACCAATCTGAACCTCTACCTAATATGATTTGAAAATGTTTTAATAATTTTTATTTAATTAATTTCCTTTTCACTTGTACCCACTTATAGCTTGTTGGTTCTGGCCAGGACGGGAAGCAAAATTGCCAAAATAGCATAGGAAAGGCCATCATCATGATATTTTGAAACCATCCAGAAGTACCAGAAATCTCACAAATATCTGGCCTCACATGATTTCCACCTCAATTGTGCAGAATTGTAGATATGAAATTAAGCATTAACGCTTATGGGTGCTTACCCAGTCCAAACCTCTTGAGGGTCATCCATCAGGATAAATTAAGCAGATCACCAATGCCTTTTTTTTTAAAAAAAGGATTTTATTCTGATGATGATAATTGTTTATGTGGCACTAAACCATAGGGAAGACTTGGAAGCAGCAGAGAGCTCATGCTAATCACCTCTCTGGATTCTGTATACTGCACTGTTTAATCCAGCAAAACCTTTAACTCGTATCCTCCCCCTTCTTTCCCATATTAGCAGCTGCACGCTGAATGTGTTTTAGTCAGGGGAGTTAGGCTGGAGGATCTCCTCTGTGCAGCTGCAGATATAAGGTGGGTTTTAGTGGCTGGACTACAAAGCTGGGGGTGGGGGAAGCTGTTTAAAAAAATATCACCTGGCTTCTTGCCAGGTGAGAACTTTCCTCCTTTTGTTGGAAGGTTCAAGGTTCTTTTTCTTTTTGTTCTTCTGGGTTTAATAAAACCGTTTGTTACACTCCCTCTCCCCCGGATGGTCTACATGGCTGCTGATTGAGGTCAGCTGCAAGAGACATAATGTCTTGAGTACAATATAACAGCCTTGATTCTGGTGTTAAGGTTACAGCACTCAGGAGGCTCGAGACATTATTGTTCTTGTGGCTGACTGACCTCAGCCGTGAGAGCCCACCTAGTGAAGGCATTAGAGAAATTCCTTGCCCGTGCTTTGTGAGCAGAAGCAGTTTTGCTTTTAGGAGGGAGGGTCTACCTTGGTAGCCAGGATGTTGCTGTTAAACATGAGAAGCCTAACTGACCTTCAGTGTTTATCAGGGGTTTTACAAATGTTGGCCCCATAGTCATGTGGAGGCTTGAAGGTGCAATGGATCTTCTGTGGCCAAGCAGCCATGCTCTGGAATTATTACTGTCTGGGGCCCATCGGTAGGTGAAGTGGACCAGAAACTTAGAGAAATTTAAACAGCTGATTTCCCCCCTCCACAAAGCAATCAGTTTGGCTTTGAATACAGTTATTGAGTCCTAGCCTGTTGTTGATACTGCTCTCGCATTTCCCTTTATTTTTGCTCTCAAAATGGGGACATTTTGCAAATCTAATTAACCATTCACAAATCCTTTGTGCACTATTATTGATTGAGAGCTAGATTGGGGAACAAAAATCCTATCCTCCCTTGTGTGGCTTCATTGGACATGATCCCAAATGCACAGCAATAAGTGGGACCTGACCTGCACTCTCACTGCTCTTCTTCCCACACACTTTGGCAACAACCTGAAGCAGTTGGGCTGGACAGGACTTGGTAGATGCAGTGATAGAAGAGAACGCCACCTCAGCCAAGGCAGAGGACTTAGGGCGCTAATATTCAATCTTACACAGCTTGACATCATCAAACTGAGTTGAGAAAAGCCACTACATCATGTAAAAACGTTGATATTGTGTTGTGATGTTTTCTGCATGTCATTGTGGTTGTTAAAAGAAAAGGAGTGCCACAAGTACTCCTTTTCTTTTTGCGAATACAGACTAACACGGCTGCTACTCTGAAACCTGTCATTGTGGTTGTTGGAGATTGTACCAGCTTCTGCTGGTGAGAGAGACAAGCTTCTGATTTGGCAATACGTATCTTCCTAAACTCGAAAGCTTGTCTCTCTCACTGTCACAGTGTAGCTGGTCTCTGTGGATAGACTGAAGCCAGTGCCCCTGGACTGGAGCAGGTGAGCCTAAAGAGAGCTGGGCTATACCTGGGTCTTCTAGGAGACAGCTGGAGGGAGGACAGACTGAGACTGGCTGAGCCCTAGGGAGCAACACTACACAGGAGTGGAGCTAACTTCTGTGGTGGGTCCCTGGAGCAAGGGGGCCAGGGGCTTATGGAAGCAACCCTCTGGCTGCAGCCCCAAGAGGGGAGCAGAGCTGATGGAGGTGGGGAAGCTGCCAGCAGCTGGAGTGCGAACAATGGGAGGGGTGGCCCTGAAGCCTGGGGACCAGGTATTGAGTTAAGACTGTGTTTCTGTGTTCTGTTTGTTTCTTAACCTTTGTTACAAAGGAATAAACCGCCTTGAGTAAGCTTGGGCAAAGCAGTGCATGCCCGGAGCTGGGGAGCAGCAGTGGCCCCCAGTGATGCTCACCAACAGAAGCTGGTCTAAAAAAAGATATTACCTCATCCACCTTGTGTCTCTAATATCCTGGGACTAACACAGCTACAGCAACACCACATACCGTTATGTTGTTGGAACACATCATCACATTATTTAGTCAACACTGTGGCACGAACATTCCAACACAAGATCACAACTTTAAGCTATGATTATTTTGTGTGTCTGTGTTCAATACCCTTTTTCCTGTCTGGCTTCTCCCACATTTATGGGGTGTAGGGTTTTTTTTTTTCACTCTCACCACACTCCTGGCTATTAGAAGGGAAGGTAGAGCTTTCCCTCTTTCCACCCTCCAGCCCTCTGCAATTGCAGGGTGAGAGAGGAATTCTCTCTTTGCCTTCCCTCCTTCCTTCTGACAGCTTGAAAGCAGAGAGAGGGGTTCCCATTTCTCAGTATACTGTCATTGTTCCCTGTGCAGCCTCTCATGTTTTGAGCAGCATGTGAATGCTCTTGTGATTTGTGCAATGCCTGATGCCAGCTGAAAAGGAGAGGCACTCCAACCAAAGCAGCAGCCTCTGAGACCTGCATGAGGTACCCCAAAGAACTGTGTGTGTCAGTACCACCAATTTACCATATTGAACGGCAACCAGCAAATCATCACAATTCTTTTTCTGGATGATGCATATTCTGGTTAACAGGGTTGTAATATGATCACATATGAGAGATGAAACTAGCAATGCCAGAGTTGTTAACTCATGCATCTCACAGGACCCTTGTATGGATTTTATGTTGCTTGTTGCTAATGATTACTCTCTCAGATCTTTCTTGTATGCAGCAGCTGCTTCCTTTTGTGCCTGTAAGTGCAGGAAGATGTGTGTATTGCCAAATCAAAAGTATCCACATTATTGAAAAGCATCTTTCAGTTTACGTGTAATTAGAGGACTAGCCTAGTCCCCTTGTTAACATTCTTCATTGTTAGGATAGTAAAGTTATGAAATGTTTTCAAGTAGGAACTGCAGATTTAAATGTTTTATAAAGCCCATGATTTAATTGAAGTATTAACCTTGGTGTTGGACTAGTTCAGTGGTTTTCCCTCCTGGTTCCAGTATGCCAGGAAATCCAACACATGATAAATATACATTCCTCTGAGGTCATTATTGCTCAGATGCTGATCTGGCTGCTGCTTGGCTGATGACTCCAGATATATCAAATCCTGATATTTAAAAAGCAATGCTGCTGATTTAAAAGAGATCCTTTTGACATAGTTTTTAGGATTCAGGGTCCTTGGAAATTCAGACTATTAAATAGTATATCCTAGATCAGTTTCATCTGGTGGTTTGTACTGTATACTGTGGGGGACCAAGAATTGCATTTAGTAGTGTGCAATGTTTTGGTCCAAATTTGGCACTTTTTCATTAAAAATCATTTCAAGGAATATTGGCACCAATTTGAATTTCTTCCTGAGTATGTGTGGAATAACCATCAGAAACCCCTCAAGATTTTCAGCTGGGATTTTCAAAGGAACCGAAGGCACTTAACTCCAATAGGCTCCTTTGAAAATTCCAGCGTTCATCCTCATGATGATTCGAGTGCAAGCGTGTAGCATTTCTGTATCTGCCAACTCACACGTGTATGTCTTGTACGAAAAGATAAAGTTACTGGACTTTTCTGCTGCCCCTGTTGGGTGTATCCTAAAGAGAACATGAGACTTCCAAAAGGATTTTGTTCTGAGCATCCTTCCTGCAGACATTCACTTTTCAGGAAAGGAATTGGCTGTAGCTGCCTTCTATATAGACCTCCACAAGGCCTGAGTAAGTCAATATTATTTTATTAATGTGTGTATTTGTAATTGCTTTAGGGGGATACTATTCTCCCCGGAACACTTTGCCACTCAATAATCTATGCTCGCCTCTCATTAAATGTTGTCATATACTTTTAGTATTTACGGAAAGTACTGACATAATCATTCAGGGCCATTTTGTGCAGGGAGCTACAGATAAGAGGGATGCTGGGCTGTGAACAGAGGCAGAGAAGATAATTAAACTAAGAGAGGGAATATACTCACTCATGATAACTGATGTTGTTGTAAGGTTCCCATTGGGTTTGTATCCTAATGCAAACCAATGGAGTTCTCATCTCTCTCCCACTAGAGTCATTTAGTTGTTCTCTTTCCCTCTCATTCACCATGTGATTGTTGTCCTCCACCACTGTCCTTGGGTGACCTTCCTCTTCTTCTCTCTTGACCCCAAACCCAAAGGACCCTTGATTCACACACATTCCCTTCACAAAGACTATTCCTGATTCGCACCACTAATCAGATCCCATAGACCCTACTACTATCTTTTTTTCCTTCCTTCATTGACAGCATTTTCCTTCTGTAATTAGGATGCGGGCTCAGCAGGTCTAAATCCTTCTGTCTTGTACCTCCAGAAGGGGACTAATAATTTGTGATGCATGTGCTGGAGTGCCCGTAGAGTGCTGAGCCTGCCTGCTAAGAAGATCCAGAGCACCTATTTCCTACTCTGTGGCTCGTTGACTGAGGTAAACAGTGCACTCTGTGGCCCAATGTACGAACAATTTTGCACTGAGTTGTCCAGTGGAGCCAAGAAGAAAGGCTACCAGACATGTTGGATTCCCATAATATAGTAGCTATAGTAGCACAAAAATTGGAATATCAATATGCGCTTCTTTACAGAGCCCTAATATGTTTTGCATTTAAAGGAGTTTAGATAATGGGCTCTTTGAACTTCATGTTGGGAGAGGAGCAGAAGGTGTCTACATTGGGTTTTATTTAATTGGGTTTCACAATGTAGAGGGGAAAAACAGCTTCCCATTAAATTATGGGCAAATCAATGGCTTAGAACCCAAAGAACCCTATGCTAAACTGAACTGTGGTTTGGTTTTGGTACCAAAATAGGTAAAAAGAGAACTACCTGCAAAGAGTGACTCCCCTACTACCAACTCCCATGCACATTGGGACCATATGGAGATTAGCAACATAGGTACTGATATTTGGTAGACAGTCCTAACTCTGTGTGGTAGGACTTCTTGGACATGGAGCCTTCATCATTTGCTTATATGGCTGTTTTTTCTTTTCTAAACAAGAGTGTGCACTGTAAACAAACTGACAAAACTGGGGTTGGATTTTGTGTGATTGTGTTTGTATATGTAGCTGTAGCCTAAATTGCATAGGGGGCCAAGGAGAGTAAAACAGGTTTACATAATCATCACAAGGGAGGATAACAGTCCAATATTACATCTATACTAGAATTAAACAGACTTCTCGCAAGTGCAAACAAATTGTATCGTTCATATTTGTATTGTCTTCTGTGTCCCATGTTTTATGACTTTGATATTTAGCTCATGAATGACAAGGTTTTTCAGGTCATGAGGTCTGTAGCAGAGGGATTTGTTTGGTCAGTTGGCCTGGTGGTTTGGGCCTCTGACCTCAGTCTCTATTTCAGTTCATTATGTCTTTTGCTCTCTGGATGAGGTCCCTGCTAGACTGGCTTCTTAGCTTGTAATCCCTTGCCCTGCCATTTTTGGGGCCAGGAGCTGTGGCTCTGGGGTGGGTATGGGGACTTAGGCCCTCCTGTTTTACAGGTCCCAGCCCAGGGCCCTGAAAGTGTAATGTTGTGGGATGGCCTGGGTTCAGCCCCTGCTCACATTCCCCTGGGCCGCTTCCTACGACACTCTGTGTCTCAGTTTGGGACGTGGCCACAACTGAGTTACAGTCCTTGACTCAAACCCCACAGTCTAGGGCTGATGCCTGTAACCGTTGGGTGCCCTTGCCCCAGATTCTACCTTTCCCTAGGGTAGTGTCATGGGGGGCAGGGCTCACAACGAGACTCCTTCAGTAAAAGTTTCTTCTGCTGCTGCTACAGAGTGGCCTTCCTCCACAAAATGGCTTCTCTATTTTCTCTCCCCACCACTCTCCAGGACTTATACTGGTCCTTTTCCCAGGAGCGTGCTGAGTAGTGACCAAGGGACAGGGCCTTCCGGGCCTTGAACTTGTCCAGCCCTTACTTTGCCTTGACCTTAGGGTGGGTCTATATATCACATCACAGGGCTGTCTCTCAGTTACACAAGTGTAATTCCATTGACTCCCTGATTAACACTGGTTTAAGTGAGAGGAGAAATAGGCTGCTTCTATTTAACGTGAGGAGTCATTTTGAAATAGGGCATTCTAAGAGCATGATGAAGAAGGAGACATGAAACTGGGAAGAGGAAAGAAGGATGGAGAGAAAAGAGAGGGCACAAAGGAAGGGGTGAGAGGAGGAAATTGTAAACAAAAATATCGTGCAATAGACAATGGAAAAAATAGACAACTTTTTAATAATTAAGGCTATTACAGCATCTTGGATTTGTGGTGAAATCACAGTCCACTTGTACCTTGTTCATGTAATTTATGATGTCATCATTAAACCCCTTGGTGGCATTATATCCATGTAATTCACAGTTGCATGGCATTCTTTTCTATATACTGTACAATAACTCAATGTGTAGCTATTGGTTACAGAGACACACTCACACACAAATGTGTCTAGATATGTGTGTTCTGAGTCTGTAGTCTGCAAAGAAACCAAGCATTTTAGATGTGGTCAGTTGTGTGAGTAAAAGATAAAAACCCAGAGTTGGAAGAGACAGGAGCTGAGAATCAAACTTCCGTATGCTATTCGTTAAGTACCAGCTTTGTCCTGAAGCATTATCTAGCAGCAAGATGCATGATACAGAAAACATACTGTCCATAACTATTTTTAATGGTATAATTATGTAAGTATTGAAGGACAAAATACTTGTAGGGTTAGCCAGGAGTCATCCTTGATGGGAAATATGTGCGATCACACAGAGATTAAGGAGGAAATATATTCAATTCATCCAAATATTGCAATAATAGGATTAGAAAATAATAGGATTATAAACACTAAACCTTTGGGGATAATTTCTACTGTTGAGGAGATCTGTAGCTGGATCTCTCGATTGTCTGCCGATCTCTGCATGCAAGCAGGATTGTAGGAATCATTTGGAATCCTTCCTGACTTTCAACATGGATCTCAGTGTGTCAGCATCCATTTGAGAGGGTTTTCTGGAATGGTCATACAACTCAAACACATAGTTAGTGTTTATCCAACAGGTCACTACCATATCTGAGCATGTGTGTTTTGTTGTTGCTGCCACACACAGAACGAATGAGTTAGAAAATAATTTGTAATTAAAGAGAATAGGTAAAAGCTATTACTAACATCTCTGTGCACAAAGACCAAGGACATTCTGATAAGAATGGCCATACTGGGTCAGACCAAAGGTCCATATAGCCCAGCATCCTGTCTTCTGACAGTGACCAATGCCAGGGACTTCAGAAGGAATGAACAGAACAGGTAATCAACGAGTGATCCATCCCGTTGCCCATTCCCAGCTTCTGGAAAACAAAGGCTAGGGACACCATCCCTGCCCATCTTGGCTAATAGCCATTGATGGACCTAGCCTCCATGAAATTATCTAGTTCTTTTTTTGAACCTTATTATAGTATTGGCCTTCACAACATCCTCTGGCAAAGAGTTCCACAGGTTGACTGTGTATGGTGTGAAGAAATACATTCTTTTCTTTGCTTAAACCTGCTGCCTATTAATTTCATTAGGTGACCCCTTGTTCTTGTGTTCTTGAACCTTATTATAGTATTGGCCTTCACAACATCCTCTGGCAAAGAGTTCCACAGGTTGACTGTGTATGGTGTGAAGAAATACATTCTTTTCTTTGCTTAAACCTGCTGCCTATTAATTTCATTAGATGACCCCTTGTTCTTGTGTTCTTGTGTTATAAGAAGGAGTAAATAACACTTCCTTATTTACTTTCTTCAGACCAGTCATGATTTTTACAGATCTCTATCATATCCCGCTGTAGTTGTCTCTATTCCAAGCTGACAATACAAACAATTATTTCACGGTAATTATTAGCTATTCTTTATTAGCTAATCAGACAATGGATGTGATTCTCCACTACCTTGCACCTTATGTAGTCATTGACATTTCATATTCATAGATTAGAGGGCCAAAGGGGACCATTGGAATCATCAAGTCTGAGTTTTTGTATAACACAGGCCATAGGACCTCCCTGAATTGTTTCCTGTTTGAACAGTAACATATTTTTAGAAAAACATCCAATCTGGATTTTAAAATGGCCAGTGATGCAGAGCCCACCATGCCCCTTAGTAACTTGTTGGCCAATGGTTAATTACTCTGACTGCTATTTCATCTGAGTTTGTCTAGCTACAACTTCCAGACATTGTGCAAAGTGAGGGCAAAACTCTACTTTTCAAAAATAGTAGTGTGTTACATCCACTATGCACAAGGGTAAATAACTAGTTGCAAGGCAGTCGAGAATTGGGTCTAGTGTTTTTCAAAAAAGGCCAAAGATTATATCATTTCTGTCCAGGACCACTGTCACTAGTGAAAAGATTCCCTGTGCTGGCAGATTCCCTGTGCTGGCAGATTCCTAAACAGGGGACACAAAAGGAGCATAGTGCGGGCTAGGATCTGATCCTTGGTATTGAATTTCAATGTGCACCAATTTGCCATACTTAGACATTTACACCTGTTTTGGACCAATTTCACACAGAAGTATAGCTTACACCATTTCAAATCTCTGTTGAATCTGCCCCATGGACTTCACTCACTTATTCCGGGCTGTATTTGAGAACTTCCACTTGAACTGGGATGCTGACATTATGTTATTATATGTGTGAAGATGTCCATCTATATCTTTAGTGGTGAGCAACCGACTTTCCATCAGTCATTCCTCCTAACATGGAGAAAAAGTACATATGAACTGGCACTTATTTAAATTAGTGTCAGGACAGAAACTTTGACTTGTACTTGTACATGTTTCACACTAAAAATATCCCATTGGGAATCAGTTGGCCAAAAGGCAGAAAAGTGCAGACACACCATTTGGATTGTGGGAGAATTTTTTGGTGTTCGGTATATGTTTATCCCCTAAAATACTTCAGCTAAGCTGCTTATCTGAAACCTTCTCCGTGCATTTTTATGATTCAGTTTGGTCTTTAATTATGACCTGATCCTACAGTCCTCTTATATGCAAAATTCTCAATGAATTCAGTGGGATGTAAGTTGAGTTTGGACTCTGGGATTTATTTGAGAGACGATAGGTCTCTCTAATAAATGGACTGCAATTTTTCTCAATATATTCAAGGGATTCCAGTGATTGTAAAACAGTACCTAGGTTAGTAAATGTATTGATTGTGATTTATTTGTTTTTAGTGATATAGCTGCTGCAATGCATCTTTGCAGATAGGCTTTACTTAAAATTGTTTTCTGAAGCATTTTTTCACTTCCTTTATTAGCTAATTCCTCATGGTGACCGTTAAAAGTTCCATAGTTTCTTTCAATAAGGACCTTGAAGAATAATCATTTGGAATTCCACACTGAGAAAGTTCCACCCAGCAAGCAGAAAGAGCAAAGGTGCAAGGCAACATGATGTCCACGTGTACACACTAACAGTTCCCCCACCTCCATTTTAATTTCTGCCTCTGCATGGTGCTAGTGTGGACCACGATAATGTTTTCCAAAACATATTTGGAGCTGTCAAGGTTCCTTCCCCACTCTGAACTCTAGGGTACAGATGTGGGGACCTGCATGAAAAAACCCCTAAGCTTATTTTTACCAGCTTAGGTTAAAACTTCCCCAAGGTACAAACTAGTTTACCTTTTGTCCCTGGACTTTATTGCTGCCACCACCAAGCGTCTAACAAATATAACAGGGAAAGAGCCCACTTGGAAATGTCTTTCCCCCAAAATCCCCCCAAGCCCTACACCCCCTTTCCTGGGGAAGGCTTGATAAAAATCCTCACCAATTTGCATAGGTGAACACAGACCCAAACCCTTGGATCTTAAGAACAGTGAAAAAAGCAATCAGGTTCTTAAAAGAAGAATTTTAATGAAAGAAAAAGTAAAAGAATCACCTCTGTAAAATCAGGATGGTAAATACCTTACAGGGTAATCAGATTCAAAACATAGATAATCCCTCTAGGCTAAACCTTAAGTTACAAAAAGACACAAAAACAGGAATATACATTCCATTCAGCACAACTTATTTTATCAGCCATTTGAACAAAACAGAATCTAACGCATCTCTAACTAGATTGTTTACTGACTTTTTACAAGAGTTCTGACCTGCATTCCTGCTCTGGTCCTGGCAAAAGCAACACAGACAGAGAGAACCCTTTGTTTCCCCCCACCCTCCTCCAGCTTTGAAAGTATCTTGTCTCCTCATTGGTCATTTTGGTCAGGTGCCAGCAAGGTTGTCTTAGCTTCTTAACCCTTTACAGGTGAAAGGGTTTTTCCTCTGGCCAGGAGGGATTTAAAGGTGTTTACCCTTCCCTTTATATTTATGACAGGAGCCAGGCCCAAATGCAGAAAAGCGAAAGACAAAGCTCACTGAATTTATGAAATTATGCATTTTTAGTGCAAGTGATGGAAACTTCAGAAAACACCAAGTGCTTATCTAAAATATTGTATTGTTACACTCAAATCTTCATTACAAGTCACACCTTGTTGGGCAGAAACTGGTCCTATATGTGGTAACATGCAGACAAACACGGGGCAAGGTTGGGCCCAGCCTTGTACAGGTCTTGCAGGGGAGAGAAGGTGCATAGTCCCACCGCACCACCAAGTGTGCAGGGCCCAGGAACAGCAAAGAATGTCAGGGCTTTGCAAATTTGGCACCCGCAGCACAAATAGCTTTTCCAAAGAGGACTTGCACATAGCAGACTGACCAGTGAGAGGCAGCACACAATATGCTGTACTAGAACTGTGTGCCAGAGAGGCTATGCTCCAGGAAGCAAGTGTGCCTACTTCATGTGGAGTGCTCTTGGAGCATCTGCTGAGGGGAGAGCCTCCTCAACAGTGCACACCCTGAAGGAACTGCAGCATCTCAGGAACAATGACTACAGTGCCAGTGGCTTTTGAAAACTGTACATTATTGCTCAGTATAACAATGGGTTGTCTACAGGTTGACATGGTTTTATGGTTTCATATTTTAAAAGAGGGTGCCAGTAAGATGAAAAAATACCAAAACTATAAAACTGGAGAGTTATCCATTCTGGTAATAGCTGTACACTTGGATCTTATATCCACAGTTTGATTGTACATCAGTTTTGATGTGTCTGTTTCTTCAAAGGAAGGATACTGATCTTGATGAATAGCTAAGAGGTAAGATCATTCTTAAAGTTGTGAGTGATTAATAATGATCCTGCATAGTTGTTGGGTTTTTTTTCTCCAGGAATGGAAATAAAATATATCATTCACATTAAGGGCAGGACTTTGGCAGAATGATTCATAGTACATTGGAAAGCATAAGAAGCCAAAGTTAGGGACTTCCCAAAGGTGTCAAGTAAAGTTATTTATAATTTGTACATATAAATATTTAAAGAGTGTATGCATGTATGGATATTCCTTCTAAGAGATTGGTAGAAATTATTTATTTGTCCAAAATTAGAGGAAGCAAGAGCTGCTTTGCCTGGCAACCCACGTCACAGAGGATGAGTGAGTAAAGTTTAAATAAACCACTGCCCTTAAATTGGAGGATCCCAAGGGCCGTACAAGTAAGGACTAGCATAATAAAAAGGTTGGTATGTACTAATTCCCAATACAATATAATCTTATTAAATTATTAACTGGTTAATGCACCAAAGCTAGAAAATGCAACTACAGCAATGCTGCAAATGCTTTAAAAATGTCAATTTCCAATGCTAAAAATAAAGGCTCTACATGGAGGAAAAAATGTTTGCATGTCAAGTCATGTTCCTTTTTTGTCCTCTTGACCAGCTGTCTGTTGATGGGCTACAGATTATTTTCTTTATCCACAAGAGATGCTGAAAATTAGTATCCCCCATTTGTGTGATGCAGTGATTCACATCGTGATCCGCAGACCTCCCCTGCTGCCTAAGACAATAGAAATCAGGAATAGCACGTGAGCAAAGGATTTGCTCTCTGAGAATGACGTGCTGACTGCACTTCAGCACTCCTAATGGCAGATAGCTGATGTACCATTAACAATGGCAGAAGATGACTCTCTGCATTTCTTCTCAGGTGGAGAAGATAAACAGTAGCAGTGATAAATGGAGACAGTAGTGATGGCCATGTTTAAGTGTCTTAGGGTGGGTTCCTCAAGAAGAAATGAACAGAAGACATGAATCTTCCTAATTTTTAGCTATGGGTGAATTTAGGTAGGTACACTTATCTAAAGAAGAAAAGGGAAGGGCACTGGGCATGCATGTAAAGTCCAATGGATGGATAGTTCTCATACATTGTACTTTGGAGGGTATTTTATGCTAGCATAAATATCCAGTATTTTGTTAACTTTGTTAACATAGTAAATATTATGGAGGCACTGGTTTCAGCTCCATATTTAAAGTTGAATTGAATATTAGGTATATAAATATTTGTTAGGAACAGATTGATGGCCAGATTGTGGCATTTAGCCAATAGCACAGTGCAGAGCCACAAAGTCCCATGGGGCTCATGGAAATCCTGGGTACAAATAAAACTAGCCCTCCACTGACAAAGACCATGGGGAAAGACAGTAATGATACCAGTGCCAGCTCTCACTCAAAGTGAATTCCCCTTGTGGTGGAGGTATCCAGGTATATTTATCTGCTTAAACCAGCTTGAATGAATTTGGCCCATTGTATTACCTAGTGTCTTCATCTATATATGAGTATTCAACTCACCAATCAATCTGCCAAGTATTGACCATCTAGAACGGCACCATTAGTTGTCATTTTGAGAAGAAGGGTGTTAATATATTAGGGACGAGCACAGACTGAATGATTGGAAGTTATATAAAGGTGACTCACTATTTCTTACTCATCCCAAGAATTTTAAAAGTGTTGGAGATCTTTGTTACTGTATGCTTCTAACTGGGTGTAAGGGATTCCAGTAGTTCAAGCATCCAATACAAAGACAAAAGATAGATAAAGAAGGTGGGTGTACAGGTGCAGAATAAACAAGCAACCTTCCTTGTTTTTGTTCATTTCCAGAACTGTACTTTACCTTTTTTTAAAGTTCTGAAATTTTTACTTAACCTTATATAGTATATAAGGTTCTATATATTTTCAAAGCTCTATACTTCAGTGATCTGGTTGGAGACAGAAAATACAGGAACTAAAATACTTTAGGGAAAGGTTGTTCCTTTGGTATTTCATGCCTAATAAGAAGCAGAAATTTTGAGAAAGGATCTTGTTCTATCAGGATACCTAATCACATTTCCCCCCATACTTAAGGGCTTCAGATAAGTTCCCCAATTCTAGATTTCCTAATGCACCCTGTCATCAAGGTGTCTATCCTTCTGATTTTCATTTGGTCTCTGCTTCTCTATACTATACATCAATGAGCACCATTGTTAGTGCTAAACAAATACGTATTATATCTAGGAATCAAATCTAGACACTAGACCTTCTGAAATTTACCCATCACTGTATTTCATACTCAACATAGTTCCTTTTCTACATCATTGTTGCCAGTTAGAATGAAAGGAAGGTAAAGTTAAAACTCTGATTATGCAAGTATTGTTATAGTCTCCCATTGTGAAAGCTGAATCTAATGTGTATATTTTTAAAACATCCATTTTTAATAACATGGAATTTATCCCCTGGAGCTAGGAACAATTAATTTTTTTTCACTTCATTCCCTTCCCACATAGATACACACAACCCCCCACCCCCTTTTTTTTTTAATCTGTTCACTTTCCAGCAAGGTAACTAGGATGAGGAAACCATACTAAACAAATGGGAGGTTTAGAAAACAGGAATTTTGTGGAATTTATTAGATTTAGATTCACAATGTAAGTCATGGATTTTAAGTTCAAATGGTGTAAAGAACATTTATGAAATGGGTCACAAATTCTTCCAGAAAAAGTGGCAACACTGACTGACAATTAACTGCAAAATATTTTCAAGGCAAATGGGAGAGTGCAATATCTTAAGGGACAACATTTATTCCACTTCAAAAGGAGATAAAATAAATGTTTATAATGTAGGCTTCACTAACCATCTTTCTTTTCAAGACATTATTAAGGGAACCATGTTTACAAAGGGCGAAGCTGATGAGAAGCAGAAGAAAATTAAGAAATTCTAGGTGAGTCAGTATAAACAGTCAGCTGGATTCTTTCAAAAATTTACAGAGGGGTCAAATAAATAGATACAATGTTTAAAATTGGGCTTCATTTAATGAAAGTTCCTTGTTATAAGTACTAGACACCCAGAGATGACACAAAGCTCTTCAGACAAGAATTGAAATCTGAATAGTAGCTATGTATTTAGAAGTTAGAATTGTAAACCAGCAGGGAATCAGAGCAGTATTTCATATGACTTACTTAGCATCCCAACGAGGGAAGCTTTTGTGACTGTGAGCTGATGTTAAATTGAAAAGAAAGGAATCTGGAATTTATTTCAAGTATTAATTATATATATAATTGTCATTCTTCTAGAAAGGAAACAAGCTTGAAGTAACATAATTCATCTGAAAGCAAACACACTGTGAAGAAGTATATCGCCATGGCTATTTACAGAGAAGCATCAAATAAGACCTAAGGAATTTTCTTTGTCATTTCACAAGTGCCCTATCCATCTTTATTTAACCTTTGACGCAGAATTTAAAATACAGAAAAACCGCCTTTTAAAAATGATAAATCCTTAATGGAAGATTGGGACACTCCTTGAGCAATACTTCACATGATCTGGCAAGAGTCAGCACCATTCATTTCTGCTTAATAGTCGGTAGGGAGAACAGTGCTAACATATCACTAGCATATCACAGAGACCCACTAAAAGGGAATGGGCTTTTTCTTACAGGTTCAAGTTTTACACGGTCTCGTACTGGAACAGACGATTTCACCCATAATATTGCAAGGCAAGAAATAATCCATCCACCCTTCCCTCTTTGGACTCTCTAATGTTGTCCTTAAAAATAAGACAATCATCTGTATGCTACTCGTCGTCGGGCAGGTCCTTGAAAGACAATTATTTTATATGTTCTTGCAGGTTCTTTATTGAAACAAAGGACACCACAGGTTTCAGGATAGATGACAGCCAAGATACATAAACTTTATTGTTATTATTGCCCATTTGATGAGCCAGTGTCCCAAATGGCTGTCTATTGGCCATTCAAATGGAAAACAGAAGCCTGTTTATCATCTGGCTAATTATACTGGAATATGAAATAAGACTCCCAAGAGGGAAACTCCTTCCCATTTCTGTTTCTTACCCAAAACATAAGCTACTTATGAACTGAGCACTTTCCAATGCTCAGTTGTTTATCACAGAGAACCATATCTGACTGTCGACCTCTGGTTTCTGAATGGCTCTCTAGTTGTCAGATGCGTAATCACAGTAGAAGAGGAAAGAAGTTTCCTGATATTTTCAAACTTCCTTTTATCTTTATTCCTCACCTCAGGAATGAGATAGTAACCAAAAGCAAGTGCTGTAGAAATATTACTAAAAAGAAATCTGATGGAAGCAGAATTGCAGGACTGGATTGTTCAGGATATTGACAATAGGACATAGTTTCTTTCACCTCTAGGCTGCTGTTTCAATTCCAGTCTGGATCATACTGACTGAAAGCTGCTACAACCTCATTGCTGTGTAGTAGCCACTGTGAAATGAGTTTGATAGTCTCAGTCCACTCCTAAAGGACAAATATTGACATAAAACCTCCAGCACTACAATTGTTAGTCATTTCAGCATTGAGGCCAAGGATACTGTGCTGTGAAAAAAAAGGAGGACTTAGATCCCCAGAGATCTCCAGGGATGTCTGACTTGCAATTGTTACCATCACTAAATTTACATTGAAATTGAAAATACTAATTAAAATAAAATAATAATAAATAATCTGGTCAAAATATTCATTTCTGGTTGATGCCATAATCTGAATTTTCCAAATTTAGCATTGGTCAGATTTTTACCAAAAATCAGGGTTGTTCAGATTTGGCTTTAAGATGTGGGCCTGTTTATAACCCCTATGCCATCTGTGAATTGTTCCTGTGCAGCTCAACTTTATTTCTCTACATATTAATTTTAAGATGGAGGAGAAGAGAGGAGGATGCCTGCATTCCAAACTCCTGTAGTTTGCTGCATTGCCAATGTGTTTTTTCATTTCTGTCCTTTGTCATTTTTCCATTAGTGTCTTCTCTTTGCCCATGTGGAAGAGCCATTCATTCATTTCTATAATCTTTTTTTTCTGTTTGTCTATTTATGGACAACAGAAAATGGAGGATTTCTAAATTCTGGCCACCAAAAAGGGCTAGAACCTTTGTCCTCCTTTGTGAATATTGTAGTGCTCATTAAACACTATATTTCAAGTTCCAGCTAGCCTGCCTTACCATTACCAGAAAGGAAAAGGAACTTTTATATTTAGTGTTAAACATATGACAAAAATGTACAACAGACCACTCCTAGCAGGAAACCTTGTGTCTTAATAGACCACCTCAAAGCATCACCATATTAATTAGAAAATCTACTCTGTTAGGCAGCCAGTTTGAATGCTTCTTTAACACAGGTTTCACTGTGCCTAATTTGCTTGTAGTTAAGTTTTATGGAGTTTTACAAACTGTCACAGAATGACATGAGCTATTCTAGCTGAATTGCAATGCCAAACATAGATGAGATCATTGTACTGGTGAGCTAGGGAGGGGAATAGGTAAAAAGTTGTCCAGAGGCAGCCAATATTAAGGCAAGAGGTTGCCCACTAAAAAGGGTCTCTTGTACAGATTTCAATGTGTGTTCCAAAAAAAAATTATTATTATTATTGAAGTATTTAATATTTCTTGTTAAATCTAAATAACATGGATCATTAAACCTCATGCTAAAAATGGTCAATTTCTAGAACTCAGCTCTCGTGTATTTGATGTCTGCAAATTACATCATAGACAAACAATCCTGCTAATTTACTAGACCTGTATTTTTAGTAGTGAATGAAATTGGGGCCTCTTTGTATTAGGTGGTTAGTAAAGGACTAGAACTGAATTGAACCCAGGTATCCTGAATTCCAGTCTAATGCCGTCGCCCGTCTTCCTCTTCCACGGTCACTCTGCTAATAGTTGTGTGTATTTCTTGCACAATCAAAGAAACTGGGAATATTATATGGCTATTGCTCTTTTCTATGATAGCCCTTCTAAATTTGTATTTCTATCTGTATCTGTGGCTTGTTGTACATTTTCTACCCTTAAGATAAATAGGTTTTATCACCTAGGCCTTTAAATGATGGAATGTAAAAGTTCTCTATTCTCATGCCTCGTATGTCAACCGAAATGAAACGGTATGAAGGAGTTGCTTCTCTTCTCAAATGCAGCCTGCAGTGCTGCATCTTCCCCAGCTCCACCTGTCTTTCTCCCTTCTTTGACTCCATACAGGAACTGGTGCTCACGGTATTTCCGTTTTTATCAGGGATCCATCTCAGGCTATGCATTGAACAGCCCCTGTGGGGCACTGAAAGTTTCCGACTCCCACTGAAGTCAGGGAAAGGTGAGGGCACTGAACACTTTCTGGGCCAAAAGGAAACTATTCATAACAAATCTGTGTCCAGAGAATAGTTTTCTCCCTCTGTCAGCCAAAAATATTTAACAAGGGGTGTCTTATCATTTTGCCCTTGGGTTTTCCTATAGCCACTGTCAAGCTGTCTGGAATGGCTCAAAGGTGTGTGTTCCAACCTCAGGGAAGACTGCTAAGAACCAAGGCACCCCAAACTGGTTGTGAGTTCTGTACTTAGATTACAACAACCACGTATAAAGTGTGAATTCCTCAGAAATTACAACAGTCTTAACATGAAGTCACATACAGTCCCCTTGGGTACTCTGATCTATCTTCCCACCCAAAGGTAAGCTTTCTTTTGTGATAGGTGGTCCCTTACACCAAAAATTACAACAATATTCAGGTTATTCCCTGTCCCAAAGGATCAGTCACTTACCCCAGGTCAATTGCACCTTAGCTTTCAGACCAAAGAAGATTGTAGCCAATCCTATAATAAACTATCTAAATATTTATTAATTAAGAAAAATAAATGAGCTATTTACAAGGTTAAACAGGTAAACATACACACATGAGTTAGTCTTAGTTCCAAAGATGGTTGAAGCTTCTATAAGAAGCAAACTCTATATGTCCTTCAGGGCTAATCCAGGCTAAGAACTGGGGATCCCTTGCTTATGCTTAGATATCTTTGCCCTCAAAAGTCCAAGCAGCATAGAGACCCAGTTTCTTCCTGTCAGATATTTTTATTTCCTTCCCCCAGAGTTCATGCTAATGGGATCAGTTCTAGAGGGTGTGTGGGGAGCAATCAACAAAGTCTTTTGTCCTCTGATGTTCCATAATGGTTTGTCTGGAGTCTGTGGCCTTCTTTAGTTGGGCAGAAGATAACACCTCTTGTGTCAAACCAGTATTTCACACTTGTTAATGCTTCTTTATGGATTGTGGAGGTTAACAGTTTTAGAGCAAACACTTTAACATTACCTTTCAGAGTAGCAGCCGTGTTAGTCTGTATTCGCAAAAAGAAAAGGAGTACCTGTGGCACCTTAGAGATGAACAAATTTATTTGAGCATAAGCTTTCGTGAGCTACAGCTCACTTCATCGGATGCACTGAATTTTTTCCACTGAATGCATCCGATGAAGTGAGCTGTAGCTCACAAAAGCTTATGCTCAAATAAATTTGTTAGTCTCTAAGGTGCCACAAGTACTCCTTTTCTTTTTAATATTACCTTATAACTAGGGCCCTTCATTTTCGGTTTTTATTGTATTTAATTTTTCCTGGGAATTTATCAGTGTTTATTACTACTACAACAATAATACCGGGTGAAAATTGATGGAAAAAACTATTACTAATTTTTCTGAGTAAATATCTGGGTTTATTTTGGGACTGAAGGACAGAGGGAAAATATTCAGTAGATTAGTGCTTTGATTAATGGAATTCAATGTGGTTTGCTGCAGAACTAAAACAGAACTCAAAACACAATGCCACCTCTGAGTTCAGGAAACCACTGTATCTCTAATCCCCAATAAAACTTTTCATCTGAATAAACAATTTACTGTTGTAGACTTAGAACTATTATCCTATAAATATTTGCATTTAATATTTGGGCCACACCATTTGCAGTGCATACACTCAACGTCATCCTTTTCGCCTTTTTTCTCCTGTTTCTCCTGGCCAGGCCTCTGCATAGGAGCCAGAGAGAGGACATGCTGCTGCTTCTGGGAGCTGCTTGAGGTAAGCGCTGCCCAGAGCCTGCACCTCTGACCCAGCACCCAGCCCTTATCCCCCTCCCACTCTCCCAATTCCTCGGTCCCATCCTGGAGCACCCTTCTGCACCACAAACCCCTCATCTCCAGCCCCACCCCAGAGCCTGCGCCCAACCCCCTGCCCCAGCCCTGATCCCCCACCTGCCCTCCAACCCCTCAGTTCCAGCCCAGAGCACCCTCCTGCACCTCAAACCTCTCATCCCCAGCCCCACCCCAGAGCCTGCACCCTCAGCCAGAGCCCTCACCCCCCACATGCCCCAACACCCTGCCCCAGTCCGGTGAAAATGAGCGAGTGAGGGTGGGGAGAACAAGCAACAGAGGGACGGGGGATGGAGTGAGCAGGGGCGGGGCCTTGGGGAAGGGGCAGGGCAGTGTGGGGCCCTGGAGGGGAGGGGCAGGGGGCAGGGCAAGGGTGTTCAGTTTTGTGCAAGTAGAAAGTTAGCAACCTTACCGCTGGCGGAGCCAGGTCAGGGAGAGCCACATGGGCAACTGGCAGGAGCCTGGGTCCCTCCACCTGCCCTGGGTGGAGGAGCTGGGGGACAGGGACATGAGTGGGGGCTGCTTTTGGCGCCCCCCACTCCTCACGGAGGACAGACTCCCCGATCCCATTACGGCTTCCAGCTTGTTTAGGGTGGGGCCTCGGGGGAAGAGGAGGGGCGAGGATGGGATCTCCACTTTTGGAAAGGCTCTGAAGCCCTTGGTTGCCTCTATAATCTTTTGCATAACTGCATTTCTGAAGTGAGCACTCAAAAGCTTCTCACAAATTACTAGGCCCACCTAGTAATGTAATATGGCACATTCACAAATATCTTCCAAAGTTTTTAAATATGGGGCTTTTATTATGTGTACAGTATTGGTAAATGCCTGGGTAATCTTAGAAGTCGGAACCACACCACATTGTTCAAATGCAGATTTGTACTTCCCCATAATCGGGGAACCGGTTTTGACTGAAGGTTTTGTCCATTACTTTGTCCATTATTTACCTCCTATTCTGACAATGCTGTCCCTTCACAAAGATAATGACAATTTACCCAGAAATGTAAATGTCTTGGTCTAAAACCCTATCTGCACACATTCCTTGTTTTTAGGTTTTTAAAGGTTTCATGCAACTCTGGAGCTTATAAAAACCATCTCTGTCAGCTGCAGAAACATCTTTTCCGTGTAGCTGGAAAAAAATGAAATGGACAAATTAACTTCCTCCTGTTTTTCTTGTTGCATTCCACTTACACTCCCTCCCTGATTTCTTCATTCTTCTCTAAACATTCATAATGTACAGTAACACCTGCTGGGGCAGTTACAGAAGTTTGAGCTTTCTGATAATATTTAAAGTGATATAGATCAGTGTCTCAACCCCTTTCACTGCTCACCCTTTAGTTATATCCTGTCTCTAAAAGATAACCACACTCCAGAGCAGTCTTCATGCCTAGTGTGGCAAGACCTAGAAACTTGGTCCTGTTTGCAGTTATGAACCTTAACAAACTGACAGGCCTGAGAATAGAATCATTGTCTCTCTAGTACAGGTGGTCAACAGGCTTAAGTGAGATAGTGCTTTGAGCATGGGCCAGATCTACTTTAATTACTAAATAACCTAGCATTCCAGGTTTGCAATCTCTCTGCTCAGATTCTTACTGCTAGTATATAAAATGTAGTTAAATATCTGCCAACTTAAAATGAAATACTTAAATAACTCTATTAGCTTTTTGAACCTTGCTCAGGAAAACCTGAAAATTATTTATATGGATTTATGGAGACGTAGAAGCCTGAACTAATGTTTCAGCACTAACAAATGTTGGTAGAAGTGATTTAAAAACAAGCTGATCATGCATTAGAGCAACAAAGAGCCAAAGGATTAAGGCAGTCAGTGAAGATGAGAGTGTGGGCAAATCTGCAGGGGGAAAAAAAGAGTTTGAGAGGAGCTCCTAAAGAAGTTAAACACACAGAAATGTTAAAAGATGTACCCTGCTGATTTTTTTTGAACCAACAGGTAGATTACAATATCAAGAATGTGTAAGTGTTCTCAGCTTTAAATATATCTGATCTCTTCACTTAGGAAAAAGAAAATGAAGGGGAAATAGTTTTCTGACCCCTATGGCTTTGACAACATCATTTAGCACTGTTATCCATAGAAAAGCATTTAATGAGTTGAATTGGGAACATTTTTCAGAAAAAAATATACTACATACAGGTGGAAGCCCACGTGGACCGGTTTAATTAACTCTACCGCAATGAACTGGTTGGTGTTTAAGTGTTCATAAAAAACTTGTGAGATATTTCCTTGTTATGTACTCACACTTTTTTTTTTCCAAATTGAGCAATGCCAAGAAATGATAACTCAGAGTCTGGGAATTGTGCTGACAGTCAGTTGTCATTCATTATCCTTTATTCTGACAACGTCATGCATTCAGCCATGGATTCATGAGTTTTTTCCTTTCTCTTTATTTTTAAAGGGGTTGGGGGATGGGGGAGTATATCAGAGGATTCAAACCTGAATAGACTTTTGTTTTGCTCTTTCTTTTGCCTCCTGACTGTGTCAAATGCAGTGTCTCTCATGCAGTTTCACTCTTTAGAGAGCCTTGACTGGGCTGGCTAGTTAGTATTCAGAAACGAGCCAAAGAGGATAAAATTCTTCTCTCTGGCTTGCTGAGACTGCAAATAAGCAATTAGACTAAAAGCTGTGTATTGGCAAAAGAAGACTTTTGCAGCTTTTCTGGTTGACTGAGACCTGCCAATATATTTTAAAACTTTTTAGAATTGCATAAGAGAGAGAAATAACCAGACATTACAAAGGACATATGATGGTTAATACACTTGTACAGTATTTGCAGGAAGACAGCTCAGCTGTGTGCCATACTCTGTGAACTGTAGGATTTGCCGTTTAATCTTGTTTACTTATTGTAATGAGAAACAAATGAGGGGAAGTTAGCAATGGAAATGGAAAATTCATCTTTTCCTGAAATGTAATTGAGATGTTTCAGAGAGAGGCATTCATGTTAATATTATAGATTACCATTCCTATTTAATTCCTTGCTTCACATCAACTCCCTCTTCCTCAGCCCATTTTCCATTGCATCATATTCAATCTTCTCATCACCACCCTCAGATCTCTGTCCCTCCCTACTTATTGATTCGTGTCTCTGATTGCATCACTCTCTGGTTTGCTAGTATTGCTACCCTTGACTTTCCTGCTTCTCTAGCTAGCACCTTCATGCCTTCTTCCATGCTTACCCTTCCACATAGAACAGATCAGCAAAGCTGCTACAATTTTTGTTCTTGTGGTGTCTTTTGTGCAAGCATTTGCTGACTTGGTGGGGCCAGAGGTTATGAGTATATAGCCCACTCTAGGGACATGGCCTTTGTCTCCAGCCCTTTACAGCTCATTAGGCCTCACAAACCTTCAATTCTCCCACTCTTTCTGTTATTGCTTTTAGTGGGAGACTTGCCTCCACCCTGCTGCTCCCTTTGTTCTATTGGTCCTCTGTGTTGTTCATATACCTCATTTCACCTAACTATCCTACATCAGGCCAGCTGATGGCTGAAGCTCTTTCTAAGTCCTCCTGGTCCTGGCCCCATATGTCAAGGTGTACCAGCTATTTGCAGCTACTCCTCAGATGTCTTCAGTTTCATCTCCACAACTGTCCTGAGTCTGTAGCTACTTTATATAACCTGTGTGGCATTGCAGCTTGCATTGTTGCCTTTTGCCATTGCTTTATATGGTCATTTGATGTTGAACCTAGCCCTTCTGTGGACTCAGGTCCTCTGTTGTAGTGGGCTGTCTGCTTAGCTTGATGTTGTATTAAATGCTTCTGTCCATCATTTCTCTGCTGGGCTAACGCAGACTATCCCTCTTGATTCTCAGGCCCATCAGTCTTTATGCAGAGTGTGATGCTGTCTAAACAGGTCACCAGCTTTGCGACGCAGACAGACCAGCTCAGATCAGAGCTGACAGAAATCGAGAGAGATGCTGATTGCGTTGCTCTCATCTTTCTGTATCCTGTACCTAATTAGCCTTAGACTGAAATGTGTGTTAATGTATATATGTGAATTTACTTGATGTGTAAAATTGCATGAAATCTAATGAAGAATTGTTTCTGGCTATCACATTGTGTTTACATTATATTTCCCCATTGGAGACTGGAGCCTTGGAAATGTAAATGAAGGAACACATTGACTTCAAAGTGTGGGTCATTGTGTGTTCAACAATGGGGAATCTACAGACCCAGGCTGTGCTGAAAACACTTTTCAGACTGTTTTCAACTATAAGAAGGAACCTTGGGAGCGATTCTGCGTCTCTGGTTTATTTGGATGCTATCGGGGGTATTCCAGGTACAAGATGGAGGTCTTATAAAGCCATTTGGGGCAACCCTGATAGACCTATGGGAAACTAGCAGATACCACATAACTATTATCATTTGAAGTTACAAACTCTGACTCACCTGTTAGGTGGTTTACTTGCACTAAGCCCTCAATAACTCTCATTCCTTTTTGTTAGCTAATAAATCTTTAGTGAGTTTACTAAAAGATTGGCTAACAGCATTATTATTGGCATGAGATCCAGAGTGTCCACTGACCTGGCATGAGTGACCAACCTTTTGGGGTTGGAAGAACCTAATGTGAAGTGATTTTTAGTTTTAATAACTTTTTATCACAAAGTCCGGCTTGTCTGAGTGGCAAGTGCTGGAGTGGCAAGTGCTGGAGATCCTAAGAGGAGCATCTGTGGCTCCATGGTAAAGCTAATATAGCACTCCAGGAGTGCATGCTTCTTACTTGTTTGGTAAGATCTAATTATAGAATTATATTCTATAATTAGATAAATGGTCTAATTATCTATAATTAGATAAATCCCCACCAATTTGGGATGTCTACCCTGTTTTCTGACAGTCTGTCCTAAGATTGGCACTCTCAGTTGTGAGCCACTTACCAGCACCATGACACAGGGCTACTATCTCATCCCTGGGCACTTGTATTGGAATGGTCCAACACTGCCAGATAAGGATCCCTTCCTGTCTGATTTCCCTTTGTCATCAGTCTCTTGGCTGTTTTTACTACGACTCTACCTAGCCATTGCATTATAGGTAGCCGGAGGAAGACATCTTGTGCTAAAATTCTCATTTAGCGCTGAATAGCTTTAATTCTGTTGCAGTGCCAAATGGCGGACACACTGTGCTCAGATTGTCTGGAGATTTGTCCGGTATGCCATACCCAACAAAATGAGCCTTTAGTTTCCTGATTTCAGTTCTTGCCTGATTATCCTCCAGGTAGTCAACCTCCCGGAAGCTGGAGCAGTAACCTACTGTGCCCAGGCAGTCCCTGTCCTTAAAAGTGAACAGATCTGTTCTGACCTTTTCCCGGGGTCGGGTTGGGATTTCATGAGGCATAAAGTCTCCTTCTGTTGTTGATCACTATAATCCTTGCACGCCTCACACTTTTCTATGTATGATCTCAATGACATTCTTGTCTCGCTGGTAGATACTCTTCCTGGCTTATTTCAGGGATGTCTCCATCCCAAAGTGTAAAGCCGATACCTCTGTCTTGATATCAATTTTTAATCTCTTGGGACTAGTGGTTTGTCCCTGTAACAGGGTGGCTTGTCCATGTGCTGGAGAGCATGGGGCTAAGCTAGCCCTGGTTACAAGATGAGCCCCACATGAAAGGAATCAGGTGATTCAAATATAAAAGGCAGCAGGAAACTTCAGGGAAGGTTGTGGGGCTAAGAGAGGAGTTGAGGCTGCCAGAGGCAGGAAGGCTGGCAGTAAATTGGAAAAGATGAGAAGACTGCAGCAATGAATGTAGATGCCGCAGGGAGTAGTAAGAAGGTTCCTGTAGGGCCCTGAGTCAGCAGAGGAAGGTACCAACTGAGAAGGCCTATGGATAAAGAGACAAACTCCAGGCAAGAAGTCCTGGGAACCAACAAAACAGATAGACATTCAGGGAGGAGGGGCTGTGCCCAGTTGAAACTGGGATGAAGATAGTGCGAGTTTGTGTTTGATTTTAAAAGAGTGTGTTATTTTGGACTACTGGGATACTGAAGGATACTGAACTGAGGTTGTGGCCCAGAGGACCAGTGTGTGCCCAGAGGACTAAATAAATGGGACCCCTTGTGGGGATTGTTTGAAGTACCTGTGGACTGGAGTTCTTAAAGGGTCCTGAAGAGTGGGGGAGAAATAAAGTAAGCAGTCACTGTGCTATAGTCCCTTTTAAATAGAATCCCATTTTACACCCACAGCTCATCCTTCACTTGGTAGTAGGGGGTAACATCCAGTGGCACTTGCTCCTTGCCATCTGGCCAATCCTGGAATATGAATTATTTTACTGCCTGTCGCACGCCATCCTGCTCGGTGCTTTGTTAGATTCCCTGGAGCCTCCCATCACAGATGAGAAGGTATTGTAGCATGTTGATAAACTCTGTCTCCTGTTCCACAGAGCCATCTGTGTCATACTGTGGAAGGCATACCCTACTCAGTGTATCTGCCACCAGTAGTGACTTTCTTGAGCAGTAACTTATCCTCACATCATAGTGCTGGAGTTCAATAACATGCATTCTGTTCTCTTGGGTGCACTCCTCAGTGGCTTCTTCATGCTGCTTTTTGATCGCTTCTGATCAGACTCCATGTCTGCTTGTGCCCAAAGGTGAACTGATGAAATTGTTCCATTCCAAAGAGCACAACCCATAGCTCCTTTTTATCTGATCATATCTCCTTTCGGTGTCTGTCAGAGCTCTACTAGAAAATGTTGTAGAGTGCTGACTTTGCATCAGTCTTGCTCCTAGGCCTCATTCTGAGGCATCACTGTAGCTTTAGTTGATTGTGATAGGGTTGGGCCAGATGGCTACAGGAGAGTGATAGAAGGCAGATATATTAGCCCCAGGTTAAGTAGGTCCGTTTCCCCGGATAAGGTAACAGGGAAGGCTCCAGAACAAGCGGGAACTTTCTGGAAACAATTAAGGCAGACAGGCTGATTAGAACACCTGCAGCCAATCAAGAAGCTGATAGAATCAATTAAGGCAGGCTAATCAGGGCACCTGGGTTTAAAAAGGAGCTCACTTCAGTTTGTGGTGTGCATGTGAAGAGCTGGGAGCAAGAGGCACTAGGAGCTGAGAGTGGGAAGGCGTACTACTGAAGGACTGAGGTGTACAAGCATTATCCGACACCAGGAGGAAGGTCCTGTGGTGAGGATAAAAAGGGTGTTGGGAGGAGGCCATGGGGAAGTAGCCCAGGGAGTTGTAGCTGTCGCACAGCTGTTCCAGGAGGCACTCTAGACAGCTGCAATCCACAGGGCCCTGGGCTGGAACCTGGAATAGAGGGTGGGCCTGGGTTCCTCCCAAACCTCCCAACTCCTGATCAGACACAGGAGGAGTTTGCCTGGACTGTGGGTTCATGAAAACGGCCAAACTGAGGGCTGCCGTGAAGCTCCGAGGCGAGCAAATCCGCCAATAAGTGCAATACCCACCAAGGTAGAGCAGGAACTTTGTCAAGCTGATCCACAGGGTTTTTCCGTACTTTAGAACTGATGCCTAGTTTCTGATTTTCTTTACTTTTTCAAATGCCTGTTACTGACCACTCCCATGCGGCATCATTGTGTGTTAACAGTCTCAAAGGCTCACTGGCTTAGATATATGTGTGCAGAATCTGGAAAGATAGCTGGCCATCCCTATACTTCACCGAACTCCATTCACATCCTTTGGTCTGTGCATTTCCTCAGTTTCTCAGTGTCTGTCCTGAGTCCAATGAAAGTCAAGTAATGCCCAAGGTAGGGGACCTCAATGCTCCTCATCTTCAGGGAGTTTGCATTCAGCCTAATATTCTGCTCCCAGCACCTGTTTAGGAATAGTCACAGCTTGGTATCACAGCCCTAGATTGAGTCTTCCTTATCTCCTTCTCCTATAATAAGAATGCCATCAGCTACAATCTTGACCTCCTGGAGTCTTTCTACTGCTAGTTCGGTTTACATTGGAACACCTGTGGGACTGCACTGATGTCCATAAGCATTCATACCCAGTGGTACCTGCCAAAATGTGTGGTAAATGTGGTCGAGTGTTTGATGGCTCATTTAGTTCAGTATGTCAGAATGTATTCTTAATATCACAAACAGTGAACACATTTGCCCTACATTGTTCCAACAGTATGTCCTCAATTGTTGGTAATGGACAATGATGTCTTTTCAGTGCTCTGTTAAGTGGTTTGTGATCAATGCAGATCCTAAATTTATCTGATGGTTTTCTCACCTCTACTAGGCTGCTAATCCACTCTATGATAGTTTCACCAGGTGTAATAACACCTCTTCTTTGCAGGATTGCCCGTTCCTTCTTCAGTAACTCCACCGGTGCTGATAGAACTCCGTGTTTTGGTAGTCTCCTGGGCTGTACATGTGGGTGGGGGGAGGTCTCCTTTGTTCAGTTTGCCCCCTGAGTGTACATCTGCTTGAAATATGTCCTTATCTTCTGTTAAAGTGCTATGCAGGACCCACAGCAACTGTTCTCCTTCCTCTCCCAGGTTGAGGATATTCTGGTGGTGTACTGCAATCAGATCCACTGCCCTGCTGCACAGTAATGGGTGGTACTCCTTTGTGTCAACATTACTGTATGTCAGGTGATAAGTCTCCTGGTTTGTGTGTTTCTTATCAACAGCCTGCATTTGCCCAGTGGCCTCAGAATGGTTTTATTGTACATCACCAGCGCTTCGTCACCTTTTTCCACTCTAATATTGCAGTTTATTAGTGTTGCTGGGATTACACTACAGGTGGTTCCACAATCCAACTGGTACTGAATTTGTCACTGATCTAAGAAATATAGTAGTAAATATGGCAGTTGAATCAGCAGCTGCCTTGTTCTGCATTACATATGTATTGAGAGTCTTTGAATCTGCTAAAGTCAAAGTGTAGATATCCTCATCTTCATTGGAAGTCTCTACATCTTCAGTCACTGAATATACTGCTGCTTTTCATTTCCTGGGGTAGCTGCTGCACTGGTGTATAAAGTGATTCTGTTTCCCACGTCCTTTGCACCATTGCCCATAGGCTGGGCACATTTTCCTTCTACTTATTGTGTTGCTTTCCTCGGTGTGTATTGTGGACCATGATGCCTGCAGTCTCAGTTTGGCCCATCTGTGTCCTGCTTCCTTGGTTCCTTTAGCTTGAATCTGTGTATTTGTTCTGCACTAGTGGCTGACACTGTTTTGATCCTTTCCATGGACAGTTCAGCTGTTATTTGGCGGCATTTCTGTTGGGTTTGATTATTATTAATAATAATTTTCTGTTTCTCTCAATGATTTCTCCTGTAAGCTAGAACAGTGGGTCCCACAGCCTATCCTACGTCTCCAAAGTTATATGTGGATGCCAGACTTCTTAGCTCTGCAACATAAGTACCTCTACCCTCTTCTGCTACTTGGTTTTGGGCAGAAAAGCAGTCTCTCTCTATTGTCTCATTCTCTAGTGTCACAATATTCATTGAACACTTGTATCACCTCTTCTAATGTTTCAGGCATTATTCTTGTAATCGTGTCTCATGCCTCATTCTTGTTTCCCAATGAGATAGTTAAAAAAAACAAAAAACTTTTACTCTCTGTCACAGGGTCTGCACAGGTTTCCTCCTTGTCTCCCCTGTGCTTAGGCTGGCAAAATAAGAGTCCTCACGCCTTCTTCCGGTGTTTCACCCTTGTGCTTTTATTTATAGTGCTACAGTGTAGTCCCCTTTATCCCCCAACAGATGTCCCGATTTTATAGGAACAGTCTCGATTTTTGGGTCTTTTTCTTATATAGGCTCCTATTACCCCCATCCCCCATCCCGATTTTTCACACTTGCAGTCTGGTCACCCTAGCTGTATAATTCAGTGGTCCTCATACACGGAGTCATATGCCAGCACTGGTGCTTAGGTTTCTGTGACTGGTATATAGTGCCTCCCCTACCTACTTGATGTAACTCTTACTGAAGTCAGTGGCAGTATGAGTGGGCCTTTAGTTATGCTGAGCTCTGGTTTATTGTCAATATCCACCTCTCCTGCAGTTGTGCAAGCTCTAATTTGCAGTGGACCCAAACTCCTGATCTGCAGTCACCAAAGCTGCATTCCTGCTGAAAGTGTGTACCATTGAATCAAAGGTCTTGGACTGGTAAATAAGTACAGGTGGAGGTGTGGGGAAATAAAGGGAAAAGACTTATCTAATGCATTTGCACTTACATGCTCAAAGTAAGGCTAGAGATAGGATCTCTTTTACTACTGAAATTCTACTGGACTAATAGCCTACACCTAACAGAAAAACGGTTAATCATTACAATTTCAGTGCTGGAAGCAATTTACCTTCAGTTCATAAACACCAACAAAACAGATGCTAAAATGAATAATTCTTTTTCTGTGATACATTTGATGCCACATTATATTTTACAAAAAGAAAAGGAGTACTTGTGGCACCTTAGAGACTAACCAATTTATTTGAGCATAAGCTTTCGTGAGCTACAGCTCACTTCATCGGATGCATACTGTGGAAAGTATAGAAGATCTTTTTATACACACAAAGCAGAAAAAATGGGTGTTTACCACTACAAAAGGTTTTCTCTCCCCCCACCTCACTCTCCTGCTGGTAATAGCTTTTAGAGAAAAAAACAACAACGAGCATAAGATAACATTTATATAAGAGTTATATGAAAAATATCTAATCAGAAATAAGGAGAATCCCAATACATGTACATACGTTTTAGGGCAGTAGGAAGATCTTGTAAAACCTCTGATAAAAAAGAACTAATAATGTTGCCTTGGAATGTTATCTATAGCTAGGGATATAATTATGTTCCCTGTAACTGTTAATTCTGAAGGTTTGTACATATAGAAATTATATCCATGTATACCATATTCCATTAGAAAAATCCAATATGAACATAAAATCTACCCACCCACTTTTTCCTTCTGCTTATATAAACCAGCATACCTACCACAGATCTTCTGTGCCTATACATGCTTCAGATTTCAGTCTGACAAGTAAATCACATCTTCCCCCCCCCCCCACACACAAACCCACTATCCTGTTGGTAATAGCTTATCTAAAGTGATCACTCTCTTCACAATGTGTATGATAATCAAGGTGGGCCATTTCCAGCACAAATCCAGGATTTAACAAGAACATCGGGGGGGGGGGGGTAGGAAAAAACAAGGGGAAATAGGTTATATTTTACATTTTTATGTATACAGTATTACCTTTTACTAGGAAGAATCACTGTGACTGCAGTGGCAGCTGAGGCACTCTGAACTATCGCCTAACTTTTTTTTTTCTTTCTTTTTTTTCCTTTTTTTAATCGCAAATCGGAATTTCAGAGTGTCAGAGTGGTTGGTTGATCAGGGGACAATTTTCATGACAATTTTCAGCTAGATGTTACATTTTAAAAAAAACTCTAAGAATAAACACGATAGTTTATTCAGCTGAAAACTTTTAAATTCTTCCTAGTACTAATAAAACATTTTTATGATTAAAATAGTTTTCAGTATCATATGTTTGATTTGCTCTATGGAATACTATGTATACATCTATTTATGTGTGTCTATGTACAGAAGTTTGTAACTATAGATTTATAAAATACATATAAATCCCTAATATATGTATAAAATAGTATTCATACTAATGTTTATATTGCTATTATTTTTATATATAATACAAAAATGGTTCCAATACATGGTCTAATTTTAAACTGTGATTTTCACAGGCACAGTACTCACCTGTGTGAAATCCCATGGACTTCACTGGTACTCTGCATGGCCATAGAAGTCCATTCACACAGATTACAATGCAAGATCAGGGCCTCAATGGCAAATAATGTGCAGTACGTCTTAGTTTTCTGCACACTCAGAAACTTAAGCATGCATGAATATCTAAAGCAAAAGAGTAGCAATTGCAGTTCTGTTGACTTTATATTATTTTGAAAAATCTGTATTTTAAAATATGTTTAGAAAATATATCATAGCGGAATATATATTTTATGGGTTAATGGATATTTGGAAGTAGCTTCTTTGAAAATATAGAATATTTTGTAGGCACAGAAGCATATTATAAACACAACGGATGGGGTGGTACAATTACTGTAGATTCTGTAAATCTTGACCTTTCACACTTAATGTCTCTCTCTCTCAAAAAAAAAACAATAAATCCAGTCTCATCAATCAGATGGGGGGTGGGGGGGGGAAAGATGTGATTTACTCGTCAGACTAAAATCTGAAGCATGTATAGGCACAGAAGATCTGTGGTAGGTATGCTGGTTTATATAAGCAGAAGGAAAAAGTGGGTGGGTAGATTTTATGTTCATATTGGATTTTTCTAATGGAATATGGTACACATAGACATAATTTCTATATGTACAAACCTTCAGAATTAACAGTTACAGGGAACATAATTATATCCCTAGCTATAGATAACATTCCAAGGCAACATTATTAGTTCTTTTTTATCAGAGGTTTTACAAGATCTTCCTACTGCCCTAAAACGTATGTAAATGTATTGGGATTCTCCTTATTTCTGATTAGATATTTTTCATATAACTCTTATATAAATGTTATCTTATGCTCGTTGTTGTTTTTTTCTTTAAAAGCAATATTACCTACATTTTTCTCAGTCCCATATGGTGGTAAGAAATCCATGTAGTCAAACAGTGAAAGTGAATGTCTTTTTCTTCTCTTTATGAGGGGATACAACAGTAGGCGATGAAGTATTTAAGCCATTTCAAAGTCATGTAAACTATCCCAAATATGCACTGGGAGGAAGAAGAGGCAGCAATTCATTATTTTCTGCAATGAATGACATGCAAGAGAACATTTTAAAGAATCCAGTGAATTCATTTTCATTGTGCATTGAATATCAGTGGTTCCATACCATGAACGTTTTGTCTATTTAATATATAATGAATTTTTTGGTAAATAACAGATTTTTTTTTTCAGTCAAAAGGCAAACAGGTTTATGGGAATCTGTCTTTGGGATGTCTTTTTCCGATAATAAACTGTAGTAGATTACTGGCATTTTTGATGGATTTTTTTTAACCCGAATAGCTCTTAAAAAATAGCTCTTGGGGTAAGTTCAGAGATGAGAGCAACCAGGGTGATGTGGTGTGCATCTGCTATAGACCACCAGACCAGTAGGATGAGGTAGGCTTTCTTCAGACGACTAACAGAAGTTTCCAGATCACAGGACCTGGTTCTCATGGGGGACTTCAATCTCCCTGACATCTGCTGAGAGAGCAATACAGTGGTGCACAGACAATCCAGGAAGTTTTTGGAGAGTGTTGGGGACAACTTCCTGGTACAAGTGCTGGAGGAACCAATTGGGGCCATGCTCCTCTTGACCTGCTGCTCACAATCAGGGAAGAATTGGTAGGGGAAGTAGAAGTGGGTGACAACCTGGGCAGCAGTGACCATGAGATGGTCGAGTTCAGGATCCTGACAAAAGGAAGAAAAGAGAGCAACAGATCCTAGACTTCAGAAAAGCAAACTTTGACTCCCTCAGAGAACTGATGGGCAGGATGCCCTGGGAAGCTAATATGAGGGGGAAATGAGTTCAGGAGAGCTGGCTGTATTTTAAAGAAGCCTTATTGAGGGTGCAGGAACAAACCATCCCGATGTGCCAAAAGAATAGCAAATATGGCAGGCGACCAGCTTGGCTTAACAGAAAAGTCTTTGGTGAGTTTAAACACAAAAAGGAAGCTTACAAGAAGTGGAAACTTGGAGAGATGACTAGAGATGAGTATAAAAAATGTTGCTCGAGCATGCAGGGGTGTAATCAGAAAGGCCAAAGCACAATTGGAGTTGCACCTAGCAAGGGATGTGAAGGGTAACAAGAAGGGTTTCTACAGGTATGTAAGCAACAAGAAGAAGGTCAGGGAAAGTGTGGGGCCCTTACAGAATGGGGGAGGCAACATAGTGAAAGATGATGTGGAAAAAGCTGAAGTACTGAATACTTTTTTGCCTCAGTCTTCACAGACAAGGTCAGCTTCCAGACTGCTTCTCTGGGCAGCAGTATGGGGAGGAGGTGAGCAGCCCTTAGTGGTGAAAGAACAGGTTAAGGACTATTTAGAAAAGCTGGACATGCACAAGCCCATGGGTCCGGATCTAATGCATCTGAGGGTGCTGAGGGAGTTGGCTGATGTGATTGCAGAGCCATTGGCCATTATCTTTGAAAACTAGTGGCAATTGAGGGAGATCCTGGATGATTGGAAAAAGGCAAATATAGTGTCCATATTTTAAAAAGGGAAGAAGGAGAATCTAGGGAACTACAGACCAGTCAGTCTCACCTCAGTCCCTGGAAAAATCATGCAGCAGGTCCTCAAGGAATCCATTTCGAAGCACTTGGAGAAGAGGGAGGTGAACAGGGACAGTCAATATCGATTCACCAAGGGCAAGTCATGCATGACCAACCTGATTTCCTTGTATGATGAGATAACTGGCTCTGTAGATATGGGGAAAGTGGTGGACGTAATATACCTTGACTTTAGCAAAGCTTTTGATATAGTCTCCCACAGTATTCTTGCCAGAAAATTTAAAAAGTATGGATTGGATGAATGGACTATAAGGTGGATAGAAAGCTGGCTAGATCGTCAGGCTGAACGGATAGTGAGCAACGGCTCGATGTCTAGTTGACAGCCTTATAAAGCGCAGTGCCCTAGGGGTCTGTCCTGGGGCTGGTTTTGTTCAACATCTTCATTAATGATCTGGATGATGGGATGGATTGCACCCTCAGCAAGTTTGCAGATGTCACTAATTTTGGGGGAGACGTAGATATGCTGGAGGGTAGGGATAGGTTCCAGAGTGACCTTAGACAAATTGGAGGATTGGGCCAAAAGAAATCTGATGAGGTTCAACAAGGACAAGTGCAGGGTCCTGCACTGAGGACAGAAGAATCCCATACACTGTTACAGGCTGGGGACCAACTGGCTAAGTGGCAGTTCTGCAGAAAAGGACCTGGGGATTACAGTGGATGAGAAGCTGGATATGAGTCAACAGTGTGCCCTTGTTGTCAAGAAGGCTAACGACATATTGGGCTGTATTAGTAGGACCATTGCCAACAGATGGAGGGAAGTGATTTTTCGCCTCTATTCGGCACTGGTGAGGCCACATCTGGAGTATTGCATGCAGTTTTGGGCCCCCCACTACAGAAAGGATCTGGACAAATTGGAGAGAGTCCAGCGGAGGGCAACGAAAATGATTAGGGGGCTGGGCACATGACTTACGAGGAGAGGCTGAGGGAACTGGGATTGTTTAGTCTGCAGAAGAGAAGAACGAGGTGGGATTTGATAGCTGCTTTCAACTACCTGAAAGGAGGTTCCAAAGAGGATGGATCTAGACTGTTCTCAGTGGTAGCAGATGACAGAATGAGGAGTAATGGTCTCAAGTTGCAGTGGGGGAGGTTTAGGTTGGATATTAGGGAAAACTTTTTCACTAGGAAGGTGGTGAAAAACTGGAATGCATTACCTAGGGAGGAGGTGGAATCTCCTTCCTTAGAAGTTTTTAAGGTCAGGCTTGACAAAGCTCTGGCAGGGATGATTTAGTTGGGGATTGGTCCTGCTTTGAGCAAGGGGTTGGACTAGATGACCTCCTGAGGTCCCTTCCAACCCTGATATTCTATGATTCTATGATACCTGAAGGGGGGTTCCAAAGAGGATGGAGCTAGGCTGTTCTCAGTGGTGGCAGATGACAGAACAAGAAGCAGTGGTCTCAAGTTGCAGTGGGGGAGGTCTAGGTTTGATATTAGGAAAACTATTTCAATAGGAGGGTGGTGAAACAGTGGAATGGGTTACCTAGGGAGGTGGTGGAATCTCCATCCTTAGAGGTTTTTAAGGCCCGGCTTGACAAAGCCCTGGCTGGGATGATTTAGTTGCGTTTGGTCCTGCTTTGAGCAGGGAGTTGGACTAGATGACCTCCTGAGGTCTCTTTCAACCGTAATCTTCTATGATTCTAAACTCCCAGTGGAAGTTAGAACTGTTGATATAATTCCTGCTAAATGGACAGTTAAAGTAGTTTGTCGGCACCCTGTAAAGACAGGTTGTGCCACTCTTACTCAGATGGAGTAGTATTTGAGGTCCCATGCAGCAAGATACTTAAGCACATGAGTATTTCCATTTACTTTAGTGCGATTATACATGTATTTAAAATTATGCCCATGTGTAAGTACCTTGATGATTTGGGGCCTAAACTACTACTCCATTTATAGAAGAGAGATACAACCAGGCCTATATGCACTGGGAATGGACTACACTATTTCCAAGATCAGTGCAAACTTCATTTGAAGTGAGACCTATCCAAAATAGTGGAGCTATAAAAGAATTAGAAACCAATACAATAGACTGGAGGCAATACCATTTATACAGTTGTCTCCCAGTGTATATTATAGTTCAAGACCATGGCAAATGTAATATCTTGCTGTTGCCAGATAATCTATCAACTTGGAATATATTTTTTTCTTTTTAAAGCAGTATTGCTTATCATAGCACAGTACAAGATTCTTTCTTTTTTTGTGTGGTCTATCCATGATGTTTTGCCAGTCAGTAGCAATGCTGACACACACAGGAAATGACAGATAGCATTAGTGTAATAAAAGAGTTAAATCAAGACCAAAGCACAGATGTATTTCTAGTTGTTTTGAAAGCACTGACCTCAGCACCTCTACAGGATTTTATGAACGTTTTAAAATATTTGGAGGCACTCCCTTATATAAAAAAGCTGACTTGTCATCAGATGGGTTTGAGATGCCTTTATCAAGAGCTAGTTTCATGCCTGTTTGTGAAAGACAATTTTGTAGGCCCTCATCCGTGTGAGCTGAGAGGTTATGGGGTGTCAGGAGTCTGGGCTCAGACCAAGCCTGAGATGCAAAAATGTGCAAAAAATGATAAATGGCTAGAGAGCCAGAAACCAAAAATCAGGTTTGCAGTAATGGACAATCTTTTAAACAGCCCTTCTGTCCTAAACCTCAAGGTCAGCTTGTATACAGACCTGCTGTACTCTATGGGAAATGGTCACTACCTGCAAACATTTCAATATTAAGTTTAAGTTATAAAGAGGAGTTTGAAGAATTATGTTCAGATTCTAACACAAGAATCTTCATCCTCTGCTAATGATTTAATGGCTTTTGTTTACTTCATCTATTCATATGATTTAAAACGCATACTAGGTGCCTCATAGATTGGTAAAAGGTTCCAGTGTCTGCCCGCAATCTAAAGTCCTGACTGTACATTCAGCTATCTGTGGGTGGGCCCCTGCATCCATGCAGGATCAGGGCCTAAGTACAGCATTTGAATGTATCAGTGCATACACTATCCAAATGAAGCATAAACCAAAAGACAGTGTCATTTTTTGTCTCAGAGTGAATTATAATTCACTAAGGTTTGTTAATGCTTACGAGGGACTGATATTTTCTTTGGTTTCAGAGTAGCAGCCGTGTTAGTCTGTATTCGCAAAAAGAAAAGGAGAACTTGTGGCACCTTAGAGACTAACCAATTTATTTGAGCATAAGCTTTCGTGAGCTACAGCTCACTTCATCGGATGCATTCAGTGGAAAAACACTTGTTGTTTACAGAAGTGGTCCTTTCCATATGGGATCATGATCAGCCCCAAAAGAATCAGATAGCTGGAACTACAGTGTCAGTTCTATTGCATGATTTACATTCTCTACAGCTGTTTACGTCAACGCAGCAGAGTGAAGTGGATACCGGTTTTTTTTCACATCAAGCACTAAAAATAGATAAATAACCGACAACATGCCACACTAGGACCATTTTCAGTCCAAAAGCAACTATGCAGAGGACTGTTCAATTAGGCTCTGTAGTTACTTTTAATGAGGGCTGTTATGGAATAATTGGAAACATATGTTACCCATACACCCTCAAAGTGTCTACAGGAGTAGTGTTCTTTTTCCACTGATTAAGACTGATACTCCCGGAATACTATTTATGTGATACTGAGAGCAACCTTGATTTCTATCCCAAATTAGTTGTTCTTAAGGGACTATCTGTAATATACATTTGATCCAATACCTTTTTCCTTTATTATGTAATTTCAGTATGTTTGGTTAGGCCTGATTAGTAGTTGCCCTCTTTCACCAACTATAGCCTGGATTCATTGATAACTTCTCCTTAAAAGTTTGAAACCCCCCCAAGTGTCAGGAATATTAATGTGCCAACACTGTCATATCTATTTCAGCTCATACATATGCAATGTCTTTGTTTTCAAAGATTTATGTGAGACTTTGCTGAAGTGAGGTATTCTACCATTTTAGATAATAGCATGCCAAAGTGATGTTATCTGGCACATTCAGCACTCACTCAAGCAAACAGGAAGGAGCATCCATTCCTTCATATCTTGAACACATAGAAACCGTTATTTATCCTTATTTGATAAGGAAATCTTTCAGGGGGAAATCGTGTATTTTTAGAAGAAGATTATGGTCATCCTGTGGATTATCTTTTAATTAAGAATGGATGATTTGTGCTCACCCTGCTGTAGCAAACGTCTTGCTGCTAATGAAGTTTAAACAGACTTATTTTATTTAATTACAGCTAATCACTAGGGTAAAATGTGGAATTGTCTTTGATCCGCATGTCGAGTGGTAATCCTTGTGGCAGATAGCATCTCTTATTCCCTCAAATTCTTTTCAGTTTCTCCAGGAGGTCCCAGCTTAACTAAGGGTTAATTGAGATAGCTGGACTGGTGTGATTGATGTATTTTTTCAGAGAAGCTATCCTGCTTTTCCATGGACTACTCTCTCTCTTTCCCTCTCTCTCTGCAGTCACCTTCAGGCCGTGTAGTGTAGTAGATGCCAGCTTGTTTGACATAAGGGACCTGAGGGGGCCAAGGTCCTGCTGGATCAGTGAGAGAAAGAACAGAAACTGCTAGAGGGAGAGCAGAGGTTAGGAGAGGGCAGCAGAGACCAATGTAAAGCAGAAGAGGGCACTAGTAAACTGACCTATTTCAACCACAACTGATACATTCTGAACTGGTTATCAGTTGAGAGCAAAAAAAAGTTGATTTTTTTATTTGGGACAACAACGCACTTTTTCCATGTTTGGAAAATGAATAACACCAATGATTTTTTTAATTAAAAAAAATTAGTCTCACAACCAATCACATCACAGAATCCTTTGCTTCTGGCTCTTCAAAATCTAGCAAATAAAATCTGATGAAGTAAAAAGCTGTTAGAAGAATTGGACACCAGATTCAAAGCTGAGTGACTTCAGATAATCTGTTACCTCGAGAATGCATTTTGTACTCACATGGCCTACTTTAATAACTTGTCTTGCTTTCTAGATTTACAAGTTACTGTGTCTAGTGAACAGTGCAGGATGAGCTATCCTAACTGTTAACTGTTTGCCTCAGAGTTCTAAACTTTTTTCCAGCTTGCTAAAACCAGTACAAGACCTCACCCTTCAAATACTTACACACAGGTAATTTAAGTGGGATTGCTTTTGTGCATAAAGTTATTCAGGTGTGTAAAGTTACCAGGATGGATACGTGTTTTCCGGACTGCAGCCCAGGTTTCTTTCCATATTGCACATTTCACAACAATTCTGGTTTTCATGGGCATTACTTTTATTTTTTTAATGTTTTTTGTGTTTCCCTTTCTGCACTGGATTGTATGCTTATATAGCCATTGTCTGAAAGTACTCAATGTTAATTTAAACATTGTGTTAAAAGAATATAGTTTACTCTGTTTTTTCAATGTGGGATATCTTTTTTGTTTGTTTTGGTTGGTTTTTCTAAGATCAACTTAAAATGGATTTTATATCAGCCAATTCGGAACTATTAATAACTCTAATTAACTCAGTGAAAAACTTGTTTGCTTTTATTGACAGAACTATTAACTCACATTCTGCAGTCGAGGTACAAGAAATAAAATATCTTTTTGTATAAAATGTAAATAATTACAGTAGAATAGTTTGTGGTTAGGTTCCACAATAATGTGTTAAACATCTGCAGTTTTGTGTCTCTGTCGGGATGCATAGCTGTGCTGAAGTCACATCCTGATAACATCTGCACATTAGTGATAGCTTTTGCTTTTTTCTTTATGGTCTGCTGATGAGAGATTCTTCAACCTTCTCTCAGTAATCAGAACCCCAGTTTAAAGTTTTGTTTGAGACAGCCTTAAGGTGGCTTGATTTACATTTACCAAACATCATAACATGAAAATACTTTAGGTGAATGTTTTAATCCTGGTGCTCTTTTGGTTCTTTTTTCTTTCATGTGACACTTGTTGCAGCTTTTTCCAATGCATGTGAACCTCAAAATAGATGTTCCATGAAATATATTTTGCTCCAAATTGTTTCAACTCCATGGTTGAGATAAAACCCCTTCTTTAAAAAAAGTTTTCAGCAAGAAATAGCACCTCTATTCCTGCTTGCTTGGAAACAACAGCTGCATTCTCATGAAAAGGCTAGCTTGTTAAACATCATGTAACACCGAATGTAGTGAATATTTTAAAGGTCAGGTATTGACAGCCTCTGAGCTGCTTATGTTTCCCTAATGACCCCAATTACATCCAAGCTGAGTAAGTAGTCAATAAACAATGGCATTAACATATGTAGAAAAAGTGTTTATTTTACATTTCCAAGACAATTGGCAATCTCCTGGTTGTCATACAAATGCATAGGGTCCCTTTGATAAATGAGAAGAACAAGAGAATGGTTGTGGGTCTTAGAGACCTCAGGCCTGTCTGAGAAACTTCAGGTTGGCCATCTCACACTTGCACCCACAAAGTGGATTTATCACTGTGATTATGCTTAAGTAAAGAATCTAAGAGAAAAAGATAAATGTAAAAGATTAGTTGTACCACCCCTTCTGCAATTCTCTGTAGAATCAGTTGTATATTTAGCAGGAATATATAAAGACCCTCATGGAACCAATCAACCCTTAAATTCAAAAGAAGCTATCATTTATTTATATGTTTTACAAGTTCTCAGTAATCTAGGGTAAATAAATCTTCCTTCTTACTTTTAACATTTTCTCTCACTGTATGAATAAACTTGCTAACCCTGTTTGGAATAGTATAGTAACTTTGCAATCCATTATTTGAAGCATGCATAGAACTGTCAAATAATAAATTAGGCACTCGGCGGCCCCATGCTGTACAATATGGAGACAGGAAAAAAGAGATTTATCAAAAGAAATTGTAAAATATTAACAAATGGGACAAAAGGTTTCAGATTCATTCAATTTCCTTTCCAAGCTGCAGGCCACAGCTTTAGTGTAGGTGCATTAGCCTGCCAGCTGCCTCACATTGCAACAATTATCACTGGCTGTTGAAGGAGCAGCTTGACTCCTCTCCCAGCTAGTAAGTAGAAATGGTCGGATAGCAGCCAACGAGGGAGATGAATGTAAACCAGATACGGATACAAATCAGAACAATCTGGCAAATAGACCAAAAAATGGAGCCTTTTATGAAGATTATTTTACGGTGCTTTGTTACCGGGGGATTGTGGAGGGGTCAGTTAATTTCTTAATATTACTGTGTATGACAAGTAGACTCTGCAGGCCCCAACAGAGATCAGGATGCAAGTGTGCTAAGCACTGTATGATACCCAATAGGACACAATCTCTACTCTAAAGAGTTTACAGTCTAAATAAAGTATGGGAGAAAGAGAGTATTCCAAACGAGGTCTTACCAGTGCCTAGTACAATGACATTAATACTTCTCTATCTCTCCTGGAAATACCTGATACATCCTGGGAGGCATTTGCCTTTGTCACAGCCACATCTGATTGGTGTGGATCAGATGTCATAGTCATCCTCTGATCAGCCAACACACCCAGGTCTCTCTCCTCCTCTGTTGTATCCAACTGATGAGCACCCAGTTTGGAGCAGAAATTCTTATTATTAGACCTATATGCATGACCTTACACTTTGTCCTATTAAATTTCATCCAATTTTTGCTAATTTATTCTTCAAAGTTAAATTCTTCCTGTATAATTTTCTGATTCTCCACTGTATGTATGATGCCTCCCAACTTTGTATCGTTAACAAATGTCATGATCACACTCCTACTTTTTGTGCCAAGGCCATTAACAAAAGTATGAAATAATATGGGTCCCAAGACGGATTCTTGAAGAACTCCACTATTCACCTCCCTCCAGTCTCATATATCTGCACATGGGACATGAACCCAAAAATACAGAATGTTATCTTTTTTCCATTATGAATGTTTATCTATTGTCCTAGCCTCTGCACCTTTTCCATCTCTCCATTTTCCCAGGCCAGTTAACACTTTAGCTGTCTATTCTGTGCTCATCAGAATGCCTCCTGCCTACCTCCTCAGTGCTTCAAATAGTTGGAGATTTCATGGTAGCCACAGTTGCTTCAGTGAGTTCCTCTACTCCAGATCATGGCTTTCTCTATGATTCTTCTGGCCACAAATGGAGACAATAGATATGATTGTGAGGAAAGGCTGTCAGAAAAGGTAGAGCAACGGGAATTCCCATTCACTTTGGCTCCATGTCAATCGGGGTAAAGATCAAAAAGGTCCAATGGGTATAGAAGGAGGACTGAGTGGTGGCAGGGGAAATTCAAAGATCCTTGTGTGATTCTGCATAATATCCAGATTCAAAACCTACTTTTAACAGTGAAGAGGTTGCAATCTCTGAAATAGCTAAAGGCCATTCAGTCAGTAATCTTTCCCCCTGTGTTTTATTATTTAATTCATAGTTGTGAATTATTTGTTTTAAGGGTCGCTGCAGCAAAGAATAACAAAGTGTGTCATTTTCAAAATCACTTGTACCTACAAGTATAGCAACGGTCTTTCCTTTGAATTCAATGAACCCTCCTCATTTTGCTGATAGCGCTCCATATCTCTGTTGTCATTATTACTGTTATTTTGCAGTACTCTGGAGTAAATGGCACTTTATGGCAAGTATATTATACATTATAAAAGAAGAAATTCCTGCCCCAAAGAACTTACAGTCTAAAGGCAAGAATAGTTACAGTATAGGTAATAAACAAGGAGAAGTATGTGGACATTAGCATAAATGGGCTTTAGGGTACTATCCAACAGGTCAGTTGTTTAAATTGAACTGAAGAAGAGGGAGGGAGGATGCTTACCAAATACTGCTTGGGGTGATGTTCCAGGCATAGGTGACAGCACAAAAGAAGAAACAAAGTTGGGAGTGGTCAAGAAGGTAGAGGGAGTAGGCAGAGAAAGACACTTGGGCTGGGGCTTGGCAAGAATAAGCTCAAAGTGTAAATGTGGTGAGTTTTGAAGGTGAAGATGAGACATCTGAAATTTGTGTGGAAGAAGAGGGGAAGCCAGATTTAAACACATGGAAACAGGGTCTGAGCAATAGGTGAAAATGAGACTAGCAGTAGCATTTTCAATGGACTTTCTTCTCTACATTCTGCTGTACTCTCCTCTTTCGCTATGTCTCCATTCTGTCCCATGACACCGTTCTCTACTCTGCTCTTTTTCTCTTTTTATATGGCAGCCTTCCCCCCTCCTTTCCTGTAGTGTGGCGCTGGCAGACCAGGTGCCAGGTCATGCTAAGTTCCCCATGCCTCAACTGAATATTGACAAATACAAATAGCTAGAATCAGTCTAGTTTACCTCTTTGTTAGTATTGTGAAATTATAATCAGTATAATCAAAAGAATGTGTTTAGTGTTTAGTTTTTATGGAATGCTTGTAAATTGCTGCATGCACTAATCTCACCTATCCCATCTGTATCTAGAGTTGCCAGGCATCTGATTTTCGACCAGAGCCCATATCCCCTCCCTCATCCCAACCCCCTGCCCCAGCCTGGTGAAAATGAGCAATGGTAGGAGACAGTGAGCGACAGAGGGAGGGGGGATCGAGTGAACGGGGTGGGGCCTCAGAGAATGGACGGGACAGAGGGCAGGGCAAGGGTGTTCGGCTTTCTGCAGTCAGAAAGTTGGCAGCCCTATCTGTATCTAAGATATCTGAACCTTTGTATTACAAGTCTCTGTAACTGTAAATCACTAGACAAGAGAGAAACATTAACTAGTATGAAATGTTGGTCTCCAACCAAAGGTGTTTCTGTCCTGCCTAAGAGGGAAGCCCCTCAACACTAGATGAACTATTGTGGAACATTAAACAGGACAAAAAATGTTTTCATTGCTCTCCCCAGCCCCCGCTTTCCCATGAGTCATGCAAGCAAATTCCTCCCATCAGCTGAGTTTGAAGCTCAGAATGCAAGGGGAAAGGGAATAAAAACCTAACAAGAAGGAACTGTACCTCTGTGCTGCTTGCAAGTTGAAGAGCAAGGTTTTCTAGACATGAGCAAGAGATCCCTGGGGCATAGCCTGGATTAGCTCTAACAGACATATAGAGCTTGCTTATTATAAAAACTTTTATTATCTTTTGAAACTTAAGATTGTAACTCATGTGTTTGTATGTGTTCACCTGCCTTAACCCTGTAAATAACAGTCATTTCCTTTTCCTATTTAATAAATCTTCAGATAGTTTATTATAGGATTGGCTACAAGCATTGTCTTTGTGTGAGATCTAAAGTGTAATTGACCTGGGGTGAGTGACTGGTCCTTTGGGATGGGAAGTAACCTAAATATTGCTGTGATTCATGGTGTAAGGGACCATTTATCACAAAGGTAGGCTTACCTAGGCGGCAAGACAGATTGAAGTACCCAAGGGGACCGTGTGTGACTCCATGTTAAGGCTGTTATAGTGCCTGAGGAGTTTACACTTGACAATTGGTTGGTGAAATCTAAGTATAGAACTCACGACCAATTTGGAGTTCGTGCCCTGCTTCTTAACAGTCTGCCCTGAGGTTGGTACTTAGGCTTTTGAGCCACTGCAGCACAGCTTGACGGATAGCACTGACTCCTTCAGAGATCCGCCTTTAAGATTTTTCCCTGCTTCCCAACTTGCTGCCCAATGCACTACCACTGCCTGTCAATGACACTATTTCATTATGCTATCCCCTCACCTATCTTCTCTCCCGGCTCACAGTTATAATTGGAAGGGTATGACTGGCTGTCAGAGGGTTAACAAACTGTCACTCAAACTTTCTTTAAAGGCACAGTGCTTCTACTAGTCTTCAAACCCTCAACATGTCCATTTCCATTAAAATAATTTTAAACCTATAGTGTTCTAAAGGTTTAATTTTTACTCCTGTGTGTAGTTGAAATACATGTTTGAAGTTTTACTGTCACATAGAGGTTCTCTAATGCTTTCAATTTTCTATGGAATTATTAGAATCTATTCTAAAAGGCACTGTATGGAGCTCAGAGTAATGGTTCCATTTCACATCTGTGAACATGACTCTGGAGTTCCTTGTGTGCAGCTGCAATTTGTGAAAGTATAGTGTGGGGGGGCAGATTTAGCCATCACGTTGCCCATATGGCTGCCACAGGAGCACCGGGGTATGAAGGTCATGATCAAAGTCACGCTCTGCCGTGCCTTTGTTTGTAAAACTCCTTTGACTTAGAATACATGACCACGCAACTGCCGAGGTGCTGCAGCCCAGGTTGTCAGTGAAATACCAGTTTCATTAAGGCTTTTGAACCCTATCATGTTACACTTCAGAAGTAGTGACCAGCTTATTTAAAACAAAGAAGCTTTGACCTTTCTCCCCTTTTGAAACCAAAAACAGATGAAGCTAAAGTGACTCATTTCCGGCTTTAAACAAGCTCTAAGAAACATTTTTCCAAGTACAGTTTGTGGGCTTTTTCTTCTTTCTTTTTTTTCCTCTTTCCATTCTTCTTTTGCATAAATATCTCATTCCCTTTTTGTCAAGGTCAACATATTTATTACTTATATTCATGGTGTGGTTCTTTTTTTCTTTCTAGCTTTCTTTTCTTTTTTTTCTTTTCTTTTCCTTTCTTTTTATCTGCATTGTTTATAACCATGACCCTTGATCCTCCAAGTCTTAAAACAGCTTTGCTTTCAGCAGCTAAATCTGACAAGGTCAGCATTTTTCTGTTTATTCTGAGAATACTATTTACCCTCTGGGGTTTTTAAAAGCAATTCTGTAAAACATCACTTGGAAAAAGTTTGCAGCATTCACAGACACACAAGCTCAGTGTCCAACAAATATCAACTTTTAACTCTGACTGTGGAACTCAGGACAATCAAAGTCAACTTTTTTTCTTCAAAGAAAAAGATGTCTGAACAATGTAACAACCTTTCCAAGAAAAGCTAACCTATTTCATTCCAAACACTTTGTCAACCTAATCGTAGTTAGTATAATCTATTTCAGCTGTGTCAAATTCACTTATAATGATATGGGACATACTATAGGATCAAGTAGTTCCTAGAATATCTTTATTGTTGTGTGTACAGCTGTGGTGTTGTTTTTTCTTCAAAAAGATATGTGTATTGCAATGACTTTCAATCAAAATGGAAAACAATCTTGTTATCTTTAGAGTGTGCAAATGATTTCTTCCCAGATCGAACCAGTGAGACAAAAGCAGAGTGTCACACACATTCTCTATGTGATATTAAAGTTCCACAAACCATTTAAACGACTTGGACCATCTCATGGGATCCGCAGAAGAAGGTAATCCCAAAAGTGCAGATCTCCCCTGTGTATATGAAACTGACACTTCTGTGACAGCATGTTTTTCCTCCCTTACCTCCTCTTTGTTTTGCTCAGATCCCCCTACCCTGGAACACCAAGGAGACAGAGCTCTGCTAAATTCAGGGGAGATGAGTGAGGATGGAATGAAGTGGAGCAGGGTAGCTGCCACTTTTTGAAGCATTGTCCCCCTGTAGAGCCTGAGGATTTCCATACAGAGGAGTGGTAGATACGCTGGAGGGCAGAGATAGGATACAGAGGGACCTAGACAAATTGGAGGATTGGGCCAAAAGAAACCTGATGAGGTTCAATAAGGATAAGTGCAGGGTCTTGCACTTAGGACGGAAGAACCCAATGCACAGCTACAGACTAGGGACCGAATGGCTAGGCAGCAGTTCTGTGGAAAAGGACCTAGGGGTTAGAGTGGACGAGAAGCTGGATATGAGTCAGCAGTGTGCCCTTGTTGCCAAGAAGGCCAATGGCATTTTGGGATGTATAAGTAGGGGCATAGCGAGCAGATCGAGGGACGTGATCGTTCCCCTCTATTCGACATTGGTGAGGCCTCATCTGGAGTACTGTGTCCAGTTTTGGGCCCCACACTACAAGAAGGATGTGGATAAATTGGAGAGAGTCCAGCGAAGAGCAACAAAAATGATTAGGGGTCTGGAACACATGACTTATGAGGAGAGGCTGAGGGAACTGGGATTGTTTAGTCTGCAGAAGAGAAGAATGAGGGGGGATTTGATAGCTGCTTTCAACTACCTGAGAGGTGGTTCCAGAGAGGATGGTTCTAGACTATTCTCAGTGGTAGAAGATGACAGGACAAGGAGTAATGGTCTCAAGTTGCAGTGGGGGAGGTTTAGGTTGGATATTAGGAAAAACTTTTTCACTATGAGGGTGGTGAAACACTGGAATGCGTTACCAAGGGAGGTGGTAGAATCTCCTTCCTTGGAAGTTTTTAAGGTCAGGCTTGACAAAGCCTTGGCTGGGATGATTTGATTGGGGATTGGTCCTGCCTTGAGCAGGGGGTTGGACTAGATGACCTCCTGAGGTCCCTTCCAACCCTGATATTCTATGATTCTATGAAATCAAGGTAGGAGATAATACAGCTTTGCAGCTGTAATATCTCTCTGGATCTCCTCCCTGGTACTACTAAACCAGGGCAGTGGGGCTGAGCCAAAAGTAGTACAGCTACTGTGCAGCAGCACCTGTCTCTTCAAAATGGTTACTATATCCATTCCAAAAGTGTCTCCCCAAAATCTATGGATCTAAGTAGGATGTGGCCCCCAAAATCCATCGCCTCTCCATCCCTCCCTCCAGAGGGAATGGTTTCAGGAAAATTCTTCAAGGTGAACCCTGTGGAGTTTTACTCCACCCCTTCACCTTTGTTTCAGGTTTCCCCATGGGAGGATGATCTGACCCATTGTCAGGGCTGAAATGTTCTGAGCACACTGTGCTCATCCATCCTTTATTTGCTGTTTGTGCTTGCTGCTAGGATATGAGATCAGTCACCTGTGTGAAGTTCTGCCCTGAATTTTTTGATGCTTGCTCTCAGCCTAGAGGCAAATTCTTCTGGAAACTTTGGTAAGATTGTCTCTGGTTGATTTTTGACTTATCCAAGCATGAAACAAAAATATTTTTTTTATATTTTAAAGACACTTTTTCAGATGCTCTTTTTTATAACTTGTATAAGTCCCAGGCTGTCTTATTTAAGAAGTGATTGCTTTCCAAGAGGAATGCCTGCTTTGCTAAATTTGAAAAAGGGATTAGTGGGGGCGGGGGTGGGGGGAACTGAAGCTGTAAACAAGTTAGAACAGAATAGTGAGTATTGAGAATGCACCATTTTCCTGATTCAGTCTCAGCACAAACAGAACCTGTATGTAACTGAGAGGCCCATGATGCGGAGAAATGAGAGGGTTGTGTGTCAGGAACTCCTGACTTCCAGTGCCTCGCTGTGATAGCTTAGCAAATCACTTCACCTCTCTGCCTCAGCTTCCACATCTGCAAGATGGGTATTACCTGCTGTACAATAGTACTGTGACAAATAGCTAGTTGGTATTTAAATTGCTATAAAAGTGCATTTTGTTGCTATTGTTATCATTAGTAATAGTGTCTCATGGCAGGCCTATACTACAAACTTGAATTCGCACACCTGCACCAATGCAGTTGCGTCACTGTAGCGCTTCTGGTTAAGACACTCTAAGCTGATGGGAGAGCCCTCTCCCACCAGCCTAATAACTCTACCTCTGCGAGAGGCAGTAGCTATGTCAGAGAGAGGCTTTCCCACTGATCTAGTGCTGTCTACAAGGGGGCGTGGTTTAAGGTCAGTATAACAAAGTTGCTCAGGGGTGTGGATTTTTCACACCTCTGAGTGACATAGGTATACTGAAGTAAGTCTGTAGCATAGATCTAGCCTAAGTATCCATCCACACAGTTGGTTAACAATTCTATTGTAATCAGTGATCATGCAGTCAAAGAAATGCACATGGAGGAAATTCACTTCTCTGCAGAGGACCTGCACAGGCCTGTGACCCAGTTAAGTCCTATTTATATACTTTTAAAGGACATAAGTTCCTTCTGCAAAGGCCTGAATTTCATCCCTAGTGGGCCAGAGTTTGAGAGATGTCCAAACACCTAACTGGCTTGATGTGTGCAGAAATAACCAATGTGCACATGCCAACAGGGTTTGAAAGGACAAATTAAGTTCACAATATGGTATTTGGGCAAAATTTGGTGCAATATGTTCAGTTGTGCAATCATTTGTCTCATACACCTGAAGGACTTGAATTGAATTAAGGCTGTGCTGCATTTATTTCAGTGTGCAATTACACACTACTTTTAAAGGAGGTTGAAAGAAACAACAACAAAAATCTTGTTAGTACAATGTTATGGTTTAGATTTAACAGGGACAAAAGTCAAAAAATTCAAAGTTATGTTTCTCACAGCACCCATAATTTGGTTTCATTGAGCATACTTGCACAGAACATTTATTTAGTCAGAAAAGTTATCACAACACACAGCAATAGAAAATAGATATACACTAGAGGGGTGTCTTACATTTCCTGTGGGAACCATAACTTTGATTTTGCTAACTTCTATGCATGTAAAATCTCATGGGTAGTATTGCACTCACTACCTCCTCGTGACATTTCTTGGAATTAATATATTCTGTTGCTTTAACATTTTATATAAAAGCGTGGTCTAGACATATACATGTACCAGTGGAATTAAATCATCAATAATCACTATCTAAAATGAATTACATTGCAAAAGCACAAGCTAATGATTTATCTTTTCTTCATGGGACCGATCTCTATCAGATTGATTTATGTAGCAGCCAATCATGTTTCAGTAAACTGCAGCATGCACATGCATCTTTAAGTGATGATAAGCTGTGACTGTCCATTTATTTGTACACTAAGATGGAAAAAAAGCCAGCCAAACAAAAATAACCCACCACACCAACCTAAGTACCATGCTACTCCAAAATACTTTAAGAAAAGCTCATGAATGTTATACCTTCCAGGTTAAATATGTGGAAAAATTAGTCTAGCTAAATGAAAACACAAACAAAAATATATACTGGGAGGCAGTGTTACAATTTTTTCTTCATTTTTATGACACAACCTTATTTTCCCTTGCATGTTTACATTCTTTGCTTTGATAGAAGCCACCTTTTTGTACATTTACGTTATTTGCTTTGATAGTAGATGCTTTTGTTGGTTGCTGGAGTGATTGACAGCATCCTGCTGTTCTGTTTAATTGCCTTTTCTGCTGTGCAAGATTCTGTGTTTAGAAGACACAGTTTCATAAATAAATCCTGTGTGTGCATGCTTGTGCGTGCACACTTGAGAATTGTAGAGGTTTAGTTTCTTTAAGTCGAGTCACTTACCATTCAGTTACAGCTGTCGCCATACTTATGTGTATTTTATTCCACTGTATGTTGTGTTGTATTCTGTATATTTTCTCAGCCTCTCTCCTGCTCACTGTATTAAGGTGCAACATGGTACTTGTTTGGATTAAGACACTCTGTGGTGCCCCTTTCATTTCAAAGGCAGCATTGGAGAGAATTGAGACTCATGGGTTTTTTACAGAGAAGAGTATGTTCAGAGTTCATTTGTTTTTGTTTTTTAATAAAAAGTAAGCAAAACATACACAGAGAAGAGAGAAAGTGATGTCTCAGTTACAATCACTTGAAGTCTTTGTTTTGTGTGCTTTGTCCTTTGGACTTGTTTTGAAGATTTTCTTCTCAATTCTAATTAGATGAATTGTTTTATCTCTTGCATCAAACTAGAGGATCTGCTTTTCTTTTTACTGGCAAAGGAATTTTATTTTATTTTATTGATTTACAAGGGATCGGAAACAGCACAAACAGTGTTTATAGCATGGTTGATTGCAGCTTGAGTTCGAAAAGAGTTGCTGCAAACAACCAACTTGAGAACCTAATGCTTTGGTGGCATCCTTACATTATAAATAATCTGGCATAAAATTGAATTTAGTGTTTATTTTCTTGCCTGGAACTATGACTGTGTGTTCAGGGGGTAGCTTATTTTAGAAGTAGATTTATTGTGCTTTGATAAGATAAACCTAAAAAGTTTAGGGGGATTATGACACAATAGGCTTATGTTTGTGACACTGACACATGAAATATAATTTTTGCACTATAAATTGGGGCTCCACTAGTCTGTACTAGTTGATGGCAAGATGGAAGTCATAGAGTGGTGTTTTCATATTAGCGGGGTATGAAGAAAACACTTATGATCAGAGACTTACGGTCTGAGAATTCTTTAGGTGCTTAAGGCTTCCAGAGGATGTTGTTTTCCTTTCACAATTTAGATTCCTTATAATTACCATTCAGCCGGATAGGTAGAAGCAGACTGTTTCTCTTTAAAATGTCAAAATAATCTGTTTTAATTGTCCTTTTTTAATTTTTTTTTTCAATGGAGAAGATAAGTATAACAGGATAGGAGACAGCCAGGTAAAAATATCCTTCATCCAATCACATTAGCAAGATCTGAAAGAGCCTTAGGCAGTTTTCACTTAAAATCTGGTATTGCATTGGGGGCGGAAAATACACATGCTGCTGTGTGGGTGGGGGCAGTAGCATAGAGGATAAGATTGCATGCTGTTTAGTTACACAGAGCTGCATACAAGAGCCCTGCGCGGGACTATTTTTTTTTTAATCCCACTCCCACCATAAAAGCCTTAGATTCCACAAATTCTGGAGGAGAAAGATTGCCCCTTTGTATAGATATATATTATCTATATATAAATGGAATTCAGACACAATTTTTACCAATAAAAGAAATCTAGCTTAAATCATGTAAAAAAATACTTTAACACCTGTTATAAAAGACATCAAATTTCTTTCTATCCCTCACTTAAATTTAAGTATTTAAACCTAAATAAAAACTTGCTTTCCACTGCTGAATTTCGAGAGATTTCGTGTTTCCCCACAAATTACCACAGTTTATTGTTTTTGCCCTTCCAATCTCATGCGCAACAAAGTACATTTTACCCACTCCCGCTATTATGGCAGTGAGACCTGCAGGAGTTCAGTCCCGCTTCATGGCTCTACTTCATACTATGTTTCAGCTGTACTTGTTTTACCTCACTATGAAAGTACTTTGCTAAAGTAAATATAGGATGGAGAGGAATCTGGAGTAAATAGGCAAAAGAACCCGAGAAGAGAAAAAAATACAGCACGGCGGGCCCTGTGGCCTTTTCTCTAACATTTTAGTGTATTCCTTTGATATGCATGCATAAATATCAGATCATATTCATAGCATATTTTGCAACATGAATTGAAAATTATCTATTTCTTTTTTTATTATTCAAAATAATTTAATACATTCCAAAATAGATTTGTATCCTGAAAAGCAGCATGAATTGGAAGCCAGTGGTGTTAGTAGAGTACAGACAGGATGTAATATAGGCCCCCACATCACATTAGAAAAGAGCCAATTCACAGTTGCCTATTGGATCGTGAAATAAAAAAAAAGTAAGCCCAATTTTTTGCTTTGGATATATGCCGTGGAGTGAAAGCATTGCTTGCAATATAGGTGAGATTATCTATGCAAACTGTGCATTACCACCACAGACATTTTATGCCGTAAGATTAGTTGGTCTTCTACCTTTCAGTCTATATGGGTTTTTTGGACCACCTGATCCAAAGCCTACTGATGTCAGCTGAAGCACTCCCATTGATGTCACTGGGCTTTGGATCTGAAAAGAGGGGTTTTTGCCCCCAGTGGAATAAAAAGAAGGGTTTTCACATGTCATTTCAATTTACCTCAAAGAGAAAAATATTTCACTTCATTAACACCATATATTTTAGCTTCCTTTTCCAATAACTCTGCTGTGTGTGCCATGCCCCTTTCTTATGGAGTGTAGGAGAAATGTTCCCATTTGATCCCCTGCACTAAGGATGAGTAAGAAAATGGTGTAATATTACTTTTCATAATAATGTGCAGAGGGTTTGGATTTTCAAAGCTATTCATGGAATTTTTCCCCTCCCCCAGTGCTCATACGGGTAATTTGCACATGATAGAGTTAAATTAAAAACTAGCCATCCGAATGGGATAAAAGACTGGCAAAACTTGGGAAACTATAAACTAAACAGAAGTGACAGTTATAGTCCCCTTTTACATAAAAAATTGTAAACTATTTCCTGTTGTGTCCCATTTCTCAGTTGGAATGTATTACAAGGAACACAGCCAGATTAGGGATCTAAATTACTTTCTTTTTCTTTTCTTTTTTTAATGCCACATAAATATTATGATGAGCATGGAGTTTTACCAATGATAAATTTGGCCTATTAGCATCTCAATTAAATAATTGAACTAAGTTAATTCAACACTATAGTTTAATATGCGTACACTCCATGGGTAATGTCATTGAAAAGGAGAAAATTACTAACCTCTGAAACCATTAATGGCCATACCCCTTTAGCTGAATCCTTTTGTAAGTAGAATATAAAAACAAGAGGCTAGTTCACATTATTTATTTTTGCTCCACATACAAAATTCTGACTCTGATAAGTCTGATGCTGGTGTAAATTGGGAGTAAATGCAATCATTGTTGTCTCATCAATGACAAGCCAATATTAGGTTCACATCTGGCCCCTTTACCATAGAATCTCAAGCCTCTCAATCTTCGATGTATTTATTCTCATACCACCCTTTGTGAGGTAAGAAAGTGCTATTACCCCCATTTTACAGATGGGGAACTGAGGTACAGAGGCTGAGGCCATGTCTACACTGCAGGTGCTACAGCATCACAGTTATGATGCTGTAGTTATGCCACTGTAGCACCACAGTGTATACCCTTCCTACAATGACAAAAAGGTTATTTCTATCACTGAAGGTAATCCACCTCCTTGAGTAGCAGTAGCTAGAGCAACAGAAGCATTCTTCCGTCGATTTAGCTGATTCTACACCAAGGGTTAGGTCAGCATAGCTACAGTGCTCAAACAGAGCTACATTGATCTAAATGTTAAGTGTGGACCAGGCTGAAGTGTCAGATTTTTAAAGGTATTTAGGTGCCTAAAGATGCAGATGTGTGCTTAGCAAGATTTTTCCAAGACCTAGGTGGCTAACTACCAAATATTTCAAGGTCACATACGAAGTGTGTGGTGAAGCAGGGAATCAAACCCAAGTCCCAGGCTAGCACTGTAATTACTAGAACCATCCCTCCTCTCAGTGTAAGGCTGGTGATAGGCCCTGAAAACCAGCAGAAAGATTAAGCCTTGTAATAGTTAAAATCTTTCTCCTAATCATTGTCTCTTCCACACACCCTTGTCTCACTCTTATTTCACATCTGGCAATACACAAGTGCCGTTCCTCCCTCTGCAATGATACACAACATTAACTATTGGCAATGCCAGTGCTTAAGTTGTGCCAGGGCTGAGCCCCAGCACCTCTAGGCATGGCCGTTCAGAGCCCCAGCACCTCCGCGCTTGCTGCATCAGTTATGAAAGTAAAAAAATTGCTTGAGTCCCAGCACTTATTTGTTTGAGCCCCAATACCTCCTTAATCACAAATAAAGCACTGGGTAATGCTGTGCTACAAACACCATGTTTGGTTGGTTGTTTTTTTAATGGAAAAGTTTGAAACTTTTGAAAAATAGTTCTCCAAGCAAGATTTTTTTTAAAGCTTTCCTGCAAGAGAGCTGTAATTTTTATTTACTACATTTCAGAAAACCATATTATTGTCACATCTTCTGCGCTTGAGAAGTTAGCGTTCTCAATGAAATAAAGCAGTTAAGTGAAATTCACAAAACAGTTAAATGTGATTACGGCTCTTTTTAAAAGAACAAACATGTCAAGTGTCAAAAACTGTAAGTCTGCTGTACTTCAATTTGAGTCAAAATAGACTGCTTAACATTTGTTCCTCTTCAGTGAATATCTGAAAAGAGAAAATGATACACCTGTTAAATTAACACATTTATTGTGCACCAAGGCTGTTCATTTGTACAGTAAATAAGTTAAAAACTTGAATCTCATGTAATCCACTATTCAGCCTGACTGACTGTAGAACCTCCCTAATCAAATACATCTACATGATATTGTAAGCTACATTACAGTACATTATTAGCTTGTAAAATGAAATTGCTGCAACATTATGTATTGTACGTTTGAAGCAGTAACAAATTTACCAGTGATAGATGCACTAATGGATACGTTGTATTGCAATAAATATAAATTCAGAATAGCAATTGGAAAGCATTAACATTTTTGTATATGAGTTTCGGCATTTATGAGGCTGAGCTAGTGAGCAGCAAAAACAGAAGAAGTCATCTTGCTAGCTCCCACCTCATTCTGGATTGCCCTGGGCAAAAGAGTGGTGGTCTTTTCTTGCAATAGGACTCTTATGGGGGCTTGTGACTGTAACAGAAGTTCTTTGTGTATAGCTGTCATTCCATTCTCTAGAAGAAATTGCTCTGTAATTTGCGGCCTGCAGGTAACATGCAGAAGGTGCACACCAATATTTTTCTGAGGCCTTGCACACTCATTTTCCCACCTCTGAACCCTCTTTCCCATTTTTCTCCTGAGTTGCCAGATGCTGTCTTTACTTTTTCCTATGCTGTCCTCAGAACTGTTGATTTGTAACAAGCAAAACCACTTTAGAGGACAAATCAAAAGTGAAGTTAACAAGATGGTGTCCCTCACCTCTGTTTGCCAGAAGCTGGGAATGGGCGACAGGGAATGGATCACTTGATGATTACCTGTTCTGTTCATTCCCTCTGGGGCACTTGGCATTGGCCACTGTCAGAAGAGAGGGTATTGGGCTAGATGGACCTTTGGTCTGTCCGAGTATGGTCACTCTTATGTTCTAAGATGTGGGCAAGTAGCAGCTAAAGCAGGCAGCAGCTAAAGAAAAGTGTTGTATACACATCTTTTTCGTCTTTGGGCATCTCAGTTGGGCATCTCTGAAAATAGGTCCTTTGCTGTCATTTGCTTTTCCTCTCATGCAGCTAGTACACCTGCACAGACTTTTACAACACCTTGTGCCAACAAAAACAGCCAGGACAACAGGATCTGGACGAAAATGCAGGACAACAGCAACACCCTATGGCTATCTAAAATGGGCAATTGCAGTTTGGTAAAAAAAAATTGGGTTGAAGGCATGTGGTGTGAAAGAGAGAGGAAGAGAAGGCCTGGAGGCATGACTTTTGGCAAAGGATGGTTGGCTGGATGGGAGAATGTTGTAAATTGTTGGTTTGTGATGTGAAGACATTATGAAATAGGTGGAGAACCACGGGCATAGTTTTTTTGCCTGTGCAGATCTCACATCTCATGTGCGAATTTTTTGTGTGGCAGTGACAGCTGCATGTGTTCTATTGTTCAGTGATACTTTCCTCAGTAATATTTATTCTGCATTTACAGCCAATGTTTTCTCCACTCGGTACCCTTTTGTTTTCAGCATAGCAAATTGTTGAGTAGATTTTGGAATCAGATGCCACAATGGATCTATGATATCAATAGAAGGATGTCAGAATGGGGATGCAATTATATAGTTACTGGAACCGGCAGAAATACAATAAAGTGTTTGGGTATTGTAATTCAGCTTAATGTGAAGTGCTGTTAGTTTGCTTGTCACTGAATAGTCTTTTAATTAATGAATCTTGATACCAGAACATGCTGCAGTTGGGTAAAGACCAAAGACACATGCCACCATTATTCTACATGTGATGAAAATAGACATTCCTCTACCTTAGTGAAAAAAGTAGCATAGCAATTTGATGGGCTAATCAAGATCTGTAATCTCCATGGCTGAAAAGCGTTGCAACATTCTATTTCTATTATATATCCTGTCCATTCTTCAACAGTGTTCCATAAGGTGAATGTTAGCTCACAATTTGGCCCAGTTAATGTATTCCTTCAAATGAATCATTTGACTTTAATAAATTGCCTAGCCAATGATTTGTGCTGCATGTAGCCTATTTTTCAATCAAACCACCACTACCAAATAAAATGCTGGCTTCAGGTTTGTAAACAGACAAATTGTTTTCAAATCTACACTGACAAATTAATTATTCTTGAACATAGGAGTGGAGAGCAATATAGAAAAAATAATAATCAGCACCTTCTTTGATGAGCAAATTATGAATATGCCTTCTATCTACTTGTAAGTCCCCATCACTTTATTATATTAGAACCTCACAAACATTAATGAATTTATCCTCACAACACTCAAGTGAGAAGGGGTGATTTTCCTCATTTTTCAAATTGGGAAACAGAGGCACATCAAGAACAAGTGACTTTCTACAGTCATGCAGGCAGTCTGTGGCAAATCTTGAGGCTGATTGGGTATATTGCAGGACTTTCTGGGTGAAATTCTATGGTTTGTGTTATGCAGGAGGTCAGATTAAATGATCATAGTGGTCCTTTCCAGTCTTAAAATCCATCACTCTCCTGCGCTGCCCACTGCCAACTCTGCCAAAGACTTACTGTCAATGAGTTCAGAACTGAATATTGTCTAACCTGGGCCTTGCACTTTGTAATGTTGGGGGAACTCTGCTTCACTGGCTGCTTCCAACTCTTCCTGAATTCTCCTGTCAAAGGGGAAGAAGATAATTCCTTCTCTTCTTTGTGAAGGCTAACTCCTCTTCTACCAGCAATGAGCATTGCTGAAGAATCTGAGCTTTTCTCTTCACTCCTAATGTTATGACTCTTTTTTGGCACATCATCAGGTCCCATTGGCAAATTCACACATATGAAACTCCTTAGTCATCTCCTGATAGATGGCTTTTCTGGCAAGAGCCATGACTGAGTGTGAACTGTGTCCTTTAATTTGTCTGCTCCAGTTCCGTCCTGTACTTTTTTAAAAAAAAAAGTGACTTATAGACACCATGGGAAGTTGTAAGAATACTTGTACAGAAGATTATATAAAAAGGTATTCAGTGATCTACAGTTACTGAAAGACGATGCTGCTTTTAAAAAAAATATCAACTATAAAGTGATTTATGGAATAAAATCAATGTTTACTACCTACAGGCCCAATCCTGATATAGGCAAAACACTCACTGATTTCTGTATTAGACTCTATTTTAAAGTGTTTTTTGAAAACCAAAAATCAAATTTGTTTTATTTTAGTGACACAGTGAAACCACTTACTGAAGCCAAGCATGGTATAATTTCCTCACCATGTTCTGCCAGTTCTAGTGATTGGAAACCAGCCAATTGTTTGCACCTCCAAAGCTTATCTGATCTTTTTCAGTCTAGAAACTCATGAGAACAGAGTTTCTCTCAAGATTCCTTCCTAGTAACTCCCAGTTCTGACTACATCAGAAATAAGACTTTTTCAGGTCTTTCTATACTTCCATGATAAATCCTCACTAAAACTACAAAGTAAAGAGTCAAAGAAAAGAATAAAAATAAGTTTTTTGAATATTTTCAGTTCAGTTCAGTTTTGAATTGAGTTTTAGGTGAAGGTTCAGGTAATTTCTTACATTAACAACAATGGGAAAGGAGCACAAACCCAAATAGAGAAAGAATACGTTAAAGAACTCCTTTAGGTAAGTGAGCTGAATTTCATCAGGCCTGCTGATTTGAATAAAGCATAGACTACTTCAGAATCTAGCTGAAGCAATCTTGGTATTGTTAGCAATTATCTTTGAGAGCTCCTGGAAGCTGGTGAGATCCCAGAGGACTAGAGAAGGGCAAACATAGTACAGTAACTATCTTTAAAAGGTTTCAGAGTAACAGCCGTTTTAGTCTGTATTCGCAAAAAGAAAAGGAGTACTTGTGGCACCTTAGAGACTAACCAATTTATTTGAGCATAAGCTTTTAGCAGGAGGAGAGTGGGTTTGTGTGGGGGGGGAGGGAGAAAACCTGGATTTGTGCTGGAAATGGCCCACCTTGATTATCATACACATTGTAAGGAGAGTGGTCACTTTAGATAAGCTATTACCAGCAGGAGAGTGGGGTGGGGGGAGGTATTTTTTCATGCTTTGTGTGTATAAAAAGATCTACTACACTTTCCACAGTATGCATCTGATGAAGTGAGCTGTAGCTCACAAAAGCTTATTATCTTTAAAAGGGGCAATAAAGATGACTTGGGAAGTGATAAACCAGTCAGCCTACCTGGAAAGATACTGGAACAAATTATTAATCAATTTGTAAATACCTAGAGGATAATAGGGTTATAAGAAATAGCCAGCGTAGATTTGTCAAGAACAAATCATGCCAAAACAACCTAATTTCCTTCTTTGACAGGATTACTGGCCTAGTTGATAGGGAGGAACCAGTAGCAGTGGTGTATCTTGGTTTTAGTAAGGTTTTTGATACCATCCCACATGGCATTCCCATAAGCAAACTAGGGAAATGCGGTCTAGATAAAATTACTATAAGGTGGGTGCACAACTGGTTGAAAGAGCATCCTCAAAGAGAAGTTATCATTGGTTCGTAGTCAAACTTTGAGAACATACCTAGTGGGGTCCCACAGGGGTCAGTCCTTGATCCAGTACTATTCATTATTTTCATTAGTGATTTGGATAGTGGCATGGAGAATATGCTTATAAAATTTGTGGATGACACCAAGCTGGAAGGGGTTGCAAGCACTTCGGAGGACAGGATTAAAATTCAAAACAAACTTGACAAGTTAAAGAAGTGGTCTGAAATCAACAAGATAAAATTCAATAACGACAAATGCAAAGTATTACATTTGGGAGGGGAAAATCAAAGGCACAAACACAAAATGGAAAATAACTGGCTAGGTGGTAGTACTGCTGAAAAGGATATGGGGGTTAGAGTGCATCAAAAATTGAATGAGTCAAAAATGTGATGCACTTGTGAAAAAAGCTAATATTCTGGGGTATATTAACAGGAATATTGTATGTAAGACACTGGAGGTAATTGTCCCACTCTACTCAACACTAGTGAGGCCTCATCTGGAGTACTGTGTCCAGTTTGGGTGCCATACTTTAGGAAAGATGTGGACAAATTGGAGAGAATCCAGAGGAAAGCAACACAAAATATAAAAGGTTTATTAAACCTGCTCTTAAAGGAAAGGAAAGGTTAAATAAAACTGGGCATGTTCAGTCCTGAGAAAAGAAGACTGAAGGAGCACCTGATAAGTCTTCAAATATGTTAAGGCTGTTATAAAAATGACAGTGAGCAGTTGGGGGGAGGGATAGCTCAGTGGTTTGAGCACTGGCCTGCTAAACGCAGGGTTGTGAGTTCAATCCTTGAGGGGGCCATTTAGGGATCTGGGGCAAAAATTGGGGATTGGTCCTGCTTTGAGCAGGGGGTTGGACTGGATGACCTCCTGAGGTCCCTTCCAACCCTGATATTCTATGATTCTGTGTTCTCTGTGTCCACTGAGGTTTGGACAAGGTGGGTTTAATCTGCAGCAAAATAAATTTAAGTTAGACATTAGAAAAAACTTACTAATTATAAGAGTAGTTAAGCTCTGAAATAGATTTCCAAGGGAGGTTATGGAATCCCCATAATAGGAAGTTTTTAAGAACAGGCTGGACAAACACCTGTAAGGATGAACTAAGTTTACTTGGTCCTGCTTCAGCACTGGGGCTGGACTTGATGACATCTTGAAATCTCTTCCCACCCTACATTTCTGTGATTCTATAATTATTTGAACTAGTTTGCCTATCAGTAGTTAATCAGTTTCAATATTGATACTATTATTCAAGAAATAGGCCTCTGCCAGCTGTGAAGAATTCTGCCAAACTATGTCTCTAAATGTAGACCACCAAACTCATTTTCACTTATGGATTTGAACTCAGTCTTGATTCATCAATGAGATTTTTTTGGCATTTCAACATTTTAAACAGTTTTCACATACCTGTTCATTAAAATTCTAAAGAAGATAGATAATGAATAGTTTTAGTGAGGACTATTAAATTCTTTAGGAAGAGAAAAGAAGGACTTCATAACTGTTGAACTGTGCTATTGTTTACATTTATAATGGCTTTCCTTAAATAAATAAAATAGGTTGTTATTGGAATTATTCCTCATTCATCAGTGTTAAAGTATAGAAATACCAGTGATTCATTAAAAATTTCAAAAGTGAAAGATCTGTGCCAGTTAGTCCTTATGATCAATCCACCTTTGTCTTTCTAGAGGTAAAATTCAAATACATGCCACCCTTCCATGGAAAATAAATGATTTTTAAGTGGTCAACTTTTTATGTGATCAGAAGTACAGTATTTCAGTCCTACAGAGCTCCTGATATTCATATGTCCCCAATGCCAATGAAGACCATAGAATCCAACATTTAGCCCTTACACTGTACACATATAACACTGAGATGTAAGCTCTGTGGGGCAGGGACCATCTCTTTATCTGTTTGTATAGTGCCTACCACAATGGAGCACTGATCCATGACCGGGGGCCTTAGCTGCTATCATAATACAAATAATTAATAATAATAATTAATAATAATGTATCTATACAAGGAGGACAGCTTAATATTCCTGTTTGATTTCCAGTTGTACACAGAAAAATGAATTAAACATACCACCCTATGAAACCTAAGTTACGCAGATAACTCACCAAAAATATCAGAGAGGTCATCCATCAGCTGTACATTCCAAGACAATTTCCTAAACAATTTACATCTATTCCAGAAATAAATTCTGACTTGTCTTGGTTCATGAAGTTTACAGTATTATCTCTTTGGCCAGAGTGGTTAGCCAGTATTTGGGAACTTGCAGGGTTGTTTCCAATAACAGGAGAAATGGATAATGTGGTATCTCAAAGTCATGCTCACAACTGCTTCTCCAGGTTTCCTGCTGACTTTCTCCTCTAACAAACAGGCTGCAAAATCAATATCTTACCCCACCCCTGCATTCATAATCCGGGAAACTCCTTGACCCACCTGGCATAGCTTTGATCTGCCATGTGCTTCGGGAAGTCCATCCATTGTTTGTAGCTGTCTCTACAAGACAAAAGGGCTTCGTTGCTCCTTCCATTAAGTCTGAAAATATGTTTGGCACACCTGTGGACTTTAACTAGTTCTGTGCTTGTATTTGGCTCAAAGGGCTTGTCTTCACTACAGCTTTTGGTCGATTTAAGCTATGGAATTTGAGTTACATTAATAGCGTAACTCAAGTCGACGTAGCTTAGATCTACTTACCGCGGGGTTCGACTGTTCTATCTCTTATTAGTAAACTCTGCATTGGATGTTTAGTCGGATTACTGTTATTAGAGGACGGACACAATAAACAAATGGTGGTGTGGGTGGGTGTCTATTGTTGGATGGGGATTTACATGTATAACTACTACTAGTGCTAATGGGAATTACACTCCCAAAGCACCTTCATGCATTAATCGGAGAAAAAAACTATGCTTTGTTTTTCAGGCAAAATGCTTTTAAAAAGCAAAGTATGTTGCTGGCATTTAACATTCAGAGATATATGGCTTTGTAAATAAGAGTCTGTAAAAGAATACATGAACCTTGTGATGGAAAAAAAAGTGAAAATGGAACACACACAGACAAAAGGAGGAATCTGCAGATGAACTGAGTCAACTGCATAGATTAGATAGGAAGAGGAAATTAGAACTAGCACAAAGTACTGCCTAAAATGCTAACAAGCAGAGAACAAATAAAATAATGGATAACAGGAAGGGAACTGAACCAATATAAACAGTTGCAAAGGGTATTGTGGCAGGATTTCAAACTCAGAGTTTAAGGAAGACAGAAATGTTTAATTGTTGAGCAATAGTTTTTAAAAGATGTTTTACTGCAGGAACATGATATTGATGAAGTATTCAAAAATCGTGAGCCCTTTAAAATCATGGGTGTGTAGCAGTAAAGAAGGCTTTCTCTAGGAGTTCTTCCCCTATTGTTCCAGCAGGGAAGGGCAATGTTTGCTCTCTCCTCGAGGACTAGACCACAGGTCCCAACCCAAGCCTATTGGATCTCCGGGGATCCATGGGAGGACTTGTGCCTCTCCATTAGATCAGGCTAATAGTGTTTTCACCTCCACATCCTCACTCAAATCCACATGATACTTAGTGTCACACCTTCACTGGAGCCTTTTACCAGTTTCTTCCCTCTGGTCATAGCTGCTCCTCAACCCCCTTAGATAGAGGGTGGGTATCAGGCTCTGTGAATAAGATAGCACAGCCCTAGACTGAATTATTATTTTTGAGGACTTGCCAAAGGGTTGGATGAAGATGATTGTGTCCCAACCCCAACCTAGGTTTCCTGTTCCTTCCCCAGGCCTCATGTGTCTGCAGTCTTCTCCAGTGTGGACCCATGGAGCATCATCCATGGGGTCTGGAAGAAGGAGAATGCTACTGCAAAGGTGACTGTCACCACTACTTTCAAACAAGGGGAAGGAAAAACACGTGTGGACTGTCTCTTCTGTGCATGGGTCATGGGTGAAGGATGATCCAGCCTATAGTAAGGCAGATCTCCATCCTGTATGTAAAAGCCTAATTGAGAAGAAAATCTAGTGAGGACAATAAAAGTACAAAGATGATGAGGGAGATATTAAAATTAGACAATGAAAAATTAGGTGAAAGAAGAAGCCCTGAAAAATCTTTAAAGAAACATACCTAATAAGTTAGAATGACTTAAAACCCACTACTCAACACAGATTGATCAGAAACTAACTTGTACATTAGGAAGGTCTATGGCCCAGATCTTGAAAGGTAATTAGGCTCCTAACTTCCATTAATTTCCTTGATCTGGGCATATAAGACTACTGTTGCAATAGCAGGAAGTCTGACAGAGACCAATATATATGGAGTATGTGGAACTCTGGGTAGTCAAATGCTGTTTCTTATCTTCATGTAATTGAGAAAATGATGCAGAATGTTTATCTATAAGTTTGCTCTGATTCTTTGAAACAGTTACGCAACATTCTGAGCTTGTTCTCTGATAAGGCAGAAAATATATGAATATTTGTGTGTTTGTGAATATAAACATATAGGGTTTACTGTTCTGGATCAGATCAATGGTCCATTAATCTTTCTCCCACAGTAGTCAGTACCACATTCTTCAGACGAAGGTTTGAAGACCTTCTCAGAATGAACAATGATGCAATGACATGCCATTGCCAGAAATTTCTTCATACACCCAAGCAGGTGGCGGTTGGTTTATGTCCCGAAGAATTGTGAGTAATATCCCTTATACATTTTAATTCTAGTTATGGTCAACATTTTCAAAAGTGATTAGTGATTTTGGGTGCCCAATTGAAGATACCTCAAAGGGCATGATTTTCAGAGGGCAGATGCTTTCTGTGCATCAGGCCCCTTACCGTGTCTCCTGTTGTGTCCCAAAACCAGAGGCAACATGGGTGCAGGGCTGGATTAACCTTTTGTGAACCCGGCACCAAACTTATTTGTGGGCGCCCATGGGAGCAATGGAGCATGGCTCTGAGACTGGCCAGGCTTCTGCACCAGTCGCAGGCGGCTCAGCTCCGGGGAAACAGGTGGGGCCCCTGAGGTGGTGGGAAGCAGAGACTGCCCAGTGCTGGAAGTGCACTGGGGTCCGTCTAGGGGGCAGAGAGGAGCAGGGGAGTGGGGCCGAGGAGGCAGCAGGCCAAGAGGAGCAAGTGGTGGGTTGGGGGAGCCAGAGGGGTCTCAGGGTCCAGTGCAAGCAGAGCAGGCCGGGGCCTCTTCTAAGTATGGGTCCAGCTCCATGAAGCCACTGGAGCCATTGTAAACCCAGGACTGCATGGGTGGGGAGCAGAGAGCATGCAGGGTCATGTACTTCCTCTCCTAGATTTGCTGCTTGGCTTGTATTGAGCATGCTCAGTAACACTGCTGAAGCCAGCTGCCCTCACTATGCCCCCTCCCTATTGGCAGGCATCAATCATCTCTGCCGAAAACCACTATTCACTTTTGAAAATGTAAGCCAATATCATTATCAATATACATACCTACTCCATACATAGCCTTTGAAAAGTGGGAGTGGCTTCTATTGTAGCCTCTTCCTCCTCAGTCCCTCCTTTTGTAGTTGCATATAACTTCCTTTAAATAAATTGAGATTAAAGGGTGTTAGGCACCATGGCACTTTTGAAAATTCCACAGGGTGCCTAGCCTAGCTGCATCTTTAGGCACCAAAATACCTTTGAAGATCTGGCTCAGAATCGTATCCCACTGAGCTCACAGTCAAAAAAAGTGATGGGTGAAAGGTGGGGAAAAAAGATAAACATGCATTATTTTAATGTTCCAGTCACAAAGTTTGAAGATGTGCAAGTCAAACTGTTGAAAAGCTTTTACTTAGAAATTGGCTTGTAGATCAGAAATGATCTAAGGAACAAGTCAAGTTTGAAAGAAATTGGCTTGGTAGTTTTTAAACTATGAGCATGACAGATGTGTCTCACACTGTGGAATTCTCTCTCAGATGTCTTGTCTTAATGGTAAACTGGGGAATTCACTGATCTGGTTGGAACTTCTAGGTTTTACTGTAATATAAATAATAATAGCAATAATAATGTTTAGGATACCATATGTAAAAGAATTCACTATGTGTTTGTTTTGTTTGTTCATTTTAGAGAATGCTGAAGATGTTATAAAACAGTTTAGCACTTGTTTCAACTTCCAAGGACTATAAACATCAAGACACCAAACACATTTGGAAGTCTGAGACAGTTGAAAATGTGAAGAAGACAAGATGCCACTTTCTTAGCAATTCCATGTCATCAAGGAATGACCACTGGACTGGGAACCCAGAACAACGGAATTCTAATCCTATTTCTAACACTGACATGCCTTACTGATACTTTGTACTCATCCAGCACTTTACAAACTTACTAAAAAAACCGATAGCATTCTACTAAGGTTTTATTCCCTTAAATTATTTATATGTATCTGAACCTTAATTCTATTTTAACAATGCTTTTTTGGAATAAGAATACTTTTCTTAGCAAGACAGAGCAGCACTATGTTGTAAGGAGCATGCAATCTGACGACCCTGCAATGTTGATCCTTTATTTTTATGTCATTATTCAGTGATGGTCACTGAGAAATAACTGAATGACTGTGTATGGTAAGGAAATGTTTTCAGGGACTGCTCCTCCCAACAGGATTATGAACCAATGGGTCTATACTGGGCATGTACCCATTGGCCACTACCCCCTGTGCTGCCCTATCTTACCTACTACACTCCAACCATTCCTTCAGAGAAAGTTTCAGAACTTCAAATTTTGCTTGGAGTTGTGGATTTTTCCTGTGGTGTGTTCCACTTTCAGGATCCCCTCTGCAATGTAAATGTAATGTTTGTGCTCCACTTTGGACCTTGCATATCCACAGAGGGTGACAGAGAATTTGGCTCTACCTGAAATTTTGACACTGAGCATAGCTATAAATACAGCATTAAGACTGAAAAATATTCCATGTGTTTTATGAAGGATGGAGAGGAAGAATGGTTTAGTGAATAGGGCATGGGACCTGGTTCAGTTCCTGTCACAGACACAGACTTCTGCTGTTACCTTGAGTGAGTCACTCAATCTATCCAAAGTGCCTTTGTTCCTTATCTATAAAAGGAAGATAGTACTTCCCTACCTTACAGAAGTGTTGTGAGGATAAAATCAATGAACAATTGTGAGGTGCTTCAATACGATGGTGATGAGGTCCACGTAAGAACCTACATAGTGAAATAGAATTGGAACTGTTTCAACTTTCAGCAGACCCACTGAGGGCCAGCTGGTTTATTTGACATACCTGGTAATGGGATCTGGTACAAATGGAACATTTTTTTAAAAAAAACCTTAAATCTTTGGGAGCTCTGGGTCTTGTTTTAGCTTGTAACTAACTCCAGTTCCAGGAAGTGTACAGTGAAAGATCAAAGTAAGAAACACTAAGTAAGCTTGTTGAAATGAAGTGTTACTGGCATATGTTCTTCATCTCCCAAGATCATTGACCGTGTGCTTTAGCAGCTGGGATAGAAGACAAATGTTTTAGGCAGATTCAACAGAAAAGCCTGTACTTCATTCGATCAGCACAGAGCTTACCTCTTATTGAAAGACAGTAGCAAGTCTGAGGATGCATTTTTACAGGACCAGCAATATAAGGAGTTTACTCCCGGTAACTATTTTTATCGGCCATATTTTATAAATTATATTGGGGAGATGAGAAGCTGCACAGATCCAGAAGACGCTCCAGGAAAGATTGTGGCTCAGGAGCCACGATCCCTTCCCTATTCACGAGCATGAGTGGGAACTTGTGTGGTGCACCATGCTTTGGCCACAGCCAGCCTATTCTGTGAGGTACTGCTGGGGTCATGGGCCTGCATTTTTCCTGGCCCCTTTGAGCCCCTAGGAATATATGGAGGGAGCAGTCCCTGACTCCAGATGCAGAGAGTGCAATTGTCCTTAGCCTTGTAGAGAGCACAACCACACCAGCCCAACTCCACACATCTGCATTATGTCTACTGACAAGCTGGCTTGGTGTTAACATACTTGATGCATCCCAGTGAATGTAGTCACCAGTTCCACTAGTGATTATCTGATCTGAAATAAAAACAAATTAGGCTGATTCATGCCCAAATTTAAATTGATAATTAGTCTCCTTAATCATGAAAGACAGTATTGTTTAGTGGATTAGGCCTGGGAGTTAGGGAACTTGGGTTCTATTTCTGATTTTGCCACTGACCTCCTATATGACCTCAGGCAAGTAACTTCACCTCTGTTTCCTTGCTCACCTTGTGTCTGTCTTGTCTATTTAGAGTGTAAGCACTTCATTAGAAGGGACAGTCTTCCACGAAGGGCTTCTCTATATGCAGTTTTTGCACCACTTTAACTAAATTAAGTTTTTTAAAATGATTTAGTTCAATCAGGGCACCTTCCTAATCAGGCTGCAGTTGTTTTGGTATCAAGGTTTTTTATATTGTTATAGCTTGTTGCAGTAAATGGCATTTAAATATGTTTGTACAGTGCCTAGCACAATAATGCCCTATTTCAGCAGGGCCAATAAGTGCTACTGTAATATAAATAATTGCTAACAGTATCCATTAATCACTGACATGCAGTGACATTTAGAGGGGGGTGTGTGTGTATATATGTGTGTGTGTGTGTGTTATAATATAGAGCTGCTTTTACATTTGTATTTTTTTCTGGACTTTACTATCTTGGAAATACAGTGCACTGGCAGGAAGGATTTTAGAGTGCAAATTTTGTATGGTTAATTTCTGTACACTGTGAAATCCCCAGTTAGAGCCATACTACTGATTGGGGCTTTAATATAAACGTACAGGTGAATATAAAGAAGGTTAGATAAGACAGAAATTGTAGAAGCAAATACAGTCCAGGTATTTAGAAGATCAGAGAGTAGCTCATGCTGTGTTGTAATATCTTTCTGACTTTTTGGCGGATCCTCCAGACTATTATATGACAGCTTAGCTTCTCACCAAGTAATATTAATCACTTCTTAATCAAGGTACACTGGTTTTCAGCTTAAGACTAAAGAGAACTGTTTAACAACGGAGCATTTTCAGAAATGATTGAATAATTCTTTGGTGGAGGCTGTAGGGGTGAATCTTTATTTATCTAAAGAATTAAAATGTTTTCTGCGAGCAAGGAACACTTCCTATCCCCAAATTCCAACCCTTCCAAGCTGGCCTGAAATTAAAGTCTAATCACTGAGACTCAGCACACTAAGTACTTTCATTTCAGGCTGAATGCATTGTAACATGTAAATTTGAGGAGAGTTTTATTTAAATGAAGTCTAAAATTGGTTTAAAAACAATTCTGTTACCATAGCTAATTGCTGCATGTGACTAGCGTTGTTAGTTTGTTCTTTATATCTTTTGGTTCAGCCTCTCACTGTACAGTATGTGATTTGGCAGTACCATACCTATAGTGCTGCCAACAAATCAGCACCATTTAATTCTTGATTTTTGAAGTGAATTTTTCTAGAAGAAATCTAATCATTTTCATGTCCCTAAGAGCTACTTTGGCAATAGGGGTTATATGAAAACTTCTGTACCTCCAAAACTAGGTAACTTTATAACTTGCAAATAGCAGTAATGCTAATGTCTGTTTTCTACAGTTGCATATTTTCAAAGCATATGTTTATAAAGCAATATTTGTATCAGATATTTGCTCACTGACATTTTTGCACCTAACACACAGTTTATTATATCCTTCCTCTTCAATCGTTTTAAGTTATACACAATATTCTATGTTATCTTTTCTCTCCTGTTCAGTTGTTGTTCCTTATAATTGATGGATGGTGCAGAATATGTTTTGATGCTAAGGCTGTTCCCTTCCTCATTGTGTTTGTGTGTATATATATCATGTCAATGGAACTATGCTCGTTCACATCAGTTCAGAATCTGACCCAAACACACACACAGAAATTAGTTAAATGTTGGGACCTGAGACAGTTACTCAGTTGGTAAAACTAAAAATGGATGGCATCTATTTACATGAAGCCAAAGGAATATGCAAACACCAGATAAACAAGGTACTGTATAAGCTTCTCAACAGTGGCTCTGGAACAGGGGGGCCAGTGGACCCTGCCCCCTTCCCTGCCTCTTCCCCCCGAGGCCCCACCTCCCCGGCCAGGCCAGCGTTAAACCCGGCCGGGGACAGGAGCCCAGGCAGTTATGGGAGCAATGTGTGTGGACTCTCCAGCTACACACAGTGCAGGGGGGCCAAGAGCAGCCCCCAGCCCATATCCTTGCCCCTTGGACTCCCCACCCTGCCCAGGGCAATGGAGGAGGAAGGTCCGCGACTCTGTGCCAGCTCCCCACAGCTGCCCATATGGCTCTGTCCCCAACCTGGCTCCAGCCAGGGGGGCATCAGAGCTGCAGCCTGGTCATGGTAAGAGCCACACAGGCAGCTGTGGGGAGCCACGGAGCCTCCACCTGTCCTGAGCAGGGTGCCCGGGGGCAGGGAAACTGGCTGGGGGCAGCTCTCCTTGGGCCTCCTGCACCACGGGCAGGTGAAGGGTCCACTGTGGCTCCCCACAGCTGCCAGCATGGCTTTCACCATGGCCAGGCTGCAGATCCAAGCCCCCCTCCGCCCCCTGTCTGGAGTCGGGTTGAGCCATGAGGGAAGCTGGGGGGAGCCACAGCAGACCCTCCACCTCACCTGCCCTGGACCAAGCAGGGAGCCCTGGGGGCAGGGACATGGGCAAGATTCTGCTTTTGCCGCCCCTCCCCTGCCACACACCCACCCCTGGCCGGGGGAGGGGGGGATCCCTGGCCCCACTCTGGCTTCTGGCTTAGCCAGGGGTGTGGTCATGGGGGGCAGGGCCTTGGGGGGGGGGAGGCTTGGCCCCCCCACTATTAGGAAGCTCCAACATCCATGCCTCTCAATAGACACACACACCAGTACTTCAATCTTTGAGAGGTAGCTATTCTCTTTAAAAGTAATGGTACTCAACATTCCTGATTTATTTCTGAAGTTGTGTTATGCAGAGGCTGATATTTTTTGCCAGACTTTGAGTTGCTAACTGGTGATTTCCTGTTTCCTCTACTTTTCTGAAAAATACAGAATAAGTTTAATATTGTGTGAGGTGAACCTTATTTTTTCACAGCTAATTTTTTAACAAAGCCAAACTAAAATAAAATTTGTTCTTTAAATACATAAAAAGTTATTTGACTCCATTTAATTCTAAATACAGTCTATACCTTATTTTTTCATTATGGTGAAAAGCACGAAGTGACTTCTACAATATTAAATGACTAATGAATTCAATTTTCTAGCAATTACATTTGTTGATTTTCATCTCAATATATATGTTAATCTATACAACATTTTAAAAATATCATTTCCACCTTCCATTAAACACAGAGTGTATTTCAAGCCACTTACATTCTAAAACAATGTTTATAGGTGTAGACAACACACTGTTAATTTAATCTCTGTTTACAAACTGCTAAATGAAAGCGCCAAGTGTGTGTATTCTGTTTTCTGTCTCATGACAACTTGATGCTACTTATTCTTGTTAATGGCTTCTATCAGTGGGAGAGAAAATAATCTCAAAAGCTTTTGACAAAGTAGAGCAAAGTACTTTAGACAAACCCATAGATGGCTGCTTGGCCCAACCTGTAAGAAAATAAAGCTTGCCCACAAATAGTTCTCCAACCATCCAAGAAAGACAGATGATCTTTGTTGAGGTTTCAGGAATCCGAAGAATCAAAAGAACATTCTGCAAGGGAGAACAGGATGGTGTGCTGCCTTCCTGGAGCCAACACACAAGACATTATTCTGAGATTGGGTAGGCTTCTGAAGTTGACGGACAAGAATCCATTGGTGATGGGTCATATCTGTAGTAAAGACACTGCATCACAGGATATGTTGCAAATAAGAGAAAGTGTGATGAGGAAAAGAACATCCAAGTGATCTTCTCAGAGATTCTTCCTGTCCATGGGTGAAGGAAGGCCTAAAATTCTGGAAGTGAACCATTGGCTAGGTATGTGGTGTAGTGCAGACAGCTTTGGTTCTGTAGAATATTGGTCCACCTTCTACGGGGAGAGGGGTCTGTATAGTTTGGATGACATCCACCTCAGTAAAAGGAGAGCCAATGTCCTCAGGGACAGGCTGGCTAAAGTAGTCAGAAGGGTATTAAACTAATAACTAAAAAGGAGAGGATAAAGAGATGGACAATATGAGCACTCACTTAACACAAAATTGAAAAGGTAAGAACACAATTAATCCAGGAACTAAAGGACATGAAGCAAACAAATTCTTTAATTGCCAATGCTAGGAGTCTGGGTAACAAATAAAAGGAACTAGAATTGCTAATTTAGTACTACACATTTGATCCAGTTGTTATGACTGAAAGATGATTTGCATGACTGGAATATTAAAATCATAGGTTATAACATATTTAGGAAGAATTAAGTGGGCAAAAGGGGAGGGGGAGTGGCACTGTATGTCAAAAATGGCATTACTTTTTTCCAAGTCACTGATAACTCAGAAGAAAGTGATCTTGAATGCTTATGGATCAATATCCTAAAAGATAAAGAACAAAATGGGGGTATTAGTTGGTGTCTACTGCAGACCATTTAATCACACTGGGGAACAGGATGACCAACTCCTTATGCACCTATGTTTAATGTGTAACAAAAAGAGCTCTGTGATCATGGAGACTTCAATTTGAGTGATAGATGCTGCCAGCACTAAAACATCCTTGGAATTTCTAAATTGTTTACATGACAATTTCTTAACTCAAAAATGTTGCTTCCAATATGGGAGAATTCTATATTAGACCTCATATTGACAGATAAAAAGGAACTGCTCAGAGACCTTAACATTAATGGTAGCTTAGGTACAAGTGATCATGATTTGATCACATTTATAATGTACAAACAGAATAATGTCCAGGCTAGTAATATATGTTCTTGGTACTTTGAAAGGGCCAAAGCAGAAAGCAATTAAATTGTGAGCCAAATCAGTTGGGAGGTAGAATTTAGTCAAAAAATTGTGAATGATAATTGGGAATTGTTTAAGAACACTTTACTAGATGCACAAAAAGCCGCAACCCCACAATCAAGGAAGAGAGACCTACTGGTTAAAAAACTTGCCTGGTTTAGAGAGGAACTGAAGGAAGCTATAAAAAATAAATGTAATAAATGGAAGAAAGGAGAAGTTGATAGTAATGAATATAAATCAGAAGTTAGGAACTGTAGAAATTTGATAAGTGGAGAAAAGGACGCAAGGAGAAATATGTGGCCAACAGAGTTAAGGATAAGAAGAAAGGTTTTAAAAATATTTTTAAGTATATTACGAACAAAAAGAATCCTAACAATGGTACTGGTCCATTACAAGATGAAAATGGTAGAATTATCAATAATAATGTAGAGAAGGCAGTGTTCAATGAATATTTGTGCTCTGTATTTGGGGGGAAAAACAGATGATGTAGCCATTATAATAATGACTATTCTTCCCATTTCATTAGTATCTCAAAAGAATGTTAAATAGTAGCTGCTAAAATTAGACATTTTAAAATCAGCTAGTCCAGATAACTTGCACCCAAGGGTTTTAAAGGAGCTGGCTGGACCATTAATGTTGATTTGTAATAAGTCCTGGAGCACTGGGGAAGTTCCAGAAGACTTGCAGAAATCTAATGCTGTGCCACTATTTAAAAAGGGTAAACTGGATGACCCAGCAAATTACAGGCCTGTCAGTCTGACATGGATCCCTGACAAGATAATGGAGTAGCTGATACAGGACTCAATTAATAAAAAATTAAAGGAGGGTAATATAATTAATGCCAATCAGCATGGGTTTATGGAAACTAGATCCTATCAAACTAACTTTTATCTTTTTTTTTATGAGATTACAAGTTTGGCTGATAAAGGTAATAGTATTGATATAATATATTTCTGGGAAAGTGTTTGACTTGTTACCACATGCCATTTTAATTAAAATATTAAAATGATATAAAATTAACATGGCACACATTAAATGTATTAAAAGCTGGTTAACGGATAGGTCTCAAAATGTAATTGTGTACCAGGAATCATCATCAATTGGGTGAGGTCCTGAAGAGAGTGGCTCTTGGCCCTGCACTATTTAACATTTTTATTAATGACCTGGTAGAAAACAAATTCTTTATCAATAAACTTTGCAGCTGACCTTAAAATTGGGGGAGTGGTAAATAATGAAGAGAACAGGTCACTGATATGGAACGGATCACTTGATAAACTGTTTTAATATGGCTAACTATAAGTGTATACATCTAGGAACAAAGAATATAGGCCATACTTAAAGGATGGAAGACTGTATCCTGGAAAGCAGTGACTCAAAAAGATTTGGGGACCATGGTGGATAATAAGCTGAACATAAGTTCCTAATATGACACTGGTCAAAAGGGTAATGTGATCCCTGTACACATAAACAGGGGAATCTCTAGTAGGAGTACAGATGTTATTTTATCTCTGTATTTGGCACTGGTGCTAATGTTGCTGGAATACTGCATCTGGGTCTGGTGTCCAGAATGATGTTCATAAATTGGAGAAGGTTCAGAGAAGAGCCCTGAAAATGATGAAAGGATTAGAAAACATGCCTTATAGTGATAGATTCAAGGAACTGAATGTATTTAGTATACCAAAGAGAAAGTTAATGGGTGACTTGATTATAATCTGAAAGTATCTACATGGGGAACAAGTATTTGATAATGGGCTCTTAATCTAGAGAGAAAGGTATAACATGATCCGATGGCTGGAAGTTGATGCTAGCCAAAATCAGACTGGAAATAAAGTGTGAATTTTTAACATTGAGGGTAACTGACAAATGGAAAAGTTTACCCAAGGTCATGGTGGATTCTCCATCACTAGCAATTATTAAATCAAGATTGGCTGTTTTTCTAAGAGATCAGCTCTAGGAATTATTTTGAGGAAGTTCTATGTCCTGTGTTCTACAGGAGGTAAGATTAGATGATCACAATTGTGCCTTTTGGCATTGCCCTTTGTAAACCTATAAGAATCATGTTCTGGGAATTTATCTTCCAGATTCCAGAGTAGGAATTTGGAACACCTGAAAATGCAACCCCAAAAAAACCACTTTTGGTTTTACATTGAGCGCAGGGCATGCTGGCACAGCAGTTTGGGGGTTTAATCAGTGCTATACAGATACTTGTGCAGTGGAGACGCATTCAGTAAAGCTGTTAGTCATGTACCTCAGTATCAATTCTTAATGCTTTGATTCAAAAAGATCCCAGTAAGCAGGGACACAACATGTCACAACTTCGCTCATTAATTAGTTTGGTTTCTTTGACTTCATGGGAAAGACCTATTGAGTTTTCTGTTCTAAAATACTGCTTCTTGAGAAAACTAATAGTAAGTAGTCAGGAAACATCCTAAATGATAGTGGCATACCTAATTGGGAAGGCAATTCACAGACAAAACGTACTGAGAGAAAGCAGCCAGCGTTCCAGAAACAAACGCCTTTACCATTACCCTTACCGATATTGACAGTTATGTTTGGCATAATGTTCAGAACACCATAAGTGTGGTGTGTCTCCTTAAATGTAGTCAGGCAGCTGAACACAACACTTGGAAACTGAATTTCCCAACTTATCAAGAATGAACAGGGCTATTATTTCTCAAGAAAATCATTTTGTAGCAATGTTACAGCTGAAACAATACTGTTCTTAGGACTCCTTGAGGCTAAATTCAGGAAATGGTTAAATAGATACTTGAAGCCTTTAAAAAAAACAAATTATTGAAATTTCTTATATCACTGCTTTTCATTAAGGAGCCAATCCTGTCCCCAGCCCCATGGGCATGGGAGAGCCTGGCCACAGTCAAACTGTTGCAAGAGAAGGCAGGGAGTGTGCAACTCCTGAAGGGAAAGGTCAGGGTGAGGGTCCTTATTGGGCATTGGTTTGGTGTGAAAGTCAGGAGGTGTGGGGCCAGTGAATCCATGACCATGCCAATATGCCAACCATTCCCATGACTAATGAGTGGAAGTTGCCTTAGTTTACTATATATTTAAATATTGGTTTTTACCTCTATGTGCTACTATATTTAAATATATTTAAATATAGTAGCACATAGAGGTAAAAACCAAGAAGCTTGTGGCACAGGAAGACTAATGAGTGGAGGAGAAGCCTTATTCCCTGTAGAGGGAAGAAAGGTTGCTATAGATTAATTAAAAGTACCTGAAGCCAATTAGGGCACCTGAAGCCAGTCACCTGATAAAAACCCCCTGCTTCAATCAGCTAGGAAAAGGAGTTAGAGCAGAGAGCAGCTTGGAGGAGTAGAAGTAGAAGTAGAAGTAGAAGTAGAAGTAGAAGTAGAGGAGAGTTTGGAGAAGTGCCGTGGCTGGCTAGAAGACCAAGACCCTAGGTAAAGAGACACCCAGCTTGTGCAGAGACAGGACAGGAAGCCCCACAAGCTGAAGAGCAGGAGAGGGAAGTAGCCCAGGGGAAGGAAGCACTAGTTCAAGTGATTTGCCACTAGCCCTAGGGCCCCTGGGGTTGGACCCAGAGTAGAGGGCAGGCCTGGGTCCCTCCCTCTCCACTACTCTTCTCTGGGTTTCTAGTGGGACCGTAGATACCCTAGTTCAGGGGCAGGAAACTGTGCCCTGAAGCCCCCGCCCTCCCCCACAAGAAGAGGAAGCGTGGGACCCATCATAATCGTGCTGGCAATTTGCCACACCTCTTTATGTGTTTTTAAATTGTAATTAAATGAAAATCTAACATAAGATCTGCAAATGGAAGACTGATTTCAAAGACAACCAAATTTAAACTTGGATACTTCTAAAAGACCCAGATGTTCACACACTAGTGTGTGGCATTCTGGGCTGAAGAGAAACCAGAATTGTGGGGTTTTTTCTTTGTATCATAGTAGCACATAGAGGTAAAAACCAAGAAGCTTGTGGCACAGGAAGCCTGTGATACACCTGGAAATTAACCTAGATCTCGGAAATATATTTAAATGGAAGCCCATCCTTCCTCTGTGAATAACTCTACATGTTCTATCTGTGTCGGAAAATATCTAAGTGCCTGTCCCCTAATTTCTCATGGAGAATCCTATGCAAAGCCTGACCACAGAGAGAGGATATGGACCTCAGAAACTCAAGAAACAGCTCCTGGTGACCAGATAGATATTGAAGTTTAGTTTTTGAACACTAAGAATGGTTGTTGTACGGTGACTCTGTATTGTGACTGCATTTTTATGGAATTGATATTTATGTATTTGAAAATTAAATTCTCATCCATACCTATATGTATATGTAAACTACAAATTGCAATGCATGACCGCTTCATTGAGAATTACATAACTGCATTATGTTACATTAGGCTAAATAAATTATAGCATTCACATTGCCAAATGATATAATTAAGGCTGAAATGGCCATGCCATTTTCAAACCTCTCACTTCAGTCACTGCAAGTTTCTAAAAAAAATCTTGTTTTTACCAAACTGTATGACATACATCCGTGACAGTGGATGGGAATAATTAACTCCAAGTATAATTAATGCAATCTGATGGGCTTAAATAGCCATGGAGTTATTATGTAACTATAATTAAATGATCAAGTGACTTCACAGTAATTTCATTGTGATTTGTGCTATATACAATATTTACCATGCACAAAACAAACAATGCTGTCATACAGTTCAGAAAGGAAACGAACATCCATATGTTAACGCTAAAATATATGCAAGATTTGATGGTGACTTGCTCACAAAATTATTATGGCTTCTCATCTCACTTTGAGTATGATTTGGCTGCTGTGTCTCAAGATAAAGTGGCAAGACTACTCTTAATGAAAATGTGCACCTTTTGTGAATATATGCACTTCTGTGGGTGAAGATGAAATTATGGGGTGTTTAATACTTGAAATCTAAAACAATGTAGCCGAGAGCGAAACAAAATCATGCCCACTTTGGGCCCTGACCCAAATCCCACAGAAATCACTGAGAGTCATACCATTCCCTTGAATGGGTTTTGAATATGGCTCTTAACAAATAGAGGCATATCTGTAAACCAGTGCAGAGCAGTGGTCCCCAAACTTTTCATGGTCGTGCCCCCCTGGGAGCCGGGGCCAGGAGTGGGACCGTGGCTCCCGGGGGAGGAGGGATGTCGACGGGGTAAGGGGGCCAAGGCTGGGGCCGCAGCTAAGGGTGGGTCTGAGGCCAGGAGTGGGGTGAGGAACAGAGCCATGGCCAGGAACCAAGCCTGGGGTTCAGGCTGGGGTTGGGACCTTTACATTGCCGCCAGAGCCCTGGGGGAGTCTGGCACCAGCCCCGCCCCTTCTGCCCGAGGCCCCACCCTTTCCAGGGGTCCAGAGCCGCCCCCGCACCTTGCCCAGGATCCCGGCCGCCCTGCATACCAGTAAGTCCGTCAAGTTACTTTCACCCCTGCTAAGCTGGCCTAAGTTTTAGGAGTAGACCATCCTGCAGTGGGACTGGAGACTGAACACTGGATTCAGCACCGAAAGGCAAGCACAAGAATGCTATAATAATGACTACCTGGTCGCAAGAGGAGAGGCTTCTGAGGAGCCAGCTCTACACCTTGGTTCTAAAAGGTTGGACTGAGTTCTCTGTTAATGTAAAAATGTATTTTTTCCCACACCCTGTGCACTCTAAAGCATACAGCCCTGGTTAATACATCTTGCTAGTTGCAAGGCTTCTTGTCTGTTGCTGAAGCAGCTGAAGCACTCCAGCTCGCAGTGCCATGGATGTTAACGCCTTATCTGCTGTATTGCGTCTAGCACAGTGAATTTTAAGCACCATGCACTATGTGAGATTACACCTTTGATAAACAGTCAGGAAACATCTTGACTAGTTCTTCAAATACCTCCAGCTACAAGTAAAATATATTGGTGCTAGTAGAAGAAAATTACACAGGGGTTGGGGTGTTTTTGGCCCTATGTAAAATAACACCTGTGAGAACACTTCTAGCTTTTTTCCCACCTGGCACTGGGCACATCTCTGCATTGCCATCTCACGTTTGTCTATAATCCCCATGCAGGCTGGGATGATTTCTTACTTTCATCTGGCCTGGTTTTGTAGCCTCTGAGTCCCACCTGCGTGGCCCATGAAATCATAAGTGGAGCTTAAGTGTAACTTCCATGGCCCACTACCATTAGAGACTGAGAACTGAGGATGTCACTTTTTCCACTTAATCAGGTGTGTGTGTGTGTGTGTGTGTGTGTGTGTGTGTGTGTGTGGTGCGGGACCCTGGAAAGTGCAAAGGGCAACAGGATCAGAACTGAAAGGGAAATACATATGATCCAAGATGCTGACAGAGACAGCTGAGAGGCTCTGGAATACAGAGAGAGAGAGAGAGCAATGAAGAATGAGTCCTGTCTGCTCCACCAAATGGGTTCTGTTACGAAATCATTTTCAAAAACTAATCTTGACAATGGTTAGCTAATCTCCAGAATTATTTCCAAAAACTATCATTAAAAATGTTGCACTCCATTCACACTGGCTGGCAGTGACATGCAAAACTGTATCACCTGAAACCATTGTCAAAATCATTTCCTCATAGCATGTTCCAGTTGGCTATGAAAACTAGAGGGAGAAACTGTTCATCAGAGGAAAAAAGAAATGAGGGCCATATAATAAAGAGGGGGAACTCAAAGACAGAGAAGGCCAAGCACAGCTGAGGGATACAACCAAGGAAAGTTGTGTCCCAAACTGGCTATCAGAGAAAAAGAAGAAGGGTCTTGAAGCAGAAGGATCAAGAGTTGTGGCTCATTAAAAGACGTAAGCTGGGAAGAATAAATAAGAGGGGCGAGGAGGACGGAGCAGAGAGAGACAGAAATCGTGCCTTGGAAGTACTGTGACATAAATAGTACATCAAATAAATATAATGTACATTTCTGCTGTTAGTGACCATTTACAAATCTGGGTTGTACAGTCATTTTGCACACGTTCAGCCTTGAACAGCTTCCCCTGGCAGAGACCTATGCAGTCTAGTCTTTAAGTTAATAGTCCTTTCACCTGCCAGAGACCCTGAGGGAGGGTGACAGGGCATACATCACCTGCAATTGCCTATAAATGAATCTGCTGGGCCACAGCAGCCCCTACCTGTGTAAAGAGAGAGACTTTCCATCACTACCATCCACCAACTGTGGTGAATTGAGCACAGTGATTCAATGGAGAAAAGTTGGGTGTACATGACTATTCCTTGTAGACCAGTGAGAAGCAAATCTCAAAGATGCTATATGCTCCTGCCTTTCTCCTTAGCTTAATTCTATTTGTTAAAAATTTGGAGAAGGGAGACACAAGAGGAGGGGAAATAATTACTCCAGCAGCTGCATCCCATAGCCTCAAGGAAAAGAGAATGCAGATCCACACATCCAGTCCAGTCCCCTGGAGGGACCAGGAAAACCACACTGAGGAGCAGTAAGAAGTAGGAGGGAAGGCCTATGAAATGAGTGGTGCACAGATGTGATTAGGATTCAGATTCAGAAGTATGAATATCATCCATATTGCAGACCCTTCAAATGTGAATGTGACCCTCTTATTAGGCAAGTCATCCATTCCTATAAAGACATTGAGTGATTGTGCTAGAACTGGGATTCTCTCTAGGTGAAGAGAAGAAGTAACTCCAAATACTCTACCAGTAACTCCTTAATATTCTACAAATGAAACACTACCCATTATTCCTTTCATGAATTTGGCCATTTGTTCCACTCTTCCTTTAATCTTGCTCCCCGGTATTCTGTTCCTCACTGGTGCCCCTGGTGATGAAACAATGCTACTCATTCATCCCAATGGCATGTGGAGATTGATGATGCAAAGCATCTCAATTTCCTTCCCTGAGGCAGCCTTTCCAGTGACTGATTTGTTCTTGTCCTGGGTAAGGACTGTGTAGTGCCCCTTGCCAACTCTGTTTTACTACTCTATCAACCTTTTAAAAATTCAGGAACTTAATTATCATGGAAAGCATCATATACTAAATTCAGGTGTAGTGTGTGTAAAATAAGGAAGTGACTAAAAACCCCACTCTCTAAAGTGGCCTTAGTTATAGTTATAACTTGGTTATACTTTGGGTTTGTTGACTTTGTTAGAAGTTTTTCTTACTGAAGACAGAAAGGGAACCCCCATGGATCTTAATATACATGATTAAAACAGACAATATGACTCTCTTATCAGCATTCACATGCGATTACCGTTCCTCTGTGATTACACATTCTCATAAGGGATATTAGATTGTTGATTCATATATAAGCAAGCAGCCTTAAAATAAAAACATGATTGTAGTAAACTACATCAAACACTGATGACAATAAACCTTGGTTAAACACATGAAGTATGAAAGCCTTCTCCAGTACATCAGGTGGAGTGTCAATGTGTAAAACAGAATGCCAATATTAGTTAAAAGGTTCTTGAAAAGAGTTAAGCTCTGTCAATAACTATAAGTGTATAGGTGCCAATATCTATGAGTCTATCAATCTCTCTTTACACACTCTTCAAGCAGTATTAGTCTATTTGACAAATAAATGACAGATAACTGATATCTCTATGTGATACAGTGATGGTATACAACACACAGAAGCAACTCCTCTCCCCTGGAGCAACTTCATTTGTGAATGATAGGTTCCCTACTAGCCCTCCATAAGATAGGCTTGCCCTGTCATAGGCTTTTTCCCAGCATGCCTTGCTAAGGGCTGGTCCTTTGAATTTGGCAGAGGAGGCACCTGTAGCCCTTCAGTGGCCATTTTGTAACAGTCAGCAGCTTGCTACAGCTTCCTACTGGTAAGTGTCCTTAACCACTGTTGTGGTTTTTTTTATTGTGCCTAAAGAGATGAGGATACATTGTCACATGTATATTTTAAAATATATAAATCAGCTGGGAGTTCTTACACCTTTGTCCCATGATACTGAATTTTGTTAGCTCTTGCATTCAGTAGCACAGGTATCAAAGTATTGTATAGCAAGCCATATTGCTATAATGTGGTATGTGATATTGTGGTAAAGTGATGTACAGTTAATTGGTATAGTGCAATTAAAATAGCATACAGCCTGAGGGCAAATTTCTTCTTTCTGATCCGCTCTTATATCAACAGGACAGATCTCTATGGCATATTCGACACAAGTAACTCCCATCAACGTCAATGGAGCTTGTATATGCAAAGCAATGATGGAATATGCAACAGAGAACTGGGTTACCAATAACTGCTCCATAACGTGGATCAGGGAGGAGAAATTTGTCTTGACTGTTTAAATTTATACTGCATCAAAGCTTTTTGTTTCTTGGGGTGGGGGCGAAGGAACAGATGGGAGAGAGCAGCACAATTACATATTTACAGGACAATTTTCACTTCCTTTGTATGTTTTCTGTTAGAAACATTTCTGGTTAAAAACTGACTGCAAAAAAGACTTTGTCTTTTCAGACTCTCTTAATGAGTGTGGGCTACAGAAAGCTATCTCCTGACGGTATGCAAAGCTCAGAAACATTTTATTTTAGTGTAGTATTAAAAATCAGATCTGAAGAAGAGCTTGGATTCTTTATATTTTTTGCTGTCGGTTTGGAATGAATAGACTTTTGTTGTGCACATGTAATATTAGAGGAATTCCAGTCCAAACACTATATTGTATGTTAAACTGAACTGGAGAAATGTTTACATAGGCGCTTTAGCTTCAGAGCAACAGAGGAAAGCTAATACTTTACAAAGGTGTCTAGAGACCAAATGAAATTTTTCAAACTGTCCAGCAAAATTAGCCTGGTTGTGGTCCCCTGACTGCAATGGTGGTGATGATCTGATTCTCACTACAAGCAGCTAAGTCTTTAAAGTCCACCAGATTAAAGCACTGATCAAGCCTTAGAGACTGGATATTCCCGCATGAAACATAATACAGCGTGAAATGGACAGAATAAAGATCCTGTGCTTTTAACCCACCACTCTTTGACAATGAGGCTGAGTGTAAGCAGATGTTGTTGCTGCATAAACAACTAAGCCCTTTGTCCATATAGGCCTTAAGAGCCTAGATTCTAATGGACTGGTGGATGGCCTTGATTTATACAGTTTAGCAATGATGTTGGAAATACCTTTTTACAGGCCTAAAGAGAACTCTCTCCTTGCTGCCATGCATTTTGTGATCACTTTATGACCTGGAAAGACAGTGAATTCACCTGGCGGCAAAGCAAATCCGTAAGGAATCCTACTAACTAGGTTTTGCACTCTTGTCAAAGGCAATGTCTTAAGAGTTAAGTTTCGATTTTAAAGTGAAAGTTTCAAATCTTGAGGGAAATTGTTTGAAGCACTGTGACTACAAGAGGCCCATGGCTAGAACACTGAGAAACATGTCAAGGATTCTTTTTGCCTCCTCCCCCATTTCACTACAGCCGAACATATTTTTTGTAATATAGTACATAGGCCAGATTTAATTTGGATATGTTGTTTGACCGTACTTAGATCTATCTTTTTAAATAAATGCCTCATATTATAATTATTTATTGTGTTGACATTGTGCAGTTCACAGTTGGTGGAAAGTACAAGCCTGGGCAATTAGTGTCACTTAGGACTAAATCCTGGATGGGTGAGCAAAGCACAAGTACAAGGCAATTCAGGAAGTACATGGAGATTGAAGACAACAGAAGCATCCCCACCAAACACCCCCAAGTAGGACCTAGAACATCTAGTGCAGAATGTGGGGAGGAATAGCAGGAATAGCAGTGTGCTGCTCCCCCCTTTAGCTTTGAGGCTTTTCAAATCTGTGCTATATACAGGCCAATGTGCCACATCCAGCTACGTCAGTCCCACTATCCAATCCTGACATACTTATGCAATGTCCACAGAAGTGTGATATCCCCATGAATGTGATCTCCACTGCTTGGTACTCCAGGCAGTCAAAGGGAAACATTTTTGAAGTATTGATGGTTTTGTGTAGCTGTGGGGGGTAGGGAAGAAACTGGATTTGTTCCTTTTGCTAGCATTGTAGCACAACCCAAGAATCTTTGGTTATTGTTGCTACAGACATAACATCATTTACATCATATTTTTGGCTCAGAGAGGAGTCTCCTTTCTCTAAATCGTATGGTTCATTTATAATGAGCATGAGTGAGAAACAAAATGAAACACGTTTCCCCAGCAAAACAACAATATTATAATTATTAATATTATTATGATTAATCTTAAAAATTCCCTCCCCATGTGTGTCTAACTTTCTATCTGTAGATAAATGCATATGTGCTATCAGAACGCAGGATGCGAATTATTTTGAATAAGTGTTAGTGAAATGTTTCTGCAAAAATGAATAACTCATAACCACTAATAGAAACAGTAATGGCAATACTGCAGATATTAGAACTATAGTTTATTATTTTAAAAGTATTATATGATCTTCGTTTGAGAGTATTACAAAACTGTGATAGGCAAACATTTATTGGGGAATAACACTGAAAGAGTTAAAAAAACTACAATAATGTGCAAGAAATTGCTTACTATGCAGCTTCTTGAATGAGCTGTTTAGATTTTTATTTAAATCTTGCTATCTAATGGTAAGACCATTTGGAAACACTTGTGGTGTTAGCATAAACAAAAAGTGTTGTAAATGAGTTTAATTTGGATTTAAGTTTCATTCCCACCCCTCCACCCCCATCTTAAATTCCTTATTAATTGAGAGAGAGTTTTTTTTCATTAACTCAAATAATGCCCTAAAGTTTAATATATTTGCTGATTTTTAAAAAGATGTGCATAAATCAGATGAACAATATGAATTTTGGGCTGTTGGAGGCATATTTCACTTCTGTTTTTTTCATAAATAAATGTTAGTTGTTTATTTTAAATCTTTTGACTGAATTTCCAGACAAAATAAGGTCAAATCTCAAATAATACCAGATCAACTAAGAGCAAAGGTCAATGGTTTATAATGCTGGGTGGTTAAAGGTGGTAGGTCAATGTGCAAAGCTGTGGGATTTTTGAAAAAAAGAAACACACATCTTATGCTAAGAATACTGCAAAAGAGAGATCTTGTTTTAAACCATTTATTCCAAAAGACAAATACCTCCCTAACAACAAGCTCTTGACGTCTGTGACACAAGAGACATGCAAAAGTCATTAAGGCTCTCCCAAGGGAGCTTCTACAGTTGCTTCACTTTAGGGTGGGTGTGAGTATGCTTAAAATTAAATTACTTTAAAATAAAGTTAGAGCACTAAGCAATATCCTGCTTTTGACTCAGCAGGGTTTCCCGTGAGAAAAGAAAGTGGGCAAAGAGAGCTTAGACAGACAGACAAACATATTTACCCCTAGGTGGAAGGTACAAATTAAATTAGCCTGCCACAAAAGGGAGATGTTTTCTCCTTCTGTTCAGATGTCATGGTAGTGAGGAAACATAGTCTGGGGCCAAGAAAAATGGCACAAATACATTCATCTAAACTACCATTCATCCTGTTCCAAGGTCTAAACAGAACACATAAAAGAACAGCACTGTTGAAGCACTTCCTCTCCTTAGTTACCAAGTTGGGACTTGCAAAGGAACATGGGTGCAGAGGGTGTGAATGTTTCCAGACTGTTTCACTGTTGTGATGGGAGTGATTATGGATGCTGGATTATGATGAGATGGGATTTAAAATGTTATGAATATAATTCAATTTCTGCTGCTCGGTACAGTATACTTAATGGTACACTGCAAACTTTCTCTCCACTAGAAAACAACACAGGCACTTCCTGACAGTCAAGTATATCTTTTATTGTGCCTCATTAATATGCATGTTTTTGGCACTCAGTTGGGTTCAGCTGGTATGCTTTCCAGTATCTCATTCTTTATTTATATGAGACTGGGAGGTGTGACCTATGGAGCCAGTTGGCTGTCATGAATTGGAATATTCATTAAGCCTTGTGAATTATGCATTGGACTGTTTATAATACTGAGATCCACATTTGATCCAGCCAGAACCCTTAAATGCTTCTCATTAGGTAAAATCATCCAGTTTGGTCCAAATATGCATGTGCTCCATACACTGCAGATAGAAAGCAGAACCGCTGTGTATTTGTAATACAGAAATGCTTAGGGATTTTGTGACTCATGTTTGACAAAGTGGTTTTGATATTTGTACTTGTTTGAAAAGCTTTATAGTTGTATTTCTTCTCTTGCAAATCACAGTCAGACTGTGCTATTCTATATTTTGAGGGTTTTTTCCTATCCTTCAGCCGTCTGCACAATAAATTATCTTGTTGTCAGGCTTAGAGGTCTGGATCTGGCAAGAAAGCCTCTTTATATAGATATCAACTGCTATTTTATATAGGAAATTCAGTGCTTAGATTAAGGAATGACTCTCAAGAATTCAATTATTCAAAAAAGGAAAACTACCGACTGATATAGTGGCCATGGCCTATTTCTTTTGATGGATAGATGTAACTATTTCACACAAATGCTAGATTTGTTTTTCAACTACTCCTTGTAAGAGTTATACTTGTATCCAGGTTACATTTGTCTAGTAGTTTTCAATCAGAAAAATGGCATATTCCTTTTTTGTCATCAGAAGCCACTGTTAAGCATCTTCTTTTCAAAAGCCCCTATTGTATATTTTTCTTAAGAGCTGCACTGTTGAAATGTACTGTTGACTACCTAGAGAAGACTTAAAATGCAGGCAAGAGGATAAAATAAAATATATATATATATATTTTTTTTTAAAAAAGAGGTCAATGAAGGATCTTGAAAGCCTTGGTCACTTCAATAGCATCAACAGGTCTCAAAGAAGTTGAGTTGTCTTGTCACCTTATGACCTTTTAGCTTGAGATTTGTAGTTTCAGTATGACCCATGCAAACCAAAACTGTAAAGGAAAAACAATGCAATCCTTCTGGTGAAATACCTTCACATAGACCATTGTGGTTAATAAATAAGCTCTGTATTAGACCCGTCTAAGCTCTAACCTGTCTGTGGCAGTGTACCTGCCAAACTGAGTAGCAACTACATACAAAGTAATTATGGAAAGTAAAGTTCTTATTGCATAATATGAATTCACTTCATTGTGTGTGATAGTTTTGTGGCCTGGCCTGAAAGTGGATAGCCTGATCTATGAAAAGGTCATGGGTGAGCCCTGTGTAAAATGGCATTGTTTACAGGGTTTTTTAGTAAAGAGATTGGCTGTCATTTATTTTCACATACCTAACTGAAGAGCTTTAAAGGTTCCCAGCAAGAGCATGTTCCCTTCTCTTTCTCTGCCTGTCACATACTTGTCAGTTCCAATAAAATTACTTACCTGAATTATGCAGATGAGGTTTTGTGATGTCCAGCACTCATCATTGTTCATCTCCACTACAGCTGAAACTCCTAGCATTCCCCGTGCTTATACAGTCTGATTTCAGCACTCCTTAGGTCAAGCCCTTTCAACCCCAGGGCTTGACTTATGCCACAACCGTTTGACAAATCGCCCAGATCCTCACAAAAGCTGCTTGAGCTCCAAAGTGACTGCTCTCTATACACCACTGTTTCACTGTTTTGACATTTCCTTCTCACTTTTCCCCTCAGTAATTACATAAAGGAAGAAAAAGACATTTGTGTCCAAGGAATGCTTTCATTTGGGATTGTGATAAATGGCTACCCTTTCCAAGAAGCTGCAATCCCACTGTATGACAGAAAGTTCCTTCACAAGAAGGCTGAGCACAGAGAGCCACCCCCAAAAACTCTTTCTCCTTCTGAAATCACCTTTAACTGTAAAACCTGAGTACGTTTCTGGTGATCATACAACTTTTTCATCCAGGCAGTGTAATGGAATTGAACTAATTGTCCAGATTCTAGGTTTGTCTATCATTTAATAACTTGTCATGGGATGGTTTAATGTGTTCAGCATGGTGAGTGCAATAGTATAGCAAGTTTGGTATCTCTCAGTGCAAATGGGTTAAAATGTGAATGCTGAAAACTAATGAAAATATGCCACCTCCCCAGTTTTTTCTTACCTTCCATAGAGGGAACAGAATGAAAATTAGGGTCTAAGCACAGAAATGGGAGTCAGGAATTTGAGTTTTAATCCTGTCTCTGACACTGACTCCTTTTATGGCTTTGGTCAAATCACTTAATTTCTCAGCCTTAGTTTGTCCATCAGTAAAATGGGGATCAGGCTACTTACCTCTTTCTGTAAAGTGCTTTGAGATCTATGGATTGAAAGCATTATTTGGAGTTGATTATTCTTGTAAGCACTCTTGTTGTTCTGCTGTTAAGTGTTTCTACCTTAAAGCTCTATTTAATTCAAGCACAGTTCTTTCTCATTAACTCCCACTGCCCATTATGTTTCATGCATTCACTTTGCAATAACATTAATTTATTGAGCTCGCAATGATTTGACATATTAGAGGAGCATGACAAATCGGAAGGTATTTTCAAGGCATTCAGATCAGGATCTTTCTTTTCAGATGTACATGCAAGTGTGGTTAAAAACAAAACTGGCATTTTACTGTAAACATATTTCTTAATAGAGAATAAGTTATGTCAACTATGTTTTTATAAGCTTCTTTCAGATTATTGAGTTCATGCTTATTGTTCCATTGGGGAAGAATGGCTGCCAAACATGTAAAATAATTGAAACGGCATGTGACTCAACTGTTAGAGTTACAGTGAGGAATTAGTTGTGTTACAATTCATATTATGGTTAATCTGTGTTTTCTGTTCATGCTAGTGCATTAATCAGAACATTACCAAATCAGTCAAGTTACCTTTAGGATCTGGTACCACATCAGGTTTAATAAACCAACAAAGCTTCCCTTGAAGTTCTTTGAATGAAATATAACCCTAATCACCAAGACTTCCAAGGAACAGTACCAGGAAAAACACCAGCATCTTCTCTGAATGCTTCATTTTGCGGATCAGAAGATCTGACTATATTTTTCTGGTTGTAGCATTGCTACCCCATAATATCATTTATTCATCAGAAATCTGGAATTGAAGGCAGGAGTACAATATTTACACTAGGCAGGAAGGTTGTACGTGTTTACAATATAATTCTGTTGAAATGCAGTCACACTTGGGGAAAACAATAAACATCCCATCTGAAACATGACATTTAAAAAACCTAGGTCTGCCGTCCTGAGTCCCCTTTCGTCTCCAACACACATTGTGTGAACACAGCTATAGTCTACTAAGATTGCTTCCAAAATTAATACAAATCCAAAAATGATTTCATTTAACTTGAACTTTTGCTCTGGAATTGGCACAAGGGAAAGGAACTTTAAAAGTTTCCCATGTAAATGCAGTAGACCAGACAACCTGATATGCCTCAAATAATACATCCTGAGGCCTAACCCCGGATGCATTCTACTTCACAGTTCCTTTCCAGTCCATGTGAATGCATTCAGTGAGGGAAAAGGAAACCATGGGAACTCACTTGGTAAACCTTTAACTAATATAGCATATACTTTACTGGATTGTTTCTGTTGAATCAGCTAACTGGAGAGAGCCCCACTTTACGAGTCTGAACAGACTGGAAATAATCATATTCCATAATAACTTTACAAACTGTCACGTCAGTCCTTTCTCAGGCAAAACCACTGATTTCAGGATCTGGCCTCCACTTTTCACTGTAAATTGAAAATAATATCTCAGCTACAAAGTAACAGTCCATATAAAATTCTACTATTTAATTTTTAAGCTAATATCAATGTGCCTTTTATCTGCCTCTCCTGATGTCTTGAGTCTGTGCTCTTGCTACATGAGATTCAGTGGAAGATATGCCTAGCCTAATTATTATATCCTGCAATTAACTTTCTTGAATGCCATGACTACTGTTTTTAAAGCTTAAAACTTCAGCTCCTTAGAAATGTTTTCTGTAGTTTCCTCCAAGCATGAACTATGGAATATTACCAAGACAGAATAGGCAGCTGAGTAAAATACCCACTGAGACGTATTCCTTGAAGGAGGACAAGGGATCTCTTTGTCCATTCATTATTAGAGAATTTACATAGGTAACTCCAATTAACAATAGTAAGGGTGGTATATGTTTGTTCTTTGCATAGAGGTAGAAGAATAAATTGCAAGTCATCTCCCAATGGCCATATTTTAGTTCATTTTAAAAGGTACATCTTAACCCCTCTTCGGATTTTCTGTAATCAGGACCTCAACGTATTACTCCCAGTGGGAGAATACCAATTAAGCCCAAGTAGCACTCACATCCCTGAGTCAAAAATACATGCAGAGAACTTCAAAATATGAGGCTCCTCCCATACCCCGTTAGTTGGACATTAATCTACTTGCATAGATCAAGCACCTTAGGTTGTGATCATGATAGATATAACATATTCAGCAAGGTTGGTCCTCGTCAGTAGTTGGATAGGGGCTAGGAACTTCTAAGGAAAATACAAGTGCTATAGAATGATGTTCTGGTAATCTTATAGATGGGATTCTTCTCTCAGAGTATTGGACTGGAGCTCAAGCATTGCATTAGTGGGCACTAAGCTGCTTGAGGATTCATTTTAAGATAACACTTCAGTTAAAACTGAGGTCCTGACCACATGTGGTGATTAAAGATGCTGTGGCATTATGCAAAATAGTTAGCACTTTAGCCGTAATCTCTTAGACAAATTTCAATGTATATAATCACATTCTGCCTACCTAAATTTCCTCTACAATTTCCGTTAGATACGATATTCCTCTCTGAAACTTTTCAAGTTAGTTTTGATTTTCTCAGTCTTGTGGTTTTTCAAATAATTTTGGACAGGAAAGTTGCTCAAATGAGGAGAAATCATTTACTTCTCCTGAATTGGTGTTGGATACTTCATCAGATTTTTATAATATGGTTTTAATTACTGATACTTTAAATTTATATTATAGAGATATTTAAAAACAATGAAGTCTGTTCAGTGTATACATACAATAAAAGATTATCAGATATCTATTTCTATATCAAAAACAGTACAATAGGTGAAAAGCTATCATTTATCTAAAAATTAATATCCATTAAAGTGTTGCAAGGTACTTGGGTTAACGGTAATTGGCAATAGGAAGTGTAATATACACCAGGAGAAAAAACAAGGCATAATATGAAGATGCTCAAAAGTTCAATTTTCAAAGATTCTGATAAGATCCAATAATCAGATAATTGGAATTCATTTGAATAGAAAACAACTTAGTGGCAGATATTCTCTGTCTAACAGATGATAAAAAACAAACAAATTATAGTGCAAATTCATAATTGTAATGGCAAAAGTTTTCAGGTACATCCACTTTCAGGAACATCCATTTTCACATACAAAGACCTTTTTGTTTTATTATAAATTGGATGCTGTTGTTATCATTTATATTTCACTTGTGCTCACATATTCCATTCAGGGTCAGTGTCCCATTGTTCTAGGCACTCTACAAACACACAGTAAAATGCAGTCCATGCCCTAAAGAGTTTACAATCCAATTTCCTGATTTCTGTGCATTTATACATTGTTTAATATACCACTAGTTATTTTTTCCTTTGATGCTGCTCTAAGACAGCAGGTATTAGTTTCTTGTGATAGATTATGGGAACCACTAATTTTTGCTGGCTTTATTAGGTGCATTTGAGGCCCATAAAGGAATGAAGTAGATATTCCCATATGCTCCTTGATTCTGCGTGCTGATCTGCATGGATGGAGATCTATGTGGACTCCTGCTGAAGTCAGTGGGACTTCCAGGAATCCACTCATGCAGATCAGTTTGCAGGATTGGGGCCATCATTTGTGAACACAGCACCAAGCGAGATGGTGCACAAATAATTATAGTGTAAGTTCATAGTGGTAAAGAGGTGAAAGTATGTGAAAAAAGAGAGAGAAACTTTGAGTCCGTGGGATGTTAATGATGAACTCACATATGTCTACACTGCAATTAATGTGAGACAAGATTGAAAACACTGGGACTGTTCAGCCTGGAAAAGAGACAACTAAGGGTGGGGATATGGTAGAGGTCTATAAAATCATGAGTGGTGTGGAGAAAGTAAATAAGGAAGTGTTATTTACTCCTCCACATAACACAAGAACTAGAGATCACTCAATGAAATTAATAGGCAGCAGATTTAAAACAAACAAAAGGAAGTATTTTTTTACACAACACATAGTCAACCTGTGGAACTCCTTGCCAGAGGATGTTGTGAAGGCCAAGACTATAACAGGGTTCAAAAAGGAATTGCATAAGTTCATTGAAGATAGCCTGGGGTTGTATTCCTGGCCAAGACTCTAACTGCCAGAAGCTGGAAGTAGATGAGAGGGATGGATCACTCAAAGATTGCTCTGGTATGGCCACTGAATAAGGAATTATGAATTACTTTACTCAGTTCTAGCTGGTGAATGAAAGTTTGGCATCAGGTGGTCATGAAAAGAATATCAGTTGCACAGAGGTGTCTGCTATCTCCTGCTCAACTTTTATCTCACAGCAATAGGCTAAAACTGCCTTGAAAAAGATGTTCATTACAGAGCTGTATCCTGGATTTAATAGCTGTTCAATGTATAGAAAATCAGTGTATATTCTTCTCCAATGGTTATTGTGAAACCTAGTCATTCTTATGTGCTCAGATTCCATCTGTTGGCTCTGTGTGTGTGTGTGTGTGTGTGTGTGTGTGTGTGTGTTAGCATTGAAATTTTGTGTTCTACTCTGTATATGAGACATTATTAAAGGGCTGACATTTATAGCCTGCACGTGCCCAATAGGAAACAAAAATTAAAAATATAGATGCACTGCAGAGTACTTAGGAAATTATGTAATAGTGCAATTCCTAATCTGTCATGTCATTAGTGGTAACTGGAGATACTATTTGAGATAACCAATTTAAAGGATTTTTTTCTTTAAAAAAGTCTTACAACATAACACTAATGAAACTGTCTTTTCAGGACATCTTGGACTACTGGTCATTCTATGTAAGGACCAAATTGTGATCTGAGCCTTACACCAAAGTAAATTTGGTGTAACACCATTACCTTTAGAGAAGATACTCCAGATATATACCAGTGTAACTCAAAGGAGAATTTGCTCCAAATTACTTGTTTTTAAAAAAACATATTTTATAGTGACAGTATTCATCCTGAATGATCCAGTATTTGCAAATCAGTAAGTGTTTCTTTTGTTTGCCCTGCTTAGGTTCCACTCCTCAGCTGGTATAAATCAGAGCAACTATACTGACATCAATAGAGCTGTGCTGATTTACACCAGCTCAGGATATAGCCCTTAGTCGGGTCAGTTCATCACATACCCTAATTAGAGGTGTTGTCATATGACTCATTCTGTTGTAATACGCATGCTAGAAGTATCAATATTCTACTAGAGTTACCATTCTAAATGTAGCCCATTACGAAATTGGAACAGCGCCACGTTCTGAACACAGAAAAGGCATACTTTTACTGACCACCTCTATCTTCAAATAATTAACTTCAGTGGATGATTAGCTATGATCACTTCTTAAATAGCTAAACACTAAATACCAGTCAATTAAAAGGTTAGAAAATGTGATTATTGGAGATAATTAATATATTTTAGAATGATATTTCAAAGCGGACATAGTTATGCATCTCATACATTTATAAACTGTGCTTTTAGTGCACACCAAAGTGTGAACATGCATAGTATTACAATGTTACTGAAGGCAGCAACATCTGGATGATTGCATCTTTGAAAACAAGCTTTATGAAATAGTACTGATGCTCTAATCATTAAATGTAGTTCTCATTTCCACCTTTCAGTGACTGAAAGTGAAATGAGAGGATATTTATTGAGAAAAAATACAAATTCAAGTAATTTGCATCTCAGATGAACCATATTTTACAATAAATGTGTTTAGCCCAGTTCTTTAAACTTTTGCATACCATTTAAACCAGGCTAAATTCAGAATATCCAGAAAAAGGGTGGTGGGTTGGACTGGTTTGTAACAAGGAATTGTCAGTTTAATTGCTTCACCCACTATGTCCACTTATGCCCCCAAATCTCTTGTTGTCCTATTAGAAACTGCCGATTGTCAGCTATTAAAAACTGTTAGTAACTGTGGCTAATCCAAAAGTATTTTGTTAGTTACATTTGAGTTCCATCAAATCTTTAATTTGTGTTGCTGAGTTTGAAGAGTTTGTTCTTCTGCCTAAGTTTTGGTGGAGGAAGAGGAGAGGGAAAAAAGGATGAAGGAAGAAGCAAGGAGGAATAAAGGAAGAAATGAGAAAATGTATGTGGGCTTTTTTACACTCCTAGAGAAAAGTAGAGATAAAGGAGGCCAAAGGAAGTAAAGATGGAACAGAAACAAGGAGACCCCTCAAGAGAGAGATGAAGAAAAAACACTTGTAAGATGACAAAATGAGAGAGAAGCAAACAGGAGAAAGGGAGAAAAGTAATTCATAAGGGAGGAGGGAACAAACATGAAATGAGAAAGGAACAGGGCAGATGGATTGAAAGGGGAAGAAAGGAAGCAGGGAAAAAAAGAAGATATGTGATGAAAAAAGATAGGGGAGGGATGAGAATTACAATTAAATGGGAGGAACAGTGGGCTTTTCCCTCTTACTGACTGATTATTCCCTCTTCCTCCTTTTCCCCCTTTACCACCTGTTTCTCTCTCTTCTCTCTTTTCACACCAATCTTCTTCCTGGTCTTTGGAAAAATGAGTCCTCTTTCTTACCATTACATTCAATTCCCTAGAAAAGAAAGTTATGTATCAAATAATTGAAATACTACAAGGTAACTTCTCGAGACATATCAGTTCCTCTGTGGTCAGACATGCAGCTTCATTTTTGTCTTAAATAATCTATTTGGCCTCCTGATATCTCTGTAGGGTCTTCTGCTTCAAAGGAGCCCCCTTTATGAATCTCTGATAACTTTAAATAGTTTTATGTAGGATGTTGTTTCGTATACCTGTGATAAAAGTAGAACCACTTTGTATATTGACCTGGTTATTGGGATGTTTATTGTATGAATATATTGGTTCAATAAAAGAGCTGTAAGGAAAAACAAGCAGGAAGGGCAAAGAGTAGTTCAAGACAAAGCCACTCCATGGTAGACACTTAGGCCCAGATTTTAAAAGCTATTTAAGCATCTAACTCCTATTGATTTTACTAGGAGTTAGGCACTGAAATACCTTTAATAATTTGGTCCTTAATGGTAAAAAAACAATGTCCAAACTCTTAGCTTTGAAGATTTTACCTCCTCCCCAGCCAATCTACAAGACTAGCTTTTACCAGAAGGGCCAAAGCCCAGGAACACAGAAAATTCTGGCTTTTTATTAAAATAAATAAATAAAACTACTCTCTCAGGAGAAGAGGGAGTTTTTTGGAGGAACCAGACTGAAATACATGTACCCAATGAGATGTCTGAAGAAGGTAGACTTGCCTAGCTTACAATCAGGGATGGTAAAACTCCAGTTAAGATAGATGTGTGTAGACTGTTTTAAAATCCTTTTCTCTAAATGCTTTGTTCCTACTATTAAAATAAACCAGCGGTTCTCAAACTGTGGTTGGGACCCCAAAGTGGGTCGTGAGCCTGTTTTAATGGGGTTGCCAGGGCTGGCGTTAGACTTGCTGGGCCCCGAGGCTAAAGCCAAAGTCTTGGGGCCTGGGGCTTCAGGCCTGGGTGGTGGGACACAGGCTTCAGCTTCAGCTCTGGGCGGTAGGGCTCAGGGTACAGTAGCAGTAACAGTAACACTGGGTAGCAGTGTTAAAATGACACTTCCTGGTCAATATTAGGAGTTACAGACCGTCTCTGGAAAATAAAATTCAACATGATTTTATCCAATAAATCTTGACATTGACTACGGTGGTGTTGAACATCCAATTCTCTTCCTGGCTTCTTTGTAAGTTCGATGAGAAGTTCAATGAGTCACTATTTAGTATTTCCTTGACCAAAGCAGACAGACCATCTGTTACTGTATTATTGGATCCATCATGAGATTCATTGAGTAGCTCCAAAGAGCTCATTATAGCTCTTTTAAAAAGCTCTGGAAGAGACCATGTGAGTTTAACAGAACTCTCCCAATTTTGGGAGCCCGTTCTCAGGTCTTAGGCTTGATAAAACTGGGTATTTGCTGACTTTAGATCAGCACCAGAACATACAGTGGGTGGGGCTACTGGCTCCTGGTGCTGCTAGGCTAAGCTGAGCCACAGCTGATGCTCTCCCACAATACCCCCATCCAGCAACAGAGACACCTGCTCCCTAAGCTTCTGCTGCCTATTTTGCAGTGCAGAAAGTCGACCTAGACCTTGACTGCTAGGGACCAGCCCTTCAACCTCAACTAAGTCCTAATTCAGACCAGAAAGCTTCTGCTCCTCTGGCACTTCCAATACAGCAGACCCTCTGTTCCACTCTTCACAAGCAAGACCAGTCCTCCCAAGCAAGTAGTTCTCCTGACTTGCCCACCCAATTCAGTGGCCTCGTCCTTCTTCCTCCCCAGTTCTCCTGTCTACACTACAAAGTAGGGGGGTGATTCTTTTCCTGCTTGTGTACACATACTACTCACATCAGCTGGGGAGCTAGCACAAGTATAATTAGCAGTGTAGCTGTGCAGAGGCAGCAGCAGAAGAGGAATGGTTGAGCCATGCCGAGTACAAACCCACCAGAAAACTGTGGGTATGTACCCTGCATGGCTCAGCCATGCCTCGGCTGCCACTGCCAATATTACTGCAACTGTGCTACTATTTCTGCGAGGTCTAACTCTCCTCAAGTTACTGCAAGGATGCATTCACGAGCAGGGGAATCACACCTCTAAGTCATGGTATAGACCTAGCCGCACACACATCTTCCCTACCCCTACAACCTAGCAGGCCCCACTTTCTGCTACCTCAAAACACCAACCCAGAAACCCAATGTTTTCCCTAAACGTTGCGTTCCCAAGTTCCTCGTCCCCCCTTTTTATCCCTCTGAGCCAGCATGTGCCTCTTCTACATCCCCAGTTCTCACAACACTACTGTCTAAAACCCAGTGGTACCCCTTCTGCCTCCCTAAACTCAACAAGACCTTTTTTCTATTTGTTTTAATTTCCCAAAACCCAACGATGCCACCTGAGTCAATCTTCTGCCTCCACAAACTCCCCCATCCACCCATTGGGCAGGCTCTCTCTCCTGCATGTCATGTAAAAGCTAACTGAATAAAAGATTTACCGTGTCCTTTACACATAGTTTTCCATTCTGTATTGCATGTTCCTTAAACCTTCTGATTGAGTTGCTCTAAGCTGCTGATTTGTTTTTCTCTTTTAGGGTGACCAGATGTCCCGATTTTATAGGGACAGTCCCGATTTTGGGGTCTTTGTCTCACATAGGCACCTATTACCCCCCACCTCCTGTCCCGATTTTTGACACTTGCTATCTGGTCAGCCTATTCTCTTTTGAGTTTTTTAACCTCATTATGATGAAATCTGCATACTTGTATTCTCCCTTTTTATTCTGTGTGGGTTCCTCAGTGTCCATTGTTTCATATATATCCTTCTCATCTCGAGTTAGATCGCGTGCCATCAATCTGGCACATGCCTCATCTGCCATGGTGTACAGCAAGGGTAGTCAGCAGGTAGATTGCAGGCCAAATCCACGCTGTCAGATGCTTTTGAACAGACCCCAAAATCTTTTTATTTATTTACTTATTATCATTATTATATTTTGGAGTCTAGACCTTGACTATACCTTGACCAAGAAATATAGACCTTGACAAAAACATTGACTACCCCTGATGTACAGTATATGAAGACATTTACTTGTTAATCTTCATTCCTATTCACAAATTTTAATGCAACACAAAACTGCTCAAAATGTCATCCATTTTGGCCCTTCTGTGGGATTGTGGGAAATATTAGCTCCCTTGCCCTTGTAAATTAATTTATTTTTAGACCTGTCTGAAACTAGGGATTTCTGGTTCATGAGAAATTCTGGCATTGGAAAATCTGGTTTATTCCAAATCAGAATGAAATTTTTCCAAATTTCTCATGATCCACAAATAAATAAAGAAAAATAACGTTTCAAAAACTTGGTGTTTCCAAGAGGAAATTGCTCTGGAGTCGCAAGCCCTATAAGGCTTGAGTCCTGTAGAATGTATGATGGGAATACCCAGCAGCCCACCAGGCAAGCTGGCAGTATTTTGTTGGAACTGTGTTTGTGATTTGTTGAAGTTCATCGAACCCAACTCATTTTCTTGAGAAATTTCAAGTTTGACAAACCTGCATTCTGAAAAATTTCCAACTGGCTCTACTTGTTTTCCTTTACAAATTCAGTTTTATGGTATTGTTTGTTTCTTCTTAGCCTATAAAACAGCTTGAATTCTTTTTCTTTCTTTCTCTCTCTCTCTCTCTCTCTCAATGGGCCTCCCTTTCTGTTTTTATGGGACCTGAAGCTCTTCACTGCAGCTTCTTTGATTTTGGCTTACAGCCCAGTTTCCCTCGAGAGATGCCTCTTAATTAAGTTTATTTTTCTCTGCCCTATCCTTTCCAACTCCTGTATTGCCAACCCCATGCATTCAAAAATCATGTTAGGCTCCCAAAAATCAGGAGATTGGCTTAAAACTCATGAGATTTAAAAATATATATAATAAATTTGCAGTTCTTTTTATTTGCCTTCTAGTGTTAGAACATTTAGGGGTTCATGTTTGCAAGCTTTTCTCTGAAGCCATAATAGCTAGACACTTATTTATTTTTTTTAGTGAGAGCTGAGATTCTGTGATGATTGATTCCAGAAACTGGAGCTTTCAAAAAAGCACCAAATATTGCAAGATTCGCAATACGATCATGATAATTGACAACACTGCTTGTCCTGAAGTGTGGGCTCTTCCTGCCATGGCAATTCTACTCAGAGCTTTAGCTGTTCTTTCTCCTGCATTTCTCAGTTACGCTCCGGCAGCAGAGCTCCCAGCGTGACTGGAGTTTAGGTAAACAAACCCTCTTTTTTTTCCTCACAAGGCCGGAGTTTCTTCTCTCACTCACTCAGACACTCTTATTCCTTTCCTTTTATGTTGCCTCTCATCTCTGGAAGTGGGTTTCAGTCAGTTCTGACACCATGTCATCTTGTGATGGAAACAGGGGTCTAGGAACACAGAGCAGAGGCAAATGTTTTATTAGGAATAATCCAAAAGTAAGAGATTTGGCTTTATTGCCTGATGTAGTGAACCCTAGGCTGCAAAAAAGTGGGGTGGGGGGAAGGAAGGTTTCCAGCTGGAAAACCTAACACACACATTTGCTATCATAGCTTTTATTGCATGGTAGCTAAACGAAGTAAGCTCTATGCCTTTGCTCATGGGTCACCTAACCTAGCTACCTCATGGTAAAAACCACAGTGCCTTGTCTCCACTAGGATTTCACAGTGGGATAGCTAACCCTGTGAGGAAAAACACACTTTTTTTTTTGTTTGACAGTGAAGACAAAAGGTTAGATTTTTAACTCCTAATGTGCCTTCCAAGGCAGTTGAATACTTGTTGAATAATTTCTCCAACCTCTGGACAGTTGAACATTTCTTTTTGACAGAGCTAGATTTTCTTTTTTTTTTTTTTTTTTTTTTTGTTGTGGAAAGTTGACCTTTCCCTTGAATAGCTCTGCTTGTCACGGGGCCAGCACCCACAGTTTCCCACACCTTGAGCGGCTCCAAAAGCTTAGGCTATTAAGCTTGATCAGGCCATAGATTTTTCTTTGTATCTCACAACAGTAATAAGCTGAACGTTTTTCCTTAGCTGAATGATTTGTTTTGTGTTTCTACTAAAACAGCACTGATGAGCCATGAAAAGTCAAGAAAAGAAATCAAGGTGTTTTTTATTTATGTAACTTACTGCTGGTGTTAGATTGATCAGCTGAGCTGTTTAGGAAAGGTGAACCAAGCTGGATGAACTGATTAGAAAAAAAAAATTTCTAGTGATATGCATTCTTCTTGTAACTCATAATCTGTGCTGCCTCACATCTGCTGCCCACCCACTGTTTATATCTGTCACCCTCTCTTTTAATACTTATCAACAAAAAAAACAACCTTGAACTGCCATCAATTTTCTTTTTAGTGTCAGTAATAAGTTAGCACCTAAAACCCTGATCCTGCTCTTATTAAAGGCAATGGAAAAAGTCATTGGCTACAATGATGCAGGATCAGGCACTAAACACCCATCTGAGTAAAATTGTGAAATAAAATGCTTTCATTGGTCTATGGGAGAGGTTTTCTGAGCAAAACCCCATCATTCTGTGGTCCTAGTACTATACAGACCCAAAGCTAAGAAAATAAAGAGCAGAGAGAGAGAGTTTTGTGAAAATATTGTTGGAGCCATGCCTTCTCCTTTTTCTAATTGTTACATCTAGGCGATCCAGGGGTTTTCACATACTGCACTTCTGAGCTCAAAGGGTTTTCACACTGACTGAAAAATGCAGTGCAGTGTTTGGTTTTTAAACTACAGCCATGTGCTAATTGCAACTGAGATGCTAGACTTGGCCTTGGAGATGTATAAACCTATACGTGCCGCTGGGGGACAAGGTCAAAAAATGGGAAGATGATTTTTAAGTGTGTCTTTGCTGTAATTACATTCAGTAAATCACTGTAAAAATAAACCTTTCATTTGATTAAAAATAAACAGGCATATTCTGACAATATAGCTTTAATTTCTTCCTTTTGTCTCTCTATTTGTGAAATATTCTTCTCTCAGTTTTTTTCTTTTAATGCAGACATTTTCTTAACCCCCACATCTGCTGTCTAGCCAGGGCAGAACACCTTTTTTTAACCCTCCGCACAAGCAGTCCTGTAAAAATGTAGCAGATTGAAGAGTTCAAGTGCTACAAAATGTGAAGCGAAACAGCTGCCCCTAATCACTTGCACAAGTGAGGTTTTTGGAGCTTCGATTTCAGATCTCATCTGCCTGGAATTCTCCATTTCCTGTGTCCAGATCAAGTGGCAGACGGTGTCACAGAGGTCTTTGATATATGGACACTGATTCAGAGCCGGTGCATGAGTCTTTGCATTAACAACCCTGTCACATTTTTTAATTTGATATGATTTCCAGACACTTTGTTCACGTTCAGTTAAGGATAGTCCTGCCAAAGAGTCATGCACAATGGTTAGAAGTCATTTATCAAGCCAAAGGTAGTTCAGATTAATGAATAGAATGGATTTTTTATGCATTGCTCACCATTTAAGAAGAACAATCCACTTAGAATGTCAAGTATAGTCACTTGCAGCAAACAGAAATTCAGCCCCCTCATTTCCTTAATGCACCTTGACTGTCACCTAATTAGGACAGCCTTCTCTCAAGAATCAGCTGTACACTTCACTTAAACAGACATGTTGTACTGAACTGTTGAACAGGCAGTTCTTTCATGAATGAATCCACTTCAGCATGCATGTCCCCACTACTCCAAGTGAGGACTGCCCATAGAATGAACTGATATTCATTCAGTTTTCATGGATTTCAAGACAATATTCAGTGAAGTAGGTTATCAGATACTGGTAGTGGGGACTATAGAAATACCTAGATGGGTTAGGATTGTGTCCTCATATCTGAAACTGAATATATTGATTCAGTTCTAAACTGAAGGACGCTGAGGTAATCCTGGTAATGGGATGTTAGCTAAGTATTTATCTTTGATGTTGTATATTGTATGGATGGAGTTCTTCAAGAATTTTCTGATCCAAAACCAAATGCAAAATAGGATGAAAAAATCAAATGAATGAAACACAAGCAAGGCAAATCAAAAGCTATTTTTTTCCTTCAGTGTTTGTCTTGCTTTGAAAATCTTACTCAAGCTGAGTGAAATTTGAAAATAAACCACATAGTGAACAATGATGAAAATAGAATTAGATTTAATTATTCCAATTTTAATCACCTACGTTGTCATTAGTAACACATGAACAAAAAATTAAAATTAGTTCTTTGTTAACAATGAGCCTTTAAACAGGAAAAATGATGATCAAAAGGGCAATTAAATATATTATTTTCATGTGTATATTGCACAATTACATTTGGTTATTAGAATTAAACATTATTGCTGCAATATACTTGAATCATCTGATGATTTAGCATTTGCTACAGCATTTTATCAAACTGAACTTTCTGATCAATGATGCTTTGGAATGTGAATTGTGTGGATGGTAATACTGGATGTTCAGTGCTTTCAAATCCAGCCCTCTGTTTACCAAGCATAAAGACAAATGCCAGTTAAACTACTTTCCGTTCTATCTTTCTGCTGTTCAAGTGCAGGAAGAATTATCTCCATCAATATTTAATGGCCTAATCCTAAACAGACAGTGCCACAAGTACAGGCAATAGTCCTGTTAACTGCTGTTAATTTTCAAGCATAGAGACTGAAATGGACGATAGAGTTACTGGAAATGAGTAGAAGTACATTTCCCTAAGGTAAAATACACTCAACGGTCTCCGAATAATGGAATTAGATCTCTTTCATAGTTCTGTTTAATGGGTTAAATCTGTGCAGTCCTCCATGTTCATTTGGGGAATGTATCTTTTCCATTTTCTCCCTGAGATTCATTGTAGCAGAGCTTGTGGATAGCTGACTCAAACTGGGTGTGGTGTGGTGTGTTTTTTCCCCATCTGCTCATTGATTTCTTATTGAATTAGCTCCTTAAATAATCATGCTTGTTTCCCTAGAGTCCTTGTCCAGTTCTCCGGAATCTGGTCTATCGCTGGCTTCTTTTTGTATACCAGAATTTCATGGCAACATACGACATGACTGAAGTTGATTAAAGCCATTAAAGTAAATGTATTTGCTAATGTATGAACCATAAATAGAAACAATTTCCCCAAAGAAATGTAGTATTTGAAATGTGTATGCTGTTTGCATTTGATAAGGCTTGATCTCTGAAAAGGGGATGACTATAAGGCAAATCTCTGCACTGTAGACTGATACATATATGGTATGTTTAAGTATAGGTGGTGGAAGGGAAGTGTCTTGTAATAATTCACAAAAGCCCCTTCTTTATTCACAGGCTAAATACAGTGTGGAGCAGCTGCTCTGTGGGCTCAAGTCCATATTACACTGTTCATGACCTCAATTCTGACCTTCTAAGGTTTCATGCTCCATTTATGGTAGATAGTATTTCTGTTTCTAACCTGACTTGATCATGAAGCACTCTTGAAGACAAATTATAACTAATCTTAAAAAAATAAGCCAAATTTGTTACTTTGTGATTATAAAATTCACACTATATTATCTACGAGGGGCTGAAATCACCGAAGCAAGTACATTTGAGGTCTCTGAGATGATTTTCATTGCAAGCAACGCTGCTAACATTCTATGTTCATGCTCCTGTGATATATTCCCAGAAAATAAAACAAGGAAGCAACCTGTTTTCACATTAAAATGTGAAGCTTAACTACAAATCTGATTTAAAGCCTCATCCTATAGAAGCCATTAAAGTATATGTTTCACATTTCCAGGGTTTTAAGATTGCTCTGTGCTCTTCATTAGTCTCCAAGTAACACTGTAGATCTTGGAGTGCTAATTAAATATTAAAGATATTATTAATGCAAAGGAACCAAGTAATGAATATTCTTCAGTGTATTGTGTAAGGTAATGAAGATTGATAAGTCTATTCCACAATATTTTGATAAGGGACAAGAAAGATGAACTATTTTTTAAACGCTGGGCGAAGTAATGTAAACATGAGAGAGACTGAGGCCAGGTCTACGCTACAGAGGTTAGCCAGCATTGTTGTACTGGTTAGGAATGTTTTAAAAAATCACACTCCTAACCACCATATGCCAGCAAAACCCCTGTAACACAGGGCAATTGGCCCCTTTAAGGGGAATTAGGGCCCAGTTTGTATGTAACTGCCTTCTGAAGGCTCACTGAGGATAACTGACTGCTACTTAAAGGGTAATTGATAAAGGAGCACCTGGACCTAATAAAAAGGGTACCTGAGTTTAATTAGGCTCGGTACTCTCATAGTCTCTAGAAAGAAGGCTCTCACAGTGAAAAAGTGCTCTCCTAGGAACAGAGACCTTCTAGGAAATCTCATTGGGGAACGGAGCTTAGCTGGTACACTTCCAAAGAGAGGACATCCCGAAGGGGAAAGCTAAAGTTGGCAGACCACCAGAAAGGCCTGGTCCCAGTGAAGAGCACTCCCAAACAGTGGTAAGAAGCCCAGCCTGTTCGGATCTATGGCCTGCCCCAGAGAAGAGCTGTAGTTGACAGATCTCCAGAGACTCCTGGTTCCAGGAAAAGATTCTCCCCAAGGGATGTCAAGACCCTAGACTCCAGAAAAGGGAGGACCTAAGTTGAGAGAACTGAGTCGAGAGAAACAAGTCTATTTCCTTCATGTGGCATGTTCCCTTCACCCTATCAGCAGCAAAAGAAAAGCTAACATAGATTAAATGCAAAATCAGACCTCAAATTCTGGTAAAAAGCGAAGAAGTCATTGTCCTATGAGGCCCCTGTTAGGGCCAGCATTACAAACCTTAGCTCTGGGGTCAGTTCTCAAGATGCTGTGCCTTAATATAGAGGGCATTGCAGCAGCCAAGAGAGAGATGCTCTTCTAGCTGGCCATAGAACAGAAAGCACATCATCTTGCTTTAAGAAACACATGCTACTATTGACATTCAACTTTCAATTCCTGGCTTTGCTGTTGTGTTTTACCCTCAGCACAGGTAATATAGGATGTCATCCTACATCAGGGAAGGCATTTCAGTGTCATCATCAGGTACAAAATATGTTATCAAATGATGCCTATAAAACTGAGGGACCTGACTTTTATCAATGTCTGCAAACCTCCACCTGCCAACTAGCCAGCTCCTGACTTACCTATCTTCTTGGGACCTTTAGGTTACCACAGCAGTTTTAATTCACACCACTCCCACTGGGGATATCCTGATGATGGTGTGGGTGGAGTAAGGCAAGAAGAATGGGCATTGGCATTCTGCAGCTTCTGTGTGACCCTAAGTAGCATCCCACTTTCTATGGCAAAGGATGGACCTTGGGCTCGTCTCCTGATCTTGCTGTTTCTAAAACTGGACAACACCCACTGGTGGTCAGAGAGTGTAAACTGCTTGATATGTTTCCTTGAGCCCAGCATCAACCATGCTTGGTCGCAACAGGCATGCAAATTCCAACTACATGTAATCTCCAGAAACCCCAGTAGAATTTCCAGAAGGCAAGGTGGGATCTGTTCCAATCCAAGTTGGAGTTTCTTGTGGGTAGGGACTCGGCACCAGATATTCTGAACAATATAAATGCTGTCTACCAACAGTTCTGTAATAAAGTTCTGGCCTCTGCACAGATATCAGGGATTTCATCAGCAATTCAGTCCTGGGTGGTCATCTGATACAATCACAGTATATCAGGAATTTAAATATGCTAAGAATGAACATGAGGTGTTTGACAAAAGTAGAGCTCTTTTTTACCTTCTACATTGAACCAGGCATGAGCAATGTAAAGAAAATTGAACTTCATGCCTTCTAGTCACAAAGCCTGGCAAACTATTATAAGACGGAGTGGAAATTCTAGTCTGGGTAAGAGGGAATACCGAATCACAGAAACTCCATCTCATCGGATGGCCAATGGCAGAGCTTCTAACCAAGATAAAGTTTCAGCTATGCAGTGAAAATAGTGGTTGCTGAGAGACGGCAGGCTCTAAGGGTGCTCCTTTATGCTCCTTTTACTGATCAAGTGCTCAACGTGGTTATACATTAATTGCAACTTAACAAGGCTCCTGGTCTAGATAATATCCACTATGTGTTCATCTCTCATTTTGGGCAAATCACCAAAAAGCTGGCTGCTTCAAGCACCCCAAAACTCTGGTGCAGGTCTTAGCTGATCCCAATCCATGGAAACCATTGAAAGACCCAAAGAGCTACTGACCAATTTCTCTGTTGTGTGTTATCTATAAGCTGATGGAGAGGCTCATTCTGATGTGGATTAATGAGGTAGTAAATTCTTGGATGGCTTGCATTCAGGCTGGATTCAGAAGGGGACAGTGCACCCAAAATCATGTATTCTGTCTGATGCAAGACATAGAAAATGAATTTGAGGGCCAGGAAAGAAAGTTGGTGTGGTCCTTATTGGCCTTATGGCAGCCTACAACACTGTGTGGCAAACTATTGCAAGTTATTTGCAGTAGGCCAATGGTGCAGTTCATCCAAAAAATAATTAGTAACTGAAGCTTTATCCTGTAAGATGGGGAGAAAATCAGTTGCCTTAAACTGTTCTGTAATGGCCTTCCACAAGGGTCAGTTTTTGTTCAATATATATAGACATACTTTTCAGCCTGTGTTTCAGGAAAGTTGTATGCTAATGACATCTGTATTGCTGACACTGGAAATGATTTATATGAAAGGTTACTTACTGCCATTCCAACCAATTGTCGTCATATAATTGTGCGTAAAACTCAACCATAGCCTGACACACTGGCCTCACTTGGAATATCTGAAAATGGAGAGCTCTTTCAAAAACTATCAGGAACCTCAAGGGGAGCAGACCCTTCAGTCCTTCATATATCTGTACTGGCCTGGGCATTTGCTCCAACTGAATACAATTCTGAGGTCTAGGGGCACAGTCACTACACTCAGCTTGTCAACACAGAGCTGAATTCGATCACTTGTATTATTAGTGACTGCTTGAACTATATACCAACCTCCAGTTTGTATGTGTTACCGTACATAGCTCGGCATGAAATTCAGTGTGATGCCATTACTGTTAAGTCTGCCTGGAGAGTCCGAACAGATTAAACCAATCTATTACATCTCCAGATGACTGATGCTCAGTCTTCAGACAGGAAACAATACACAGTACCAACATGAAGGTCTGCCCAAATTCTGGGAAGAAATTCCACTCCCACAGACTGGGGTGTGACATCCTGGCTGATCTTTTGACACCTCTTTGATAAGGCAGCTCATGCATACCTGGACAAGAGCACTGCTGGTACTTTGCCTTGCAGGGAGTGGGAAACTACGTTCTTACAGAGTGGAAGCGTTGGTAGGAAAGGGTGTCTATCGCTCTGATTAAAATCAGGAATCCATCACTGTGCCTGGCTGCTTCTCCACTTGATCATAGATTCTGGAAAGGCTCAACAGGTTACTCTCTGGCTTGTCCAGAGTTCCACAACTAAGCACTGGATTGGCCTGGTTTCCTCTCCAGGTTGACTGTTGGGCAGAGTCAGAGACAATAACTTGTGTGGTGCAAGAATGCCCAACTCAGCATATGGAGGGAGGTTTACAATTCCTAAACGTCCTTGATACAGAGGTTATGGAACCTGGACATTGAGCTCTGATGTCTGTATACGAGATGAAGTATGCTGGTAACGGGCCTGGGCAGAAGCGAGCAGTCCACTCATGTGGTACAGATAAACTTAGACTGATGCTGTGTCTCCTCTAATATGCTGAGACAAATGTTTTGCTTATGCTTTGTGTTGGCCTTTTCTGCCACTAACTGAGACCTTCAAAAGGGGGCTCTCTTAGATACCTGAAGGCCTGGTTGGACTTGTTCATACTCCAGGTGAACAGGAATCCACACAGGACTCATCCACAGTGCCACGCCTGACTGCAAGGGGATACCAGGACAGCCTACATATGACATCCTGTTTAGTCACAGCTTATACCAATGAGTCATTTTGCTGGCATGTCTTATGTTGTTCGAAAAGGTGGTTTAAATACCAGCAAAAGAACTCCTTTTGTCTATATAAGCTGCACCAGTTTATCAGCAAAGCCATTACAGTGTAGACTGGCCCCGAGAAAACTCACTTTTATTTCTCATCATAGCCGTAGTGCTATGGCTCGACTATCCTTGATGCTCAGTAACTTGCTGTCTATGAATTCCACACTCAAAGAAAGTAAGAACTGAAATGAAAGTGCTCACCAGTCTTTCATCCTTGGTCAAATGGCAAGGGTGACCAAAATATGCCAATGTTCCAAGTAAGTTTAAGGGGGAAGATGGATTAGAGAATTGTAATGCTTATGACAGTGAGGGAATGATCGGGTTTCCTTGATGCAGTCAAGCACACTCTCACTCCTGACCTGCAGCACCCTTCCTGTTGCGATCTTAGTCAGCTCTTGTGCGGAAATTGTTGTTCATACCAATTCTTTCAAACTAGTTATTGTTCTAGACTCTGTGTGTGTGTGTGTGTGTGTGTGTGTATAAAATATGGACAAAGGCAAATTCACCAAACTCATTTTCACTTCTGATTAAGAATTTGGGCTCAATCATCAGTTCTACCCAAGCTCTGCTCAACACAGCCTGGGGAGAGGGGAAATGGACTGGGCAGAGCCTGACCACTCTCTGCCCACCCTGATCCTGGGGGGAAGTCTGGGACATGTTTGCTTCACAGGGCAAATTAGAACAGCTAAAAGGCATTCACATGAGTTTTGACTGACAGAACTGTAAACCATGAATTGATCCTGCAACGTGCACTCTGACAGGCAGATTGGTATCAAATTATCTTTTTTTTCTTTGCCCATCAAACCTTGATTTTAGGCATAGAATCCCTTTGAGAACACTGCTAATTTTTCAGTACATCTGTCTTGTCGATGTCAAATTTGCCTCTTTAAAGATCTAGAATTCTCTCCTGGTTACGATCCTTAATACCAGTAGTTTAGAATCAGTTTGGATACTATAAAAGCTGAAACAAAAATTCCCAAAAATCAAACTTTTTTTTTAATGTTCAGTGAATGTTTTGTTTTCATTTTTGAATGGCTCTGTAGTTCCTGACTATAGTCAGGATCAGGATCATTTATCAAAAGACTGAAAGAGAAACTATTTTTGATTCTGGCCACGATGGAAATATTTCAAATTTCAGAAATATAGTGAGAAAGCATGTTCCTTTGAGGTTTCTAGCTCAATTTCTAGATCAAATGAAGTTTGCCTGAAGCCAATCCAATTTTAGAAATATTTGTATGTTTGTCAAAACTGAACAGAGGCTCCAAAAACCTTCTGAGGTTTGGCTGTCCATAGATGGAACTTGACACTAGAGGAAAATGAAAAATGAGAGCTCTAGATCAGTAGAAATAATAGACTACACCTGTGAACAGCAGAGGCTTTTCTAGCCGTTGACCATCACGGCAGACAGAGAAATCCCCAAAGCAGGCAGGAACTGGGAAGTTGGAATGGCAAATGGTCGACAAGAAGATGCCTGGTTGCCTGCCCCATCTCCCCCACCCCTCTCTCTTATATGAAGTGGTCTGGGGGGAAAGTGTGAGAATTGCTACTCACAATATATTGTCAAAGTTATGGGATACTAAATCTCTCGTTTATTACTTGTTAACTTGTTTTCTGTATCTATTTTTGTTTTTTGTAACACTTTAGAAGGAGGTCAGTCAATGATCAATCACTGGTAAACAGTGGAGAGCAAAAGTCAAAACAACTGACTGACTCACGTTTCTGCTTTTAAAAATGCCACTTGATCAATAGCAATCATCAGTGCAGCAAACTTCACTTTTTCAGCCAGAGAAGTGTGCTTAAAATGAGCTCCACAGAAACCAGCACTAGAATAATGGCACCTCTTTTTGTTCAGCAGTCCAAGTCTGCCCTGTTCACACTGTCTACTTTTAGCTTCTTTAAGGATTATGCATTGCAGATTAAGCCAAGATCCAAGTGTCAAATTTAATTTTTTTTTAATTTCTTGTTTCTATGATACGGCCTGGGAAGGGCAGTGTGATAAGCTGCCTCTGATACCTATTCATATCATTGGCCCTTCCACATGTGGATCAGCGAGAGGCAATACATGTTATTTACGTGTAGAGGGATGGGAGGTATGTGTGTGACAATCAGGGTCCAGACACTCCTAAGGGAAGGACAGTGAATCTGAACCTCAAAGAATAAGCAACTGAATCCACTGGTTGTATAAAATGTTATTGTGTATAAATATATGTTGAGTAAGGTCTTTTACAAAAGCTTGCAATGTTCTGAACTTGATGGTCATTATAACATACGTGTACAGACTGTGGTTAAGAGGAAATACTGTGGGCCAGTACTCCACTGAGAGTACAGAAGACTGCTGGGAGTGGTGAGACTCTGGTACAACTAGGAGATATTGGGAGCTCCCAGAGCTCCACTGAGAGCAGGGAAACTGAGGCACAGCTAGGAAATGATGTGGCCAGGACACCTCTAAGAGCAGGGAAGACTGCTGGCAGGTGAGACACTAGCATAGCTAGGAAATGCTTTTGGCCAGAATGCCGCCGGGTACAGGGAAACTTGGCATAGTCATCAAGTGACGTGTGTTGGAGCTTCTGTGGAATGAGAGACTCTACATGGTAAAAGTGCTGACAAATTCACGCTACCCAGTAAAGGTTGGGGAAAGCCCAAAGGAGGTGTAGATATCAAGAAAGGTGCCCATTAATGTATGTATTTAGAGTGATCATTTCAGATGTAATAAACACATTAAGCAATTGGAGAACAAAGTAGCCAATGCCCTGCCCAGAAAAGAGGGGGCAGAGGTGAAGCTTACATCATAACCAGTGGCCAAAACTACTGCATCAGACTCACAAGGGGACTGTGACATTCAGGGCCCAGACACCACACAGGGAAAACAGGAGGTCTGAACCCCAAAGACTAAGTAATTAAGTCCACTGGTTGTATACAACATTGTGTATAAAAATATGTCAAAGGGTCTTTTATGAAAGCTTGTAATGTTCTGAGTTTAAAGGACATTATAAGATAAGTACACAGACCGTGGTTATGAATCTATGTATTTATGCATATAGAAAATTGTGCTCATAACCTGTACTACAGTGTCAAATACACCTCATGACAGTGAGGAGTGCCTGCCAAGCCAGGTGTTTACACAAAACCAGATGCAAGTAATGAGCCATGGTACAGCCTCAGAAAAGATAAATGATGGACCATTACTATTAATGGGAAGACACTGAGATACCCAGACTATCAAATTGAGAGAGAATTTCCCCTGCTCTGAATAACCATGAATCACCATAGTGTGAGAGAAAGAAAGGGGAAAACAAAAAAAACCCTGCAAACTTTGTTAAAAGGGAAGGGGTTTGAAGCGTAATCTATCCAAAACCTGAGGAACAGCATCTAGATAGGAAGCTGTCTGTTTAATGCTGGATCCCCTCTACAGTTAGGAGGTATACTGGGAAATGGATCAAAGGCAATAAGTAACTTGTATTAAAAAGAGGATTTATCTAATTTGAAAACGTAAAGCCCGAGGTGGCATCTTTGTTTACTTTCTGTGTAACATGCATATGTGTGCTTCCTTTGTTAATTCATCTTTGGATCTGTGATGTTTCTATCAAATAAACTTTTCATTTATTTTTACCTCAAGCAGGTCTCTGTTGTGCAAACTGTGTGGAGTATGTGTGTGCTAAAACAAGCAGGTGTCTGAGGGCTGGTTTCATGCCTTTCAGCGTGCACTGATTTGCGAAGATTTGGGACAGGAAAGGTTGTTGCGGTCACCCTGCAAGGAGTACCTAGGCTATTGGAAGCCATGGGGAAACCTTTATGCTGGTGTCAGGACTCTGAGACATAGCAGCATAGCATTAAGGCACCCAAAGCAACAGGGCAGGCAGTGGCAGAACCCCTTACTGGTGTGGGTGATCCCCCAAATGTCACAATGTTCTTTTCCTCTTGTTATGTAACATAAGATTCTATCACAGAACGTTGTAAATGCATATTATTGACTTGACTGCTTTTTGGAGCTGTTCCAGTCTCTCAGATAAATACACGTTCTGGCAGTTTTAAAAACATGCATTATGCCCATGACAGACCAGTTATCAATTTAAATAATATGTATACATTCTTTTAGATGCAAACTATTATTTAACCATCAAGGCTTTATAGCTGGTTATAAATAAATCTATTAATGAGGTTTTATTTACCTGACATATTCAAACCGTTCATGCCTAGCCATCCTAGTGTCTCATGGTAAATATAATTTAGGGCATAGAGTGTGCTTATTACTGTATCTTTAAAATCCTTATAAAAATGTGTGACTGCACATTCACAGGAGCCAGCTTGCAGAGAAGGATAGCTTGGAAATTTTAAATTTTCCCCCTCTCATAATATCACATATAATTATAACATATTATGAACTAATAGCTTGTTAAATTATGCTTATTAAATCAAAATCAATTTAAGCTTTATAAGAATGAACACACACACACACACACACGCATTATGAACCACCAAAAGGGAGGCAAGGTGGTGCAACTGGGTTAGGGCCTGACCCTTTCATCTCTAGCGAGCTGCGTTCAATGTCTGGCTTTCTTCACAAGTGAAAACAAGTTTGGTGGCTAGAGTCTCCTCCACATCAGAAAATCCACAGCACTATTGGTAGTTTCTGCTTGAGGAAGGCCTAGAACTAGAATAGCAGGTAATGTTGCAGGCAGATCATGAAAGTAGGTTGTATGGGGAAGCTTACATAATCCTGCCCACACTATGCTCTCTTAGAGAAAATGCACTTAGTCCAATTTTGATCACAAAGTGGGTGGGAGATGTCTTGGAAATGTCAATGTTTCTTTTGCCTTAGTTCCTTGTTTGAGCTGATCATTTACTATTAACTACCGGATTTCAGACCAAAAAAAAGAACATATGATATATAAGAAGGCAATCCCAAATTCTGATATTTGTGAACTGGTTAAAATTAGTTTTCATTGTGTTCAAAGAGCTGCAGTTACTGATTTAAGAGCTTAACTTTCCTGTGAGTTAGCTGTCCCAAAATAATTCATTACCGATGGTTATTCTGCCTTTGCAATTAATCAGGTTTGTAAAGTGCTTCATTTGGTGCATTTGTATTGTTTAAATAAATCTGGAAACACTAACCTTGTCACGTTCAGGGGTCGAGTGTGGGAATGAATCTTTAGAGCACAGAGGGTAAAATACTTCAGAGCGTATCCACAAGAGATTTCTGCTGGACAATCAGAATTTATTTTCCCAGCAGATCGTGTACCCAGTGTAAGTGAGCACTATGGCATGTTTTAAGGTCTCCTTAACCTGTCTGTGCAAATTGCATAAATCACAGCAATAAAGTCTTCCTATTCAACATGCTGGGGCTGAAGAGCACTGACCAGCTTTTGACCTCCTATTCTGGGCCCCAACTGACCCTAACATAGAAGTTCAGTCGGTCAATAGCAGGTCACTGGGGGCAGTTGCAGTGTCATTTTAATTCCAGTTTGATTGCAAGGTTAAATCTATGCAGTACAGGTAACCTTTCTTGCCTTCTTTAAGTCTTCCTGACCACCACAGAACATATGGATCTCATGAAACAATCAACAGAAAGATGGGGGGGAAGTTGCTTTCTTGCTGGCCAGTTCCATTTTGGCATATACCAAGTTGGTCGTTTATCAGTATAATGGTTCTACAGACAGCCTTAAACAATTGTCAAACATTCTTTTAAAAGCCATTAGTTTTTCAGCTAAAATAGATCTGTTTTGTGCATTTGTTGAACCCTTCACTTGTCACCGAAAAAGACCTGTTAAACTAAGCAGAGGCCTGATCAGTTTTCAGTGAGCTCTAAGCCTCAGAGTTCACTTGGGTCACCCACAAGATTTATGAGACCTAGTGCCAGCATCTGATTGGAACTGTTAGTCCTATGGAAACCTGACACTCCCTCCCCACAGCACAAAAAGTCCAGTAACTTTGCTCGTACATTCCCAGTGGCTGTCAAAGAGGCAGCAAAATTGATGACCTGTACAGATACCAAAGTGGACATCAATAAAAGGAGATGGATGTGAACCAGCAGAGTGACATGCCTCACTGCTGAGGTGGCTGGAGAGAGGGGGAAACAGGTTAAAAAAACACAGGAAAGTTATTTATATAAGCTTCAAGGACAAGGAGTTTGTCACTACTTGCTTGAGAATTTAATCTTAAAATGTTCTTTCTTCTGGCTTCCATCATTCTCTAGCTTACAAAAAGACTGTGAAGGTAGCTCTGTTGTGGGCTTAAGTGTAGGAAACTGTGTTGCAATTTGCATTAAAAAATACCTCCCTACAGTAAAGTAGAGAGCATCAAATTGTTTGCATGAAAAATGCAGAGCAGGCTATGAAACAAAAAATAACATTGTTAGTTTGATAAAACAGGAATTTAGCTCCTCGTGATAAATGTGTGCTTGAAGCCCCAAAACAACTAATATTTTCCTTATGGTGTTGGCTGTATGGTGTTACATGGATTCCTAAGGGGTCCTGATATTCACCTGTCTGAGGGACATTTCTATGGGAGAGTTGGTAACAACCAGACCATCAGCTATTGTCTGTATTGTAACTTTTGTAAAAAAAAAAAAAAAAAAAAAGAAACTAACCTTGTTGTACATTTGTGATATCCATCTTTTAGGCATTAAAATGCTCTAAAAAACTCAACAAAGAAACGGTTTTCAAGATATCTTTCCATTTTATGCTCAAAGTGTTTAGTTGCCCTTTGGGAGATTTTCTGCAGCCTTATGTATTATGTAAATGAGATCTAAATCTAAAATGTGATCTGTGTATTTGGAAACATTATGCATTCATCCATATAAGAAGCAATGGCAGATTCCCCTGATCGTGATGTTTACAAAGAACTGTTCTACTATCTACTTACTGTACTCAGAATTTATGGAGCTTTTTCAGTAAAGAAACTGATGTCTCAGCATTGCAGCTGATAAATATACAGAAAAAAAAGCAGAAAATGCATCCATAAGAATAAGTAGTGAGAATAAAAATTAAGCACGACTTAGTATTTAAAACCCAGGATTGGAAGCCAAGCTATTTGAACTCTGTTTTCATTTTTAGTACAGACTTAGCATGTTTCACTTTCCCATCTGTAAAATGGAGAGAATACTTAACACCTCTGGTAGGTAGAGATCTTAATTTGTAAAGCACTTTGAGATCCTCAGATGGAAGGCATTATAGAAGTAAAAAGCATAATAAATATTTGTCTGTCTGATGTTCTGGAGTTTGTAGAAGGATGGAAGTTACAGGGAAGGGCCGGGGGAAGATGCCTCCTATTAACTGATTACATCAGCAATATTAACAATGTAAGCCTATCTGGTCACATAACTTACTTGCCTTACACTAATGAGTACTCCTTTTGACTTCAGTGGAATTACTCCCACTAATAAAATAAACATGATTAAACCCACAAGAGCTGTGCAAAACATTTGCAATGGAACTCAAAATACAGCACTCATGTGGTTTGGGGTTTTGCAGGGAATCCATACCTTAGACCAGTTTAGATGAAAGTTTCAGCAAAGTTTACAAACCCTTCAGGCGAACTCAGGCAGAGCTCTGAGCCAACCTTGGCCCAAGTTTTGGGTGAATTCCAAGGATTTATGATTTTGGGTGAAAAGAAAAAATGCAGTTTCATATAGTTTATTTTTAATCCCAAACTGATTTTGTCTGGGTCTCACTGTGAGCTTCAGATCTGAATGAATCTAAGTCTAAAAGCATATTACAGGCGGACCAAATCCAAGCTATGTCTATACTACCACGGTAAGTCAATCTATGCTATGCAACTCCAGCTATGTGAATAATGTAGCTGGAATTGCCATACCTTAGGTCGAGTTACCGTGGGGTCTACGCCACGGGGGGTCAATGGGAGAAACTCTCCCATCGACTTACCTTACTCTTGTAGTTGGGGGTATAGTACAGGGGTTGACTGGAAAGCGATCTGCTGTTGATTTGGTGTGTCTTCACTAGACCTGCTAAATCGACCGCTAGTAGGTCGATCTCCGAGCGTTGATCCCAGCTGTAGTGTAGATGTAGCCCAAGTGAACTCTGTAAATAGCCATGCCATCATTACAACAAGATGGGCATTTTATTGCAAGCAAGACTGAAAGCAATTCAAAAATTAAAACCTCAGCTGCACACACAACAGAATCAGACTGCTTAGCATTCCCTATGAATAGCACAGCTAATCAGGCCACTGCATTTTGCACTGCATTATCTTAAGTTTGAGTGGTCTTCAGGTGTAGTCTGAAGAAGAACGCCTTCCTCCACAATCTAGCTATGACAAGGATCTTTGACAAGGTCCACTTTCTAGTCAAGTGTAGATGGGAGCAGTGAGAGGGGAGATGAACATTCTTGACTAGAACTATTAACTGGATATCCAAAAGCAGCCAAAGATCCAGCAGAACTCTCAAGTTACAAAGCTGAGTAACAAAAGGTATGGAAACTTCCTTAATCAATGGTATTGATTTCTTCTATTTCTTCTGTTTCTTTAACCAAACCTACCGAAAATAACTGGATTGATCTTCAACCAGTTAGCTCTCATCTGAGTCCTATTTTTAATTCAAGAGAGAGCTAACCTCCTCACTCCTATTCACCCATGAGGAGAGAATGGTTAAGCCCCAATAGACCTCTTGACTCACAGCTGAGAGCTCATTTTCAAAGACCTTGTTTGCTAGGTGAAATAGAGTTAGACCTTGCCTACACTGGCAAGTTGCTGTGCAGTAAAGCAGCTTTCTGCATTGTAACTCCCGAGGTGCCAAGCCACTTAGTGCGCAGAAACTGGGCAGTTGCAGTGCTGTAAAAAAACCACCCCAACAAGATGCGTACAGATTTCTGCACTGGGGTTACAGCATCACAGTCCCAGTGTAGACACCATGGTCAATTACAGCACTGTGATTGGCCTCTGGGAGGTGTACCACAATCCCTGTTCTCACCTCTCTGGTCATCGGTTTGAACTCAGCTACTGCCCTGCCGTCAGGTGACCAACCGTCATCCCCACCCTGTAAATTCCTTTGGAATTTTGAAAGTCCCCTTCCTGTTTGCTTGGTGACGTGTGCAGTGGTCTCAGTGCGTCTTTCCAGGTGGCCAGGCCTGCTCCACGCACCAGGCGATACATCGCTTGGAGCAATGCCGAGCTGCTGGACCTCATGAGCATTTGGGGAGAGGAGACTGTCCAGTCCCAGCTGTGCTCCAGCCGTAGGAATTATGATACCTACGGACAGATTTCATGATGCATGACAGAAAGGGGCCATGACCGGGACACATTGCAGTGCAGGGTCAAAGTGAAGGAGCTGCAGAACGCCTACCACTAGGCGCTGGAGGCAAACCGCTGCTCCAGTGCTGTGCCCACGAGCTGCTGGTTCTACAAAGAGCTGAACACGATACTCGGTGGCGACCCCACCTCCACTGCGAAGGCCACTGTGGATACTTCGGTGGCTCATATGCCAGTTGAGAGTGGACTGAGCCAGGAGGAGGAAATCTTGGATGAGGATGTGGAGGGTAAGGGAGACCCAGAGGCAGACAATGACTTGGAGATAAAAAATGCATGAATGCATCCCTGCATACAGCTCTTTTCTACCCCGTAGGAGGCTAGCCAGTCATAGCTGTCGGATCTTGGCAAAGCGCAAACTGGAGAGGAGGCCCCTAGTAAGTGGATCTGATTTTGGGAATTGCTGAAGGAAGTTGTTGGGGGCAGGAGGTTTACAGAAAACAGGCTTGTGTCTGTATGATGCACATACCACAAGATGACTAGTCTGAGCGGCGGAACAGGGCATTGATTGACTTCTTTGCTTCATAGGAATCTACCTCCGAGATCTCCAGGAAACTGTCATGGAGACACTGGGCAATCCGCTGCCACAGGTTCTTTGGCAGAGCTGCTTTGTTTCTTGCCCCATGAAGGGTAACTTTCCCGCGCCACTGTGCTGTCACTGGGGGAGAAGGGGGAACCAGTGCTGCATGCAGACGAGCTGCATAAGGGTCAGGACAGAAGCTGCAGTCTTGCAGAAGACCCTCCCTCGATTCCCTGCTCACCCTCAGGAGCGAGATATCTTCCATAATGAACACACCATGTGGAAAATGTGGGGGACAGGAATGATTAGAAGGCACCCCCTACAGTGCTGGCCCTCCCCAAGAGCCACGTGCCCAGTGTACAGTAGGGTCTGGGAACACTGATTTCCCCTGCCCCTGCAGCTACTCACCATTTTGGGGGTCTTACGGCTCATGTGTGCTTGTCTGGGGTCAGCCAGTTAGTGACAGGTATGTGAATAGTAGCTGTGTTTTAAATCACTGAAACAGTGTTCTGTGTGTTGCAAACAATACTGCTTCTGTAAAATGTTGCGTTTGGGCTTCACAGAGATGATCTTCGGAGCCCAGCTTCCCTCTTTTTTATTGCCAGCTGAATGGCTGTGCAGAATTAGAAAGCAGCCACAAAGAACTAAGGAGGACTTTCTACGTGATGTCATGATGCACTCCACGGCCAAAAAACCAGGAACTGAAGCAGTGGTGGGACAGCGAGAAGAGGGACTGAAAGGAGAACGCGGCATGCCAGAATGAAGCCACTGAGCAGTTCTTAAACATTATGGAGCACCAAGTGAACATGCACCAGGCAATACTAGGTTTTCAAACCAAGCAGCTCCGCGCCTGCCCTCCCCCACAGTCGCTGTCATAAAACTGTTTCCCATAAAACTGCACCCCACCAGACACTGTCAACACACGCTTATCAACCTCCTGGCTCCAGTCTATACCCATGGCATTCCACTCCTCCCCCATCGCAGTCCAGTGCTGCGGACTCCAGTACCTGTTGCACTCAACACCAGTCCCTCTGCAGTTTAGTACAGTAGTACTAAAGTACAGTACCCGTTGCACTGTACTCCAGAGGAGAAGGTTGGATATGATCCCTGGACATACACAAATCTTTAACTGTCCCAGAACTCACCTCCTCCTGGGACCTTCCCTTCCCCCAGCCCCCTCAGTATTGGTGTGGTGGTGGTGGTGGTGGTTTTGTCTCCTCCAGTTGTTGTTTTTTAATAAAAGAATTGTGTTGGTTTGAAAGCAATCTTTATTCTATTAATTGAAAGCAACCAGAGCCCTGCAAAGCAAGAGACAATTATCTTAAACCTTCATAGTGTATCATCTGCACCAATCATAATCACCTCCTAGCATTACAAGCACTGCACTCCCGAGCATAGCAACAATATTAGTGGCTTTCAGCTTCAAATTGCTCCCTCAAGGCATCCCTGATCCTTATGGCCCCTATGTTCAAATTCAGGCTCCAGGCGCTGAGCCTCAGCGGTCCAGCATTGAGTGAAGCTTTCACCCTTCCCTTCACAAATATTATGGAGCGTACAGCACACGGCTATAACCATAGGAATATTGTCATCTGCCAGGTCTGGCTTCCCATATAGGCAGCACCAGCGGGCCTTTAAATGGCCAAAAGGACACTCAACAGTAATTCTGCACTTGCTCAGCCTGTTCTTGAACCACTCCTTGCTGCTGTCAAGGTGTCCCGTGTATGGCTTCATAAGCCATGGCATTAAGGAGTAGGCAGGGTCTCCCAGGAGCACAATGAGCATTTCGACTTCCCCTACAGTGATGTTCTGGTCCAGGAAGAAAGTCCCTGCTTGCAGTTCCTGAACAGGCCAGTGTTCCGAAAGATGTGTGCATCATGCACCTTTCCAGACCAGCCTGCGTTAATGTCCATGAAATGCCCACAGTGATCCACAAGTACCTGGAGAACCATAGAGAAATACCCTTCCAATGAATGTACTCGGTGGCTAGGTGGTCTGGTGCCAGAATTGGAATATGCGTGCCATCTATCACCCCTCTGCAGTTTTTTAAAAGAGAAAAGCCCATTTGTGCAAATCCATCCACAATGTCAAGCACGTTGCCAGAGTCACGGTCTTTCGGAGCAGGATGCAATTAAAGGCCTTGTACACTTCCATCAACATGAGTCCAACGGTCGACTTTTCTACTCCAAACTGGTTAGTGACCGATCGGTAGCAGTCTGGAGTAGCCAGCTTCCACAATGCAATTGCCATGCACTTCTCCAGTGGCAGGACAGCTCTCATTCTCGTGTCCTTGTGCCGCAGGGCTGGGGCAAGCTCATCACACAGTCCCATGAATGTGGCTTTCCTTATCCAAAAGTTCTGCAGCCACGCCTCATCATACCAGATGGGCATGACGATGTGATCCCACCACTCACTGCTTGTTTCCCAAGCCCAAATGCGGCATTCCTCTGTGGTCAGCATCTCCATGAAGGCCACAAGCAATCTTGTGTCATACCTACTACATGTGGTGAGATCAATGTTGCGCTCCTCTTGCCTTTGTAGTTATTCCTTAAACTCCACTGCCACTCGAGCAGCATACTGGTCAACAGTTCTGGATCCATTCCTGCAGACTGAAGAGGCAGAGCAGAGCCCACAGTACACAAACCATTGAAAGATGGCGCCAAATGCAGATGGAAGCACAGGAATTGCGGGATACAAAGCAATGCATCATGGGGCATTGGGACAGGACCCAGGATGTTCCGCAACCCCATCTACCTTCCCACAACTCTTAGCGACAGAGGAGGAAGAAATGCTCTGTGGGATAGCTGCCCAGAGTGCACCACTCTGAATACCGCTGCAAGTGCTGCAAGCGTGTACACGCTATTGCGCAGGCAGCCGACAGTGTGAACACACAACAGCAGTTTCCCTTCAGCACGCTCTGAGCAGCGCTGTAACTGCCGGTGCTGTAACTCTGCCAGTGTAGACATACCCTTAGAGATGGTTAAGGGCACCTTAATTCAGCATGTCAATAGTTTTCAATGGTTAGGGTTATTTTTAAGGTTGCTCTTCATTTTGAAATTCCTGGTTATCCAATTTTTCTCTTTTAAAAACATCATTATTTTAAGGGGTTGTCCCTGCAAATTATTGATAAATATTGATAATGTTATTTTAACAAAGTTACAGTTTAGGAGTACTCTTAGGGTTTCCTCATAGTGTCTAAAGAATGTTTGTGTGATTTGAGAAAGGAATATAACTGGCTTGGAAAGATATTAGATGTATTTGTGAAGTCCTAATTTGGAGCAAATACCCTCAGGAGTCCTTGAGGATATTATAATCACTCCAGGATGCCTAGGGTTTATAAAAGTCCATAAAGAGTTTATTAACCCCACCAGAGTTCATGTGGAGTTGACAAACCTTCAGGAGTCCAATGGATTTTACAGTCTCTACAGGAGTCTTGGCAAGTTTTATAAATTCTGCAGGAGAATTTGTGGGGTTTACAAATTATGCAATAATCCATCAGGGTTTTATAAAACCATTAGGAGCTTTTATTCTATGCCATATGCGTCCCACGGGCTCCAGGATTATAATCTCTACAGAAGAGCTCCCCTCCCCACTCATGATGAGATTTATAATTTCTGCAGGGTCCCTAGTAGGATTTACAGTGACTTTTTTAACTGACCCATTCTATCAGTGGCTTTAATCCAGTCCATTCTGCTATTTACCTACCTAGCTGTTTAATTTGGGCGGGGGGAACTAGATAGCTTCCTGTAATTTAATAGTGCATGCGGCTAATGGAGGGCATGAAAAAGAAAAGGCTAATTTCAAGAATCTGTAACAGGCCACTCCAGAATTAACCATCAGACCTTTCAAAAATATTTGACAACAGATAAAAGAAGCAAATATGGAGTTCTAGGTCAAGTTGTTTTGTGATAAGATGTTCCCAAAAAAGAGTTAGATGTTCAAAACCTGAAAGATCGATCTGAATCCCTTCAGATTTGGAGTTGGAGCAGAGGGAAAGGTATATAATGACACAACATTTTAAGACAGGTGGGAATTTTTGTGTGGATTGGATTTGTTCTGAGGAATTTTGATTGCCGTGCATGTAAAAATAAGACTTAAAATGGAATCTAATTACACATTTATCTCTCTAAAACCCGAACGTGCACGCTTTTCCAGTATAATTCTAATTCTGTATGGTTTAAAAAGGGCTGCCCAGTTTCATAAACAAGGGGAACCATACCTTGGCATTATTTTATGTCCCTAAAAATATATAGTCAAATATATCCCTTTTGAAGTCAATGTCATTACACCAGGGATTAATTTAGATCATACAATGTAAAGAATTATAGGCCTTACTCCAGACTCAAGCCAGACTCCTCCTATTGATTTCAGTTAGTTTTGTCTAAGTGGAGGTCAAGCTTGAGTCCTATGTCTTTCTTTTCCTTAAAATAAACACGCCGTCCCATTGGTCATCAATTGCTGCTGCATTTTATTATTGCAAGTATCTTAAATAAAATGTGCTCATCTGAAATAGTGCAATTTTCTTAGACCAACAGTATTGTGGGAGTTTTAAGATGCTCATAGTCCCCTCACCTGGAGGTAGGCAATTTATGAAACCATTAATAATGAACATGCACACATGCGCGCACACACGCGCCCCGTTGAGATTAGGTGTCAGCGTCTCTGGGGGAGGCCTTTGATGTCAGTTAATGGGAGATCACACGACACACATGTATTTTTAATGTATGTGAAAATACTTTTCCAGAATGTTTCCTTCCTCTGCAAGCTTCTCATATTGTATTGAACAGTGGATCTTTTTTATTTCTGCTGCTTCTGCATGAGTTTCTATTCTTAAACTGGAGTAATAGGAATCTACCTCTTTGACTAACAGTCAGATCCTATCTTGCCTGTGTGTAGCTCTTTAATACTAAGTGGCACAGCAGTTATCCCTTCAGATGTCCTTAAATCTTTGTAATCTAGGTGTAGGTATGTCCTTGTACTGACTCTTTGGCTATATGAAAATGCTCAGAAAGAAGAAAATAGCTGAAACAAAATAGCCAAAACGACAAGTATGTGCAATAATTGGGCCTTACTACTTCCTGTCTTCTACAGGACAGAGTGTAGAGGGCAGGAGTCTGAGGTAGAAAAAGGTGCAGAAGCTGGAATACCACAAAAAATCCTTCTCCCAGTTGTACTGAGATATTTCCCTTCATGTTCTGTTTAGTATCACCTGTCCAGTGATTGTCAAGTAAACCCTACATTAAATTATTTTTTGAGATTTCCACCATTATATTTCATCTTCACGTCTTCATGCTTCCTGGTTTCAGATGGGACTAGAAGAGACAAAATACAGTGAGAATGGATGTTGCTTTTTCTGGCTGGGTTAGAAATATGAATAGAAGTACTTGAAATCTCATGAGAGGGCCTCTTTGTATTAGATTTCAAGTCCAATTTTGCAGACCTAAGAGATTCATCCAAGGGTCAGATAAATATCCAAATGTCTGGGTATTTATCTAGTCAAACCTCTGAACCTTTTGAGGTTCTTATAACTAAGCAGCTCAAATGTTTCCATAATGATTCAGCTGTGACTTTTCTGTTTCACCTGAAATAAAGAACCAGCCAGCTTTCCTGTCCTATGTCTTTATACTAGTAAGTAACTCCTGTTCAGCAGCCGAATGACAACTGTAATGGATAATTTACAACCTACAGGGCTCCTGGATTAAATAACAGTGGGTCTGTAAACCAACAGGCTGCAGTGAAAAGACCAGTAATTTGTTTATTGCCCTGTCTCAGTTCCCCAATTACAATTGATCTCTGCTTAGCAGTCTAGTGCTGCTAATTGTTAGGAAAGAGGAGAAATGCCTTAATCTTTATAGGCATCTTCTAACCTAGGGATTTGACTTCATAATTCAGTGTGTCAATCTCTTTAAAGAAAAGATAAATGGAATGCATATAGTTATACACTGTAATACTTGAAAATTAATTTATAAATAGCAAAAGCTTAGTCTCTGCTAGGTATCTGATAAAACTGTGCTACTGATAGTGTCTGGCTTTTTGCCTCTGATAGACAGACAAGTGCTCTTATGGTTACCTTTGTCTATGCTATTGTCCTGGCAGGTCACCCATTTGAATTCTACCCATAGCAATTTAATCAGCTCTTTATGGCCTTATAACTTCTTGAGTGCTGATCAATTGTGAGGCCTGGTCTACACTACAGAGTTAGGTCAACGTAAGGCAGCTTACATTGACCTAATTCAATAAGCGCCTACGCTAAAATGTAGCTCCCACCAATGTAACTCACCCACTACACCGAGTTAATAACTCTCCTCTGCGAGAGGCGTATCACTTAAACTGATGTCATTAGGCTGACACAGTGTCAGTGCGGTCATTGCATTGCCTACATTGACTGTTGCTGCTTTTCAGAAACTGTCCCACAATGCCCTGAACTGGCAGTTAAATCAGTGCAAGCACCCCTGGTAAGGGCATGCACCACAGACACAAAGGGCGTAGTGTGGACGTGTAAAACCAGTTCAATTACTGCAGTGCCTGTACATCTATGTAATGTTGGTCAACTTAAGTTTTGTATTGTAAACTTGCCCTGAGTATTTAACATCGTGCAGAACCCATACAGACATTACCACTTCAATTTCTGAAGTAGATTGGTTAGGTCAAGTGTTTCTAATCTTATTTTTAATTGGAAATAGGTTGGAACAGCTACATTAGGAAGCAGCTTTAAAGACACTAAACAGATTCATTTTTATTGCATGTATCTTCAGGGTTTGAATGAGCGTTGAGAAAACTGACTATGAGGAAATATAATTATTTTATTGCATCACCTTTACTGCAATACAGAGCAATTCAAGGTAATGACAGGTTGGTGAGATTTTTAAGTACTTGCAACTTCCATATAATAATAACAGTTACTAATATTTGGCCCTTATGTAGCACTTTTTATTTACAAAGAAATATATAGTATCATAGAAATATAGGGCTGGAAGGGACCTCAAGAGATCATCTAGGCCAGCCCCTTGCACTGAGGCAGGACCAATTAAACCTAGTTCATCCCTATCAGGTGTATGTCCAACTTATCCTTAAAAATCTCTTGTCATAAATATAAAGGGAAGGCTAACCACATTTAAATCCCTCCTGGCCAGAGGAAAAACCCTTTCACCTGTAAAGGGTTAAGAAGCTAAAGATAACCTCGCTGGCACCTGATCAAAATGACCAATGAGGAGACAAGATACTTTTAAAGCTGGAGGGGGGAGGAACAAAGGGTTCTCTTTGTCTGTATGTTGCTTTTGCCTGGACCAGAGCAGGAATGCAGGTCAGAACTCCTGTAAAAAGTCAGTAAGCAATCTAGGTAGATATGCATTAGATTCTGTTTTGTTTAAATGGCTGATAAAATAAGTTGTGCTGAATGGAATGTATATTCCTGTTTTTGTGTCTTTTTGTAACTTAAGGGTTAGTCTAGAGGGATTCTCTATGTTTTGAATCTGATTACCCTGTAAGGTATTTACCATCCTGGTTTTACAGAGGTGATTCTTTTACTTTTTCTTCCATTAAAATTCTTCTTTTAAGAACCTGATTGCTTTTTCATTGTTCTTAAGATCCAAGGGTTTGGGTCTGTGTTCACCTATTCAAATTGGTGAGGATTTTTATCAAGCCTTCCCCAGGAAAGGGGGTGTAGGGCTTGGGGCGATTTTGGGGGGAAAGACATTTCCAAGTGGGCTGTTTCCCTGTTATATTTGTTAGACACTTGGTGGTGGCAGCAATAAAGTCCAGGGACAAAAGGTAAACTAGTTTGTACCTTGGGGAAGTTTTAACCTAAGCTGGTAAAAATAAGCTTAGGGGTTTTTCATGCAGGTCCCCACATCTGTACCCTAGAGTTCAGAGTGGGGAAGGAACCTTGACACCTCTATTGACAGGGATTCCACAACCTCTCTTGGAAGCCTATTCCAGAGATTAAATACCTTTATGTTTAGAAAGTGCATCCTAATATTTAACCTAAATCTCCTTTGCTGCAGATTAAGCCTATTACTTCTTATCCCACCTTCAATGAATATCATTACCCCCATTTTACAGATGAGGAAACTGAGGCACGAAGAGGTGATATGCTTTCCCCAAACTCACGCTGCAGGTCAGGGAGAGAACAAAGAATGGATTCCAGGTTTTCTGAATCCCAATCCTGTGCTCTATACACCCAATGATGCTTCTCTCCTTCACCATCCCTATGCTAGTATTTTTCAGAGAGCTGAGCAAAGAATTGATATTTTTTGTTTGTTTGATGCCCTCACCACACTCACATAAAAAAGTTTTAAATCAACACTAAACAGAAATTTTGTGTGTTTTTCCTCACTGAAATGAAAAAAAAAATAATTTCAGATCTAACAAACCACTTAACCCAAAAATAAATGTTGTTTTGGTTTTTCATTTTGTTTTGTTTTTCCGGTGTGTTTACCCGTGTGTGAGTGTTTAAATAAATCTAGCTAAATTTTGTAATAAAATGTCGTTTCAAAAGGGGAAGTCAAAACATTTCATTTTGAAAATATCAAAATGAAACACATACTTTGGGGGGGGGAAGAGAAAAACTTTTTGGCCAAACTATTCACCGAATTCGACCAGAGTAATTTCATTTCCCCAAAACTGGCATATTTTGGTGACTAAACTATTCACATGAAAAATTTCAGCCAGCTCTAATTTATGCAAAAGAACCAATATCTCTGTCTTGAGTGAAATCCTGGAATAGAACTTGCAGCCCAGTAAAACAGGCCGTGCATTCAGCCAAAAGAATCTGTGGATGGTGCCCTGCTCTGTAACTCACAGGAGCCAGTGCAGTTAATCTACAGCCACTCCTGCAAGGTGCATGCAAGAGTAACAGGAATAAGCTGTTAGACTTCATCCCATACATATTTTTGTGGGAACATTCATGCTTTCCCCTTCGAGATACCCACGGAAAGGGCTGAACTGCAGCATATACGAACTAACCATTCACAGCTCTTATGCATTCCAGCACCAGGTGTATCGAGATCATGTTTTGTTATGGACAGTTCCTCAACAGCTCCTAGGGTTTCACCCATGATACATTTTTAATGGTTCCACACTTTTTTGTTTTGATCATCTTTTAGGACTTTTCTGATTCAGGGTACATTAGACCAAAATGGCAATAGGTGATTCCACAGTAAGTGATGGTAGGCAAAATGGTACCTTCAAATGAGTGCACTCAATTCCCAGTGGCTTCAGTGGGTGAACTGAACATATATGTATATCCAGGGAAAGAGCATAGTCTTATGCGTCAACTGTATCTGATCTAAAATAATTGTAGTGAAACTCGTACTAAGGAGCATTCCAATGGGCAATATCTTTTTCTTAAAAGGCTGCTTTAAAGTATCTTCCAGGTTTCTAGTATAATTATATTCAGGCTTAGTAAAATACCAACTCAACTTGGCAACTGATTCTTTTCCGGTCGCTGGAGTGGTAGCTTAAGACAGCCGTCACTGTACTTCACCTGTCTGAAACATTTTCACATGTTCACAGAGTTAAACAAAATTGGAATTACTCATTTTTGATAATCCACAGTGCAGCTCTTAGATAATCCCTAAAATAATTCTGAATAAAAATGTGCCATCAAATGGACTTTCAGCACCTGCATATTACACTTTCTAAAAGCAGTGTATAATATATTTCTAATTTCCTCAATTGTTTTCTTCACATTTATTCCCATTTATTCATGCCAACAAGTACTAGTAATAAATGTATGATATTAACTGTGGAATCTAATGTATTTAAAACCTCAAGTGGAAGATTTAAATTGGGAGGTAAAATGAATCTTTCTGTAATCTACTAAAGGCTGGGAAAATCTCAGAAGCTTTGGTTCCCTAAGGATGAGTCCCAAAAAATTTGAATGATTATCTCAATGTAGCTGAACCTTTTGAATTCTCCCTTCTCCTTCACTCTTCCTTTCAGCTTTGTCACCTTCCATACTTGCCCTTCCCTTCCTAAATCTAACTAGGGGCCTTAATCTAATACCCACTAATTTCAGTGGATATTAGATCAGCTGCTACATTCTTTTTTAATTTAACAGGGTCTTTTTCTCCCTGGCCTGAAGCAAGTTGCTTTTTTCTCTGTCTAACATGCCCTCTAGCCTTTAGTGATGTTGCAAGGGAGTTCTCCCAAGTCGTGCAGTATCTCTACTGAGCTGTGGACAATTTGCTCCTTTCAAATCTCATAGCTTCTCATAGCTTCCCTGCGTCAGAAGTGCTCCTTACATAGTCACATACTTGCAAATATAAATATATACAGGGACACATCAAAGCTCTATGGCTTCCCTGTGCTTGTTAAGGTACCAGCTGGCACAGCAGAGAGACAGGCAGATCTTCTGAAATTCCAAAATGGATTTCAGCAAAAGTAGGACAAAACAAAAAAAAAAACCATCCCCCAGATTATGTCCTAATGTTGTCTATTACCTTTCCTGGTTAACCACATAATCTTGTTGATGTTGTCCTTGTCCCTTCCTTCCAATCTCTCCCTGATACTTTCTTACCTCCAGACATACATATAACCTTTTCACTCCCTTTGTTGTCATGTCTGCAACTACACACTGAACCTGTAACTGGATCTACATACGTGGATCCAATTACAAAACCCCAATAGCTTCAATGGGGCTTCACACAGGCACAGGAGTTAATCTGCATGGATACAGTCACCAGATTGCAGCCTTCGTTTGTCAGCTCTTTGGTAGAGAAATTGTCATCTTTCTCTTTAAGGAGTACTTGTGGCACCTTAGAGACTAACAAATTTATTTGAGCATAGTCGCTAAGGTGCCACAAGTACTCCTTTTCTTTTTGTGAATACAGACTAACATGGCTGCTACTCTGAAACCTATTTCTCTTTGTTGTTATTAATAATGTTCTTAGTATTTGGGAGATGGATAGAGGGGAGAGTGTTGCATGAGGAAGGTTGAGGTTTGGCTCAATTCAAAATTAAGGCAGAGTTTTGGCATCGTGCTTATTGTTTTCCAAACCATCTATTGTTATGCATCAATCAGTAGCTACAAAATCTCAGAAAATTGTTTTTTATGCTAAGTAATGAAACATAAACTGATTCGTATAACCTTTGTAAAATTAGAAGCCACCTCCTGTGTTTCTTTGGCTTTATAACTCATGGTAGGCCTCCTTTATATGACCTGTTGTGTGTGGTTTTTTTTAAATACCCTCATTTAGAACTATCCTCTATTTATATACTCATACCCATATAGTGGCAAACAATATTTATAAAAGAATTTGACATACAAAATTGCCAGTATTGAACACTGGGTTTTCTATTCCATTGAGCCTGTTGGGTTTAAATTTTGAATGATCAAGAATCTTAAAAATTGGTTGTATTGAGCTAGCAAGAGTGTTGGCTAAGTATCTTTGAGGTATAAACAAGGAGAATATAATAAAAGGCTATTATTTATATAATATGAATGCTTCCTAAAGTAACTTAGATACTTCCATTTTAGTTGAATATTGCTTTTTGTTTCCTCTATTAAGTAGTGCTTAAAAACCACAACTTCAGTCAATCAGTAAACAGGATCATTACTTCTAAGTGTTTCAGATTCCGAATCAAGGATTTCATTTAATTTTCCAAGTGGAATAATGCATATAGATGAGGATGTCAAATTGCAAATAACCTGTATTAGAATGGCATTTACAGTGCTTATGGTAAGTAATCAACATTATTGACTTAGCTCAGGGATTTAAAATGCTGAAAAACACTAACAGAATACATTGATTGGAAGTATGGAGAAGTGCATCACTGTGTTAAAGATCTGAAATGAGAGTGAAGCACATTATATTATTTTGTAGTGTGTGTATCTATAGCTAGATAGATATAGATATATACAGATAATGTGTGTGCTATTGATTAAAATTTCCTGCAGGGACAAAGAAAAGAATTCTGACTTTGGTTTGAAGGATTATGTTGGGATTCATTATCAATACGTTAAAATACAAATTGGTGGCTATGTAGTATGGATTAAGTGTCCCTGCTGAACTTTTTCCATTAGTAGCTAATGGCCATCAAGGTTTACTTTTTATGGTTTTGAATGCTCTTTATTTTTTCTTCTATAATTGCCATTGTGATACGGGAAACCTTTCCAGAAATAATGATGAAATTCAAATTATTAATTTCCAAATCCATAAATTGTAGACTTGCATCTGTCAGTGGGACCGTTACCACATCATAATCTGTGATATCTTATAGATAGAACCTCCAGAGCTGACTTAGTGAAATGTCTTTCAGCATTTTTCATAATGAACCTGGTTTTGAGGCATTGCTAAAGTAAAAATTTGCTGGACTTGGCGTATATTAGCTCTCAGCCTGGGAGGAAGCTTTTACTTTTAAAAAATGTACTAAGTATTTTTGGGTGTTATTAAATAAACACTGTAGAGTTGTGTGTGTTATTGTTTTTATCACTACAAGGATTGCTTGGGACCTCAGTGTTTAATAAATAAATTGTTTTAAAAATGCTAAGCAAGATTATGGTACTCTTACTCATATTAAACAACACCTTACTCCACAAGTGGTCCCACGGATTGTAGTGGAACTATTTGCAAAGTAAAGTTCAATTCACTGTGAGTAAACGTATATCACAATCTGGTTCACTGTAAATTCTCCTTGGGCTGGTATCTTGTCAGATCTCATAAGTACACAGCATCCATCCTGACCAATAGGTGGATGAAAGACCCTCAAGGGAAATCCACATTCTGCATGTAGTAATAATGCTAAAAGTTAGCAATAATGGATCAGAGCCCCACCGTGGTGGTACTGTGCTATTGGAGATGCCATGGATAAGATAAAAACCAAGCCCCTGGCCATTGTGCTTCTTAAAAATCCCACCTCACTTTCCACAATAATAAAGGAATTAACTTGACGCTCCTTCTGCTATACATACACGTTTCCTGAGCAAGTAGCAATTTTGCCTTCCTGAATTGTGTAGTATTTCTATTATTTGTATTACCACAGCGCCACGGAGCCCTAGTCATGGACCAGAATTCCATTGTACTAGGAGCTATACAAACAGAACAAAAAGTTGTCCCTTCCCCTTTCTAAATAGACAAAAAAAGACAGACAGAAAGCGTGGGGGAAGGGGTTAGAACACACAAGCAGAGTGAACAATGTGATGGGAGTCATGTTAGTGCCATTATGCGGGGGAGGGGGAAATTATCAGGGTTGGATTTCCAATGAGGCATAGTAAGCATGTACCTAAGGGCACCGGCATTCTAGGGGTGCCTTACTTCTCTAAAACTGTGTGCAACATGAAGGTTAGCTCTTGGCAGGGGTGGGGGGAAGGGTGCTGAAGATGCCGTGCCTAGGGTGCATAAGGTGTAAATCCAGCCATGGGGATAATTTAGGAGGAGACACTGAAGGGAAGGGGGTGTGAGAATCAGGGAAGAGCAGAAGAGGGTAAGAGGAGTGACACTGAGGTGAAGAAATTGTGGGGGAGTGGAGGGTTTGGAGCAAACAGCCAATCAGCACAAGGCAAAGAATACCCCATCAAAATTGTAGAAAGTTCTCAAAAAGAGAAATTCTCCTTTTTTGGCTGCTTCTGCCTCTATCAACTGGAGTCTCTGGCTGGCTCCTCTTTTCTGCTTTCTCCCAAGCACACATGGGGATAGGGAGACATCATCTGGGCCCTAGTCTCCCTGGGCTGGACACCTTAGAAAATAAATACCTGCAAAAGATTTTGGGCATTGGTTGGAAAGATTCAATCACCAATAAAAAGACTCAAGAAATTGCCCACCAAAGGAAGAAAGTGTTGGACATATTTGTGTGTGTGTTTGGGGTTAGACTCGATGACCCTTGCAATCCCTTCTAACCCTATAATTTATCCTGTGCACTTCTTTTTTTTTGTAAAATAGTCTTTAATTACATGATCACATATTATTGTAATGCGTATGCACTGGGAGCTGCAGAAAGGTTGGAAAAATCTAGAGCTTCCTAACTTTTGAGTGCTTGACTTTGCAACCTAAATAACATTTTAACAGCTTTTCTATATGTAACTTCCTAGGATTTTTTAAAAGAAAAAGTAAAATAAAATTATATTATGTTCAATTGTAAAAAAGGGAAAAAAAGCCTATTAAAACCTCCCAATCATGCATCAACAGGGCTTAAATTCTGAAACTTCAGAATTTGAGCATAATATTACATCTGAAAATACAGGACTATGTTAACTGTCAGCTGGAGAAGGCTGTTGTCTTGGGACAGCAGGGAATGACTACTAAGAAGAGGTGTTGTTTGGTGGGTTTTCAGAAGAGCCCAGGCCTGCTCTCTCTCCCACTTATCTTTTTCTCATAGTATAGCTACTCTTGTAACTTCCAAGCATTCCCAATGCAGCCTCTGTTGGGGCTGCATCATGGGCCCAATTCTTTAGAATGTTCATGTTCAGTGATTTGGGCCGGCAGCCATAATGTCCTGGGGAATGCAAGCATGAGAAAGGAGATGGGAATTCTCAGCTATTTATATCTCAGCAAAACCTGAATGGGATTTCATGAGACAAATAAAAGGGCACTTCCCTAGATCAGCAGTCTTTCCCCCTGCTGAATTTCAAAAGACTGCTGGAAACAATGGAGGTTTTAGAGCTTCTCAAAAAAAGGTCATAATAGACAGTGCTATACAACCTTAATATATGGACACCACCATCTCCCCCTATAATATAGAATGTATTTAATAATATAAATTATGATAATCTCAATCAATCCAAAACTCTAACTTTCCCCTACCCTTCGGGGGTCAGCACTTGCTTGCCACCAATGGCTGAGTTGGGTTTATTCTCTAGAGTAGATAAGGCCTGTGGAAGGCCAAAGCTTGTTTGCTCATTGCACACTGTTTTATTTTACCTCTTTCAGTACCCAGTAGTAGGACATTCATTCTGTTTCTAACTAGGATTGCACAATTTAATTCTTCTGCTCTGGGCTATACCGAAGATGTGCTCCATATAAAGCAGCTTTGAGCATATACATTCTTGTAATATATTTGTAACTGGTGAGGCAGATTCTCTGACTATCAGCACTTTTGATGTTTCAAACTGCATTTGGGCATTCACTAGGGATCATTTCCCCAGCATGCTAGAGGAACACTTTGTGAACCTCCTGCTGTGTTTCCCCAGTTGAGACCAATGTTACTGCTGCTGTGGAAGAGCTATGCTTGTGTTAGCAATAATGACTCAGTACATTATGGTAGATTTTCTTTTTTTCTGTGAGTCCCATTCAGAGACAGTCAGGTGACTAATAAAACTAAGTCGGGTTTTCTGTTCTATCTGCTGTTCATCTTTCTTTGGTTTGCACATTCTTTTAAATACTATAATTCCTTATCAGGAAAGTTTATGTTCTGTGTAGAATTTTATTATAACAGATTAGGGTTAACTGAGAAAGGAACTTGTATTTTGAGTAGCTGTTAGCAGGGCAAATTAGACTGCCAGGTCACTGAATAGTCATATTTAGAAATTCCTGCAATATGATGTAGGATCCCTATATCCTCACAGAGCCTCATTCACGTCAATGAACTCTGCCCAGGAACATCATATTGCAGGAACAGGGCCTATATTTTTAAATTTTAGCTGAAATATAGTATAATTACCAAGAGCATTAGAATCCTCAATCAAAAATTAAGTTTAATTAAAAAGATAACTGAAGTAACATTATCAATAGTTTGTATTTTATATTATTGTTTATGAGAAATGTGTAGAATAAGCTGTAATATATTACATACATGCTAATGTTTGGTTGAAATTCACAAGATAAAAGAATTCGTACATAACTTCACCCCTTTGTGCCTAAGTATTAAAGCATGTTTGGCCACAGTGGAACTTTATAGGTGGGTAAACCTGTTTAAGATATTTTTCTTCATAGATCAGATTCAGATGTCAAAGATGACCTTTAAAAAAATGCTGCTCTATGGTAATTTATAGAAAATTTCTGGCACTGGAGCTTCTCTCTAAAAAATATCTATGCTTTTTCCTCTGTGCCACCATAGTTGTGTCTATGGGTATGTCTTTACTACAAAAGTGGTGAGTCCTTAACTCAGTTTAGCTAACCTGCATTAGCTAACTGGTGTTAGCAGTGAAGACACAGCAACTTGGCTTTGAACTCAGATTAGCAGCTCGAATTCAAGCCAATTGGGGAGTCAAGGGTTAAACTTGAGCTGGTAACCTGAGTTACCATGTCTTCACTGCTATTTTAACCGAGGTTAGGTAACCTGCGCTAAGAACACATGTTTTTCCCCCTCCGTGATGATATACCCTGCATGTCTAATTGCTTCCCAAATGGGAGTGTTAATGCAGCATTAATTTATGGCCATATTATCGATAGTTTTTATATGGGACTCCATTATTTATGCCAGTAAAAGGCAAAATCTGCAAAGGGCAGGTGAGGAAGGGACAAAAGTGTCATTCCAGCCATGTCCCCTGGCACTGATCCTGGAACCAAGTCACCTTGCTTTACAGCTCTAGTCACAGATGACCTATGGAGATGCATCTGGGTGGTGTTGGTTTTGGAGGAAAGCCACAATCAGAGAGGAAAAATTATGCCCTGTATTTCCCCAAGCTAGAATCTGATCCACAGTTCACACTGGCCCTTCTCATATTACTGATACACCATACCTTATAATCATGTTATCTAACACGGTGTACCTCAGTGCATTTTCCTTTGGGTCAACCAACAGTTACAATACTTGTCAAATGAGGGTATTTGCCAACACCTGAGTGGGAGTTCACTCAAGGAGTAACAAGGAATGTTATTACTTATAACCAATCTGTCTTCAACTGAGGCTTATGAGAAGTGGATAGCATGTACACAGCTTCAACTCTGAGAAAATCATTCAGGTCAGGAACTTCCAACACACCAGCAAACTCTTAAATGTGTTGAAAAGAAATCAAGTCTTCTAACTACAACTAAAGGACTCTACAGGAAGACATACACAGGTTTTAATTTAGTAACAGTCTGCACCATAAAATATTAGTCAAGTGCGAGCGTAACCATTAATATGCTTCTAACACAAGGCAATTTCACAGCCTCATTTACCAACTGGAATCTCTCAAATCTAGTGGTAATCGGGCTTTTTATTTATCTCTGAAAATTCCATTTAGGGCTTTTTAGCAGTTTCTTAGGATAAATTCACTGAATGTTGTTAAATGTAATTAATAGCTTTTATACATAAGGTATATTATGTATATGTTTAACTGTGGGTGTTTCGACTCACATTGTGACACTCCGTTTTAATGCACAGTTTTATTTTTTAGATTTTAATTCCATTGATTTTTTTGTCCTCTGGTAGTACTTTTGCAATATGTTTGATGTATGTTTTATAAATCAAGCCATACCCACTGTAGGAATATGGAGGTATGGTCATGTTTCGTTCCCTTCACATGGTTTTGTGAAGCCTCAGGATAAAACCATTTCAGATGGATTAGAACCTAGATAAATAACCATAAAACTCTTGTATTGGTATTTCTTTTCTTTTCTTTTCTTTTTTTTAATTTCCATCTCTTGCTTTGCTTACAATAGATGGAAAATCAGAGTTTGGTGCAGGGACAATGTATTGTAAAATGCTCTGCAGAGTATGAATATTTTTAAACATCATAAATTGATGTTTACTTCACCCTTATGTGTTTGTTCATGATAGTTTGATATTATTTGTACTTTACAGTTAGAGCTTGAAAAGAGACTGAAATTAGTAAATTATCATTTATAAATGGCCAGGTATCTTCAAATACCAAGGCATTCAGCTGATACAGAAACTCTGGTCAGGTTGCTACAGTGTTATGACTTTTCAGCCTACTTCTTGACCAGTTAGTCTTAATTCAAATATAGCTGGTTAACTGATTTATGACATCACAAGTACCATCCTTCATTTCCTCGTTGGCTTCTACATTCTATGCTCATGTACAGGCAGATGAGGGGGAGACACATGTGTAGAGGTCATGTAAATGATGTCCCTTTAAGGGCACGATAACGTAATCAGAGAACCCTGCTGGGAGTTAATCTAGTGCATGAGCTGTTACGGAATGGAACAGATCACTGGAGTTCTGCAAATAAAGACCATTAATCCTGTACCTCTGTATTAGAGCTGGTCAGGAATTTTTCAACCAAACTTTTTTTCCATCAGACAATGCTGGTTCATCAAAACTGAAAACTTTTGTGGAAATGTATAAATTTCAACAAAACTTTTGCATGTGAAGCTCATCTGGGATGTGGGAGGCACAGGTACTTGAACCTGGGACAGCCTGAAGTCCCTGCATCTCTCACATCCCAGGTGCCCTAACCACTAGGTATAGAATCTCTCTCTCTCTCTTGCTTGCGCGCTCTCTCTCTTCCTTCCCGCCCTCCCCCCCAGTAACTGTTTCACTATTTGTACAAAATGGAACAGCTCCAACAGAAAAGATTGAGAGACCCACCCCACAATGGCTAATAGGCTATCAAGTGGTGCTATCTGTTTCAGAGCAATGACTAGAATTTGGGTGTTTTACATACCACGTAAGTGCTCTAGCCACTGGGCTATTCTCCTTTTTCAAAAAAAAAAACAATTCAAAAGTTCTCAGTTTTATCCCGATATGAAATGGGAAAACTTTCTGAAATCTCAAATTTTCATGGGACAGGAAAACTGTTTTCCACCCAGCTCTACTCCGTGTATATGTCCGTGTGTGTGTGCATGCGCTCATCTGGCTGCACCTGAATTTACTTCTACTTTTAGTCTTTTTGTAATCGCTATGCAAATGTCAGATTTTTTCCCCATTGTATGGCGTTATAAGATTATACAGCTAGAACTTATTCATGTGTCAAACTTTGAGTTTGTAACAGATGTACCATCAAATGCATGAAGGTGATGTGCATGTAATAAATTGCAGAGCTATGTGATGAATTCATTTACCATACACATTTGATCACCTCACTTGCTATCTGCCCACTAATCCAAATGTCAGGGGACATGCTCTTATCTTGTCTCTCTTTTTGTTTGTTTATTTAATCTATGCGCCAGAGAAATGTCCCTCTTTCCTCCCCCAAAGGTGTAAATTCCCTACAGAACTACTCCTACCTGAGGCCTAGGACAGGCAAAGTTCACTCCTGGACCTTTTCTAGATATAGGATTTGGGGCTAGAAACAGAAGTCTTATACTATGGCATTGGTGGTGACTTGCTTTCAAATAGGATGCAGTGCTTGCTTCTTGCCATGAAAGAACTTGAGATATCAGCATTTATAACTCCCATTTTTACACATAGAAAAAGCTATGTAGTTCAATTTAGAGGTTTAATGTCTCTGTCAGAGCTCTGCACAATTGGGCTCATGGCAAATGTGATAGCTGGCAGAGAGTTAGAGAATACAGTCCCAATAAAAAGAAAATAAAACTCTCTGTGACTTCTCTTGAGTAGCATTTCTGTACTATTTGCAGCATATACAGAATAGGGGATGGTGAGGGTTGGTATATTTATTGCCACTTGTTTGGGGTGATTGGCATACCTTATTCATGGCTTTGCCACTCATCCATAATGCATCATCCCAAACTCAGGATGATTTTATACTATACCATCATATATTCCATATATAATAAATGCTTTAAAAATTTCCCTATTCTCTAAGGAGCCATAGTAATTAGCATATCATTTAGAATCAACGTATGCCCTTTTACAGAAAACAGCATGGAAGAAGTAAACATCTGTGAACAGCTGTGCAAAATCTGGTGTGCTGTGTTGTGCTGTAGCAAGCCCTTCAATCTAGGCAAACCATTGTGTCAAACTAAATGGGTGTGGTTAAAACACATTTTACAGAGCCAAACCATATGGAAATTCTTTAGGGGGAGAATGTACTGCTGTGCATCACACAGAGAATGGCGGGGCTTGCACAGTTACACAGCAAACTTGTCTGCACCTCTTGCATTCCCATGCTTCTCTGACACACACAGAGATTCCCTATGTGCTCTGAAGGCTGCTGACAAGATTAGAATCTGATTCATCATAGAATAGGCCTTGGAGTACAACCTATTACTTACTACCTCTGGTAGTTGTAACTTATGATTTTCTCTGTAGTAAACTAGGCTGGTGTTAGAGTATTATATAGATTGCTTTTTAAATTATCTGACTTCTCCCACAAAGTAGATGTTTTTCTGTTCTATTTGCTGATCTGTTGCAGATGCTGTTGGTTGTGAGTGCTGTGTTGTGACATTGGAAACGAAGGTATTATTTAAGTTGTGATTGCATTCTTTACTTTGCAGCATGCCAGCCATGGGAGAATGTCGCCGTTAGTTTTATAACTAACCCAACTTATTTATTTTTTTCTTGCTGCCTGATTCTAAAACAAAGTAAGCAAATATGTTTTGCAATTGTTTTCATTTATGAAGCCAGTTTTGGAAAGATAGTTGAAGATCCTTGTCACGCAGGCCATTTTCCCCCCCTACCCAGAGAGTCTATTTTTTCTCTCTACTAAGCTGAAAAGAATGTTCTTTTAGTTTTAATTCTATGGTTTTCCAGTCTCAATGCTGTTGTAGAACACAGCCATACTGTTCCTTCTGAGAATTATCAGCAAGGAAGTCCTCAGAGTGAATGGTCCCATTCCTCTATTGTTGCCCTACACTAATCAAAGTTGAATGATATTTGTCATTCTTTTTCTTTCATTTGTGGGATAGAAACAATTCTTCATTTTTAATCCTCTGGCGATCCACTTTGGAAAACGGTTTCCATCTTTTTTTCTGATTCAAAAATGTTCTTGTCATCTATACACCAGGCATATTCCATTAAGATGTGTTTATCTCTGAAATCTATATCATTTTTTATTTGACTAGAGATGATTGATGGTGATCTGTTTGTTTTTTTTCTTTTGTTTGTAGTAATCCATGATATATTAGTATAATTGCTAACAGTATGGGGTACTACTGATAACTTTTAGGAACATTCCAAAAATCCACTTTGGTGGGTACAGTATTCAGTGTAGTTTTGTTTTTGTGGTAAAAAGTGCTAGCCCATGGATTCTGTATTAATGTGGCTGAGTTTGTTAATTTTACCTGGAACATTAGGAAGAATGTATGTGCCCATTTATACCTGAAATGGGCTGTGGTTCCATGTTCTGATCCTGCTCTAAATGAAGTCAACTCTTTAAAAAAAAGTACTACATTGTTGTACAGCAGTTTCCCCAACCATTATGGTATCATTAACATACTGATGTTAATGCTGGTTTGGAACTATGATTTTTTAAATGAGAGAATAGTAAAACACCCATTGAATTAATATAAAAGGAATCAGACTCAGTCCCAAGCTTCTGAGGGAGGACTGCCCCATTTTCTAAACCTGATTTCCTGTGACTGACAGATACAGTCTGATAAAGATTGGAAAATCAGTGACAATGGCAAATTTCATCCACAGTTTTTGTTATTGTTGAGAGGCTCTTTGTCTTTTAAACTCTACATTCTTATTTGTAGTCCAAAGAGTAGGGAATATATAAGCTCCTGACCGTTAAAAATAGTATGCATATGAAACATTTTGTTTCTGTGAAATGTGTACATGTAAACTAGAACACACTTTCTACATTTAACTCAGAAACAAAATCTTGTCTATCCTAGTTTATATAACAATATCCTTGATCTTATGCCAGAATGCTGCCTAATTGATTTTTCAAAGCGTGCTTTCCAGCTTCCCTTGCTGTACTGAGGACAGGAATCATGCTCTAAGTGCCTGATACTGCCATCCTTTCACTTTTTGGTATCTTAGTCCACAAGGAGTTCCCCTTATTTCAGTAGAATTATTTGTGAAGAGTATGATTAGAAGACTCCATGTGAATAAGGGTGGCAAAACTGGGCGCTGAGCGAGTTTGCTTTCTCAGGTGGTGAATTGGAATTGGTGCTGATAGTCTATACATAGTTTTGGGTAAGGGAGCTGGGTGAGATCTGCACTGCACTGCACTGCATTGCACTGAACTCTCAGCCTGAGGTGTTGGAGGGCTAACATAGTTTTAAGCTACCTCTGTATCCACCTGAGTCTGGACTGGTCCAAGGACTAGAGTGAGCCTCATTGTAACTTAAGCTGCCCTATAGTAAACTGTCAATGACTGCCTGTGAGCAGCAGTGCAGTACAGAATTAATGCAACACTAAGCATTGGGGCTCCACCACTGACATGTCCCTCTCAATCCAGCCTCACTACTGTGACATATCCCCTACACCAGGATTTGCAAAGGGGTCCTCACAAGCCAGCCTGTGTCTTCCTCAACCCCTGCACCGGGGAATTCTACCTCAGCCCCTTTACAGTACTATGACCCCAGGGCCACAATATGTGAGGACTGGAGAGGAGAATCCTCCCAGAACTATATATCCCCAAATTTGTGAAAATTCAGATCCAGATCAGATTTTTGCTGCTGGTTGCAGCCCTATAATAAAAGGAAGAATCACCAGAATTAGAACATCCTGGAAGTGCAAAGAACTTTGGATCTGGATACAAATTGGGTGGTTCAAACTCTTCTCTGTTATATTTAATATTTTGCTACCATGACCAGGAAAATTAGGCTGATTATGATAATTCTGGAGACGGCAAATTGAGGGAACTCAATTAAATAAAAGTAAAAAAGATGGAGTAGAGGAAATCAATACATTGATGTCCTCTGCTGAGTAAGAAGAGAGGCAGATGTTATTTTTATGAATAAAATGTCATCCCATTGTAATAGAGTAGTTGCTCCTTTAAGGGCTAGAGGCCTGGGGTAGGCCAACCCTAGTAGCTAAATAGGCAAAGCTGAGCAAGGATCAGGTGATTCTCCTATAAAGAGAAGCAGGAAGCTATGGAGATGATTGGGGGAGCAGAGCTAACCACAGCACAGAGACTCCTGGGAGCAAGTAGGCTCCAGCGGAGAAAGAAACCTGAAACTTGGGGAGTGGCCTGATAAGGAGCTAAATGGACAGGCTTGAGGATGAAACAGAACTTTTATTTTGAATGTTTGTTAATGTAATAAACTGGAACCTAAGAAGGGCTGTGAATGGAAACACGTGTGTGTGAGTTATTGGAGAACCCCCTTGAAAAGGGAAACTGAGCAGCAGGCCACTTGCAGGGCTGCCCAGAAGCCATACCACAAGGTACCTGGAAGGAGGCTGCCCATTGACACCAATATTTATCCTTTACTGAAATAATGATAATCAGCTGGTTGCACTATTATCACGGACATTAATCTGATTCCCCCCTACTTAGACCTGAGTGGATACTTCACAATAGGCAATTTATCTGATGAATGTAGCCTCCTTTCTGATTCACAAAATATTCATGAGACGATCACAGTTTCCTCAAAATTATATACTATTTTGAAGTAACTACCCATATTTTGTGTTGAGTTTTAAAGCTGGTTAGTTTTGATTGGTTGGTTAAGTCTTTTTCTGGATTGGGAGTGTATTTCCAGCACCCAGGCATGCATAGGCAAATCTTAAATTCTGTTTTCGCAAATATTTATGCATGAGGTCTTGAAAATTGCTTTACATGAATATCGATGCCAGTAAAGTTTAATCAAATGAATGTCTGTGCAACGTGAACATAAAAAGGGACATGAGCATGCCTGAATATAATTAATTAAAAAATGTGAGTAAATATTCACAGAAAACTCCTGGTAGTATTCAGCCAGCACTACAGCCACCCGGTGCTGGCATAAATCAGAAAATAGTCTTTTACTTAATAGTGCCTTCATTTATTCCTGAAGGGCATTGTAGCTAACCTGTTTCACCTGTGACAACCACAGGTAAATCTCAGATTGGAATTTCTGTTCCAGTCTAAAATGAACCCTTTCTAATATTGCCCTAGGCTGCTTAGGTTATGAATTTTTGTGGTGTGTTAGGATACTGTTTAGTGATAAGAAAAGAGCAGAGATTAGATATGTTCTGAACTGTGTATATATTCTCTTTTTCAGGTGGTTGAGAGAGAGAGGAAACCTTTAAAAGTATGTTTCAAAAATCTTTTCTGAATTGATATGTGGTGCATTTCTCTTTTTTACACAAGGTGACAGTGTATGTGAGATGTAAAGACGAGTTTGCTCAGGCAATTACCCCTTGTTGATAGCAGATTATTTCCTCTGGCAAACTTGAAAATAACTTGTTGGTGTATAAGTTACTGCTGTTCTGGGGATGCAGTAATTTACTCTCCTGTCTTTTTTATGAGCACATTTATTTTAATCAGTAGAGTTTGGAATGGCTCTTTTTCATCTAACTCCATCTCATTTGAAGTTATACACCCTCTTACATGTAACAAAGGAGAGTCCATTTGCACACACAGGAGAAAAGAAGTTTGATGTATTGCAGAAGAGCATTCTTTATATAGGAAATCATATCCCATGCTCTTTTTCATGAAAGAATGTAGCTTTCATTTTCTACAGCAGTGGCCCAAATTATTTTTCTGAATAAGGCAATGTTTCACCTCAGTGAGTTACCAGACGTTATCACTCACAGCGGAGAATGGTGTCTTGGAAAAAAAAGTGAACATATACACTAGGGCGGTGGGAAAAGCCACAGAGGGTGGAGGGTTTGTTTAAAAATCTAAAAACCTTTAGAATGCTTTAAAATAATGATAGATGTTTTGTGAAATATCCAGTACATGAGAGATTTTTGAAGAGGGAGATTACCTAGAATGAAATGAAATGACACTTTTCTAACTAAATTGATTATTTTTTATGTCTTGCAGTATGAAAAAAAGAAATTATATATAAAAAGTATTGCAGAATTATACCCATCCGCTCCCAGGTAGACGATACAGTGGGCAATCAGGACTTGATTTCCCACCCTTACACCACGAGCAGTTTCAATTAAATCTATTAGCATAGCAAGGTACTCTTCCACCTGCATGTGGCAGAACCTATCCCTGATATAAAAGGAAATATGTATCTTACAGTATTTCATGAAGTCTAGGTCAATATACAATTACAACATCATTGGTAAAATATTAACACTAAAACTATCACAGAAACCAGATAATACATTAATAATTGAAAACACTGGCAAAGAAATATGTTTTCAGTTCCTGCATAAAAATTAAGAGGTATATAGCTTCTCAATGCATGTAAATAGCTCACATTAAAATTAATAGGAGTTATTGTTATGTTCATGGCATACACAAAGAGAAGTTAGATGAAAACATAAAATACTCTTGCTGGAAGGTTACAGGGTAATGCTACTTTATTTCTTGAAATCCAGCATACTAAAACACAACAACCAAAAACAGAGAGAGACAAAGCAGACTGTTCCCTAAGGCAGAGAGGCACAGCTCAACCCACCTTGCTCTTGGCTGGCTTTTTGCAGACTGACTGCTGAGAACACACATCCCCATCACCTGCAAGCAGGACCAAGAAACCCCTTAGGATTTAAAGGGGTAGCCTATAATTTTAACAGTTTTCAATACACCACAGTTATATGAACGTTGAAGTTTCTCCCTAGACTTAGAATAGGAAATGACAGTGTTATCACAGGCATCCCTCTGGGGCAAATGAAAATGATGACTTTCTTGGCCACCACTTATGGCTTTAGGTCCTTTTCCCTTACTTTGCATGTATCTTATCTTTTCTTATGGTGTTTTGCTTAGTGCCATCATCACTTTTACTTATATTCCTTTTCATCTTATTAAACAAAATTTGAGATATTGTCAGTGTAGTATGCCTAGTAATCCAATTGCAGTGCAAGATTTGTGGCCAGATCTCAGTGAACTGTAGTGAACGTGTACCCGGTCCTTAATCTGTTTTATTTGTATGTGTTACATTCATTTATTTTCCTGTGATGCATGGCATAAAACTATGGTCCATTTGTGATTCAATAGTCATATGCTGCACTTGGAGATACCATTTGTTCTCATAATTTGTCTTTTCACTCTGCCCCTGCTGATACATGTCTTCCTGTATAGGTTTGTCCTGATTCAGGGGGGAAACTCTTCTGTGTCTCTGACTTTTCTATTTATATCCATTATTGGCTAGAAGAGAACTGGCTGCAACCTAGTCCCAGAAATACTCTTCGGTATGTATTGGTTCTTAACAAACAATTTTGGCTGCTAAATTATGATGGAGACTTTGTTAACTCTTTGAGAGTCCTCAAGTACGGGAATCACAAAATGATTCTGCTGCCAGAGCAGTCAACCCAAAACTTGAACTGAACTGAATTGAACCATTGTGTGAGGTTCAAAAAAGTCAACTTTTAATGTATACAGTATTTTTCAGCTTTCTGTACATCAGCTTACGGTTCCAGCCAGATGTGCCAAGCAGAAGTGCCAGAATACCATAAGACAGAGTCCTCATATTTATGGCCAGATTAAAACTAGGAAATAACAGAAAGATCACATTGTCTTGACTACTGTTTCAAACTAAAAAAGTTTGAATAGTTTAGATAAGGTCTGGGTAGCTACCCACACTTACCTTCATTCTCTGATATTAATATTAGATCAAGACAGTCTGAAATAGTCAGATAAATCTTGCAAATACAGGGAAATTCATTCACTTACTGTCCATTAGTTTAAAAAAAGATAGAGTAAAAAATTAAGTAAAATCAAACTAATTCTCCTGACTATTAATATTTGAAATTTCAAGAGAAAATGAAGTCGTTTCTGTGACAGATTTGGAGCTGCTCAGTACTATTTTATGAATACTGGATGTTGACCTGATTATTATTATTGGGATGGGTTCTGTGTGACTTTTGGGGGTTAGTTTAATAGAGGGCTATCTGGAGAAACTGGGAGGAAAAGAGAGAATGGCTCAGGGTAGCCACTTCTCCATAAACAGTTGAGGGTTATTGAGGGACAACACCAGGACTATTAACATTGAAGATTTTGCCTCCTCTCCAGCCAACCTACAACACTAATTTGAACCAGCACAGGAAAAGGCCAACAAGCACAGTAGAACAAAAAAATTATAACAGAGTTTGAAAACGGACTCCTCAAGAAAGGGAGGTTAGTTGTTTGGGGGAACCAGGCTCAGACATCGGCAATAGCTGGAGTAACTGAAGAAGTTAGAGCTGTCTAGGTCACCATCAGGGGATGATAACTTCAGGTGAGAGAGACATGAGTTTTTTAAACTCCCTTTTCTCTGAAAGCTTTGTTAGCACTGCTAAAATAAACAATACTTTTGGTTTATGAAGGCTGCCCCATCACTATATTCACTACTAATCACAGACTCCCAAAGAGAAGAACCAAAGGTGCTGAACTCAGTCGGACCTGGAAGGTCAGGACAGTTGATATACAGAATGCGATAGCCCCATGTGGTGTAAAAGTGGGAGGATTTTACCCCAAGATAGGTAAAGGCATGAGGACTGATATCTGTGGGGATACATTCAAAGAGAACACACAAAGCGACAGAAATGCAGGTAGGCCATGACAGTCTCCATGGTCTGAAATTGTTTCCTACTAAAGTCAGAGGTAAGAAAAGAATATTCAGAGGATAGAGTGAAAAAGCTGAAACCAAGAAACACCAAAAGCTAAAGAAAGAACATTGGGGCAGGGACTGTCTCTTTCTTCAGTGTTGAGGTGCACAATGGGGTCCTGTTCCACAACTAGGGCTCCTAGGTGCTATGGTAATACAACTAATAAAGTGAGAGTGATGCTCTCTCCACAGTAAGAGCGTGGGAATATTTGCATGATGATGAAAAAAAAAAGTATCTAGAATTCCTTACAGCACAGTCACTTGGAGAATCAATGTGAACAGTGAAATCTTCCAGAATGAAGGCACTGGAAACATTTGCTGTAGTGCTATTACTAGCCCTCAACACTTTTCTTGTAACTAACTGCTTCAACAGAGATAGTAAGTAAAACAGAAGAAGGCTGTAACTGTAAATTTGAAAAGAAATTAATAATGAAAAAATCCCTCGGGATAATCCATGTATTTTTGCTTTTAAACTTATCTCTTCATATCATACTATAGGCCACATGCTCCCCCTTCTTGAGTAAAATCACAAGGGAAGATGAGCACAGTCTTCCGTACTTGTGTAGCTCCCATAAAGCTGCTTGTCTGATGCGTTGCTCCCTTTGGACCAGCAGGCTGGTGGCTGTGAAGAACAGGAGGGGAGCATGGCTAGCATTTCTTGCATATCCTAGAGATTTCAGGCTATGTGTGTGTGATCTCTGTGGTCTGTGAGATGTCTTTGGCACTTGTCTCAACTCAATTGCAGCATGGGGCTGCCATAGGTACCAAGCTGGACCCTGATGTTGTGATCACTTTGTCTCCTCTCTCTTCTTCCTATAACTCTCTGAAGTGTCTAGACTCCACAGAGGGGGGAGTTACTGCTGATCAGAGCACCACTAACTTTCAGTGGAAATTACATAATATGTTTATGATACATTGCCATGGGACCATGACATATTAACCAGCTGATTTCCACATCCCCTACCTTAGCTCTGCAGGTCTGAGTTTCTACATAATGGCCACATTGAGCATATAGTTAATTAAATGGTAGGAGCAAATACTCTACAAAGCCATCTTTTCCCCTTGACATGCTCACTCTTCTCTCTCAAACACAATAAGAGGCCTCTTGTAGTGTATAGGAATAAGGCAGTATCCCTTTAAATTGTTTGTGAGTCCTCAAGTGGCACTCGCTGTATCTGTCTTTAGAAGCTGCCAGAAATCAGCCAGAGCAGCAATATGTATAGTGTACACAGGTATTTGGGACTAACTGTGGTGTGGTTTTATCATATTGTTTTTGTTGTGAAAAAAGCAAAAGAGAACATTTTGATAGTTCTCCATGCTGTGTAAGGGAAGAAGAAACTACTACCCTGTTTTTCCCCCAATAAAAGATTAAATGGATGCTAATTAGAGTTCCCTAGTGGCAATGCTAAAATACATACAATTAACGTATTTTAAAATAAAAGCTAATGTACAATGTGGGGATATTAAATTGTCTTAAATGTGTATTTGTATGACATCTGCCTAAGGTCATATTCTGAGATGCCTTGTGCCAGTGCGGGAGGCTCAAAACATGAACAGTTTACAAAATAGTGATGGATATTACCCTCCCTGACAGGAAAGAATGGACCCATTCAAGAACGATAGAGTCCATAGGCACGTGAACACAACTTCATGCTCAAATGGAATATTAGAGATTGCCTCCCTCGAGATGATTTCTTGGGCGAGTGCATAAAAACTGCACATCTAAGGAAGGATGACCCTTTTCCTCCTAGGTGTTAGATGTTAACAACTGCAATTAAAAAAGGGCCTCCATACTTCCGTACTTGTTTTCACCAACTAAGTAGGGCAATGATCTGATTTTTCCAAGCTAAATTTTACTTTGGTTGAACTCATTTTTTCGACCTCTCTAGCATGGGAATACTTACCACTGTGAATGTTGGCATTCTGTGATAACTGAATCAAAAGAAAACCTTCCATTTCATCCGAGGGAAGCATTTAACCTCAAAGTGTCAAAAACATTCACTTATCTATGCAGAAGATGAGTGTAGATTTCAATATACTTATAAAACAATGTTGGAATATCACTGAGATAACTATACTACACTATCTTTGTCTTGCTTATCAGTTACATTCCATCTCTGCAACCTCTGTCCTTTTTCCTGTACATTATTTATATTTTAAAAAATTCAATAAAAATATCTGAATCTAATTAACTGACTAGTCCTAGCAATTAAAAAAAAAATTAACACTACATTTTCAGTTTAATTTTTCCTAGAAAGTGAAATGTAATTGGTGTGCTCGCAAAGACGGAGTAGAATTTTCACCATGATATCCATTAATACTGAAGGTTTATGGAAGTCCATGCTCTCCATGTGTTCAGTACAGGTACTCAACACTCAGAGCTGAAAAGCTGCCCCCAGCTACAATGGAACGGTTCCTCTCTTTTTATCTCTTGAGGAGCTCTACCAATGGGGAGCATTCACAGCAGTAGACCTTCCCATGATAGGTAGGCTCAAACTATAGAGTCTCAACAAAACAAATCACTTCCCAAGTCAACAGTGAGACCTACAATGGATACTTGTTTCCCAGCTAATTCGCGGGGACACTGTCATGCATTCCATGGGAATGTTTCCTGAGCAATGTACAGGATCAAATCATAACTGTTCCAGAATGTGTGCACAAGGAGTCCTTCAATTCTCTCACTCCCTACATGTATGAATGGGGCAGTTATAACTTGGCAGCAGGGAGCGTGCAGTACAGGGGAGAGGTGACAGTGTAAGCAGCCCCACAGGAGGCATGTATGGGCAGGACCATAAGTTCACCTCTCTGAACTACTAGGAGTGGTGTCTGTGTCTTTGCAAAGATGTAGCAAGCATGCCTCTCCTGGTAGAACTTTAAAAGGCATAATGTTCCAAGCACTACTGCTCAGTCATCTTACCTCCTCCCCTTCCCTTAATGCTACTCATGCTCTTACAACCCATAACTGAGCCCTTATTAAGACCTGTGTCTCAGTCTAAAGTTTCCTGTGTAACCCCTTCTCCTTCATGATCACTACTGGACTTTCCAATCACTTCTCCTTAGTCTTCCTTGTCTCGCTTCTTAATACCCAGATATATGAGATATGTCTCTGTATATAGATTTGTATAATATGTGAGAAGCAGTATGGTCCACTGCACAGGTCTGGGATTCAGGAAAACTGGGTTCTGTGTCTGGCTCTGCCAATGATCTGCTGGGTGACCTTAGGTAAGTCACTTCATTTCTGTTCCCACTCACACTGCTTGGCTCTCTTATTTAGCCTGTAAGATCCTTGCAGCAGGAATTGCCTCTTACTAGGTGCTTGTACAGGGCCTAGCACTATGGGGCTCCAGTCTCAGTGCTACCATAGTACAAATAAGTGTGTGTGTGTGTGTGTGTGTGTGTGTGTGTGTAAAATCACCTATAGTATGTGTATATGTGCATGTGTGTATATATATATGTGTATGTATGTATATATGTGTATTTGTGCACTTGTACAGGTGATTAAAGTAACCTTCCTGCAATAAATAGTAAATGAAAATCTATGCCAACTTTTCCAAAATTCCACGTAGCTCTGAACACATACTCTTATAGCCTTTCCAATTCTTTGCTGGCTGCACAGAAAACAAGCTTCATAATAAAGAGAAAAAAATTGCTAATTAATTGCAATTTGTCCTTGTTGCCTGTTTTAACCTACAGCATTATCTCAGGCATTGTACTACTGCCAGTGCCAGAGATATGACAAATGCATTCTGACAATCCCAGTGCAAACCATGTTATAGTCCTCTGAGTACTAATTTTAACAGCAAAAGTAAAGGTAATGCTTCTAAGGGATAGCCAAGCAAAATCATTATACCACATTATTAACATGTATGCAGGGCCTCTGTGGCATCATTTGTAACAATGGGAAACAACAGAGTTGCTATTTTTATCAGAATCATTTCTCTGGCTTGTGATTTGTGACACCAGACTACAAGCAATTCTATGCACTGCATCAGTACCAATAACAGTTCAGAATCAATGTGGGTGTTAATGACATTGTGAGTAGACAAATACGGGGGCAGGAATCCAAGTCCCACAACAGCCTTCCTACAGTTAACGCCATTCCTACAAATGGCATATTCTTGGACTGAGTCCAAAGAACTTGGTCCCAAGATGAACTTTCCCTGACTTTGTGATATGTTAACATCCAGTGTACTCAGGGATACACAGGCTTTGCTTATGAATCACTCAGACAGAGGCCTATATGTGTATTTTCTGAATAAGTGTCAGTAAATGTGTTCTGCCTACACTAAAGAGTACAATTGTTTAACAGTTTGTCAGACAGTTACTATGGGTTGTATCAACACACCAGGATGCGTCTTTTATAATTTAGTTTGAATGGATTTTTGACCCATGAATCAATGAACTGCTTGCAGTCTGAGTAATATTTGCTTCCTGAATGGCTGAATGATATCAACAAGGTCACAGTTTACTGTCATTTTTTTAAATAAAAAAAAAAAAGGTACTCAGGGGGCATTTAACATTTTGACAAGGTGACCCACAATTATCCATTAGTGTTGTATTTGTCTAAGCCCCTCTGCATTGATATGCAAGGATCATGTAATAGTTCATTGATGTCCCACTTGGGGGTGGGGAATAAGGCAAGAGGGACTTTTCCAAGGTCTTTCACAGCCAGAATGCATCTAGCTATTGCTGTATTGATTAAACATTTGGATAGTTAATCAACACAGCTAAGCCCTTTTAACTTGCTATGTGCTGTGTATATATGAAAAAAATAAAGAGCCACAAGCATGCAATTTTTATTTTCAAAATTGAACACAAAAGCATGCCTTTGTAGACAATAACGCCGTAGTAAACACTTGGGTTTGAATACTAAGTTGCAACAGAATCCTGTTTGTTTCCTATACCAGTTTTTGTGAATTAACCTGGAAAAATGGTAAACTATATTTTTAACCAGTAATGTACTTTTCTTTTCTCCATAATAGTAGAAAAGGCTCAGAATGAAATTGCTAGCCATCCAAATGACTTGGATATTGTGCAAATGTCCTCTTACTTTGGGTACTTGGCATACCATAGAGCTCATGCGCTTTTTGAAAATAACACCTCTAAAATGAAGAACTTCAGAGACTGACATCAGAGCAGATTTGGTTTGGGATGTTATTTCTGCAAGTACTGTGCCCCTTTCCAACTCTGAATAAACATATCAAAGGGAAGTTCTGGAATGAGTATTGAATATTTCTGAAAAATGTAAAGAGTCAAATTCTCCAGCTTCTTCTGAAGGCACAGCTTGAAAGCATCAGAAATGCAGGGCAGATCTTCAGTTGGTGTGAAGTCAATAAAGCTGTGACAGTTTACACCAGCTGAGAGTCTGGGAAGCAGACTACACTCCCTATGCACATCTGAGGGGTCAAATCCCTCCTTTAATTCTTTTGCTGGGCTTCCCACAAAAACTTAACAATTAGCCACTGGTGTACTGAGACCACTGCCTATCATGGTGATCAGTTTTGTCTCATTGTACTCCCTCCATTGGTTTGTCTGTATCCATCTGTTGTCTCTCATCTTATACTTAGATCGTAAACTCTCTGGGGAAGAGGCCATCTTTCATTCTGTGTTTGTATAGTGCCTAGCACAATGTAGTCACGGTCCATGACTAGAGCTCCTAGGCACTACAGTAATACAACTGATAACTAATAATAATAAAAGGATGATATATTGCAGTATAGCCAGGGAATGGTAGGATTGGCAAGACAGCATATAGACCAGATTCTCTAGTCTAAAACCTTGCATAAAAGGTTATAGCGGACCATTGTTCACTTCTCCCTCCCATAACCTCATGTAATGTCTGCAGATGGACTCCACTCTAGATACAGAGTCACAGAATTCCTTTCTTTAGACCTATGCAGATTTCCCTTAATTTAAACAACAAGGATGTGCACTAGAGAATTTGTTTGAAAACCTGACCTAAAAAAAGTGAAGTGGTAATCTGTAGAGTGGGGCAAAATTACAAAATAAAGGTAATGCTATGAGTATTTTTAATTATTTGAATAGAAAAGCTCAGTAAAGAATCTCATTATGTACTAACTACATAACTCAAAGAGTACTTATCCATGATTCACTGTCAAACTGGAATGACATATCTAGTAGGATCCTTGAGGGGTCTGTTTTGCATCCAGTACTATTCAGTGTTTTCATTCATGACTTTGATAATGGAGTGGAGTATGCTTATAAAATTTGAGGATTACACCAAGATGGGAGGGGTTGTGAGCACTTTGGAGGAGAGGATTAGAATTCAAAATGGGAGAACTGATCTAAAATCCACAAGATGAAATTTATTAAGGACAAATGCAAAGTACTTCACTTGGGAAGAAAATGAAATGTGCACCTTCAAAATGGGTAATAACTGGCCGCTGAAAAGGATGCAGGGATTGTAGTGGGTCACAGACTGAGTCAACAATGTGATGTTAAAAAGGCTAGAATCAATCTGGGGTATATTAACAGGAGTATCATATGTAAAACATGGGAGGTAATTGTCCCACTCCACTTGGCACGGGTGAGGCCTCAGCTGAACTACTGTGTCCAGTTCTGGGTGCCACACCGTAGGAAAGATGAGGACAAATTGGAGAGAGTCCAGAGGAGAGCAACAAAAATGATAAAAGAAAACATGACCTATGAGGCAGGGTTTAGAAAACGGGTCATGTTTAGTCTTGAAAAAAGAAGACTGAGGCAGGATCTGAAAACAGTGTTCAAATATGTTTAGGGCTGTTATAAAGAGGATGGTGGTCAATTGTTCTCCATGTCCACTGTGGTAAGAGAGACTTAGATTAGATATTAGGAAAATCTTTGTAGCTATAAGGATAGTTATGCACTGAAATCGGCTTCCAAGGGAGGTTGTGGACTCATCACTGGAGGCTTTTATAAGAACAGGTTAGGCAAACGCCTGTTCAGGGATGGTCTATGTATACTTGGTCCTGCCTCAGCGTAGGAGGCTGGATTTGATGACCTCTTCAGGTTCCTTCCAGCACTATATTTCTATGATTGTATGTTGTGAGCATTAATGTGTGACTCTGCTTATTAAAACATGTTATAATGCACGCGTTTAAATCGAATTAATTGCATAAAGTGAAAATAATGTCCCAAATATGACACTGACATGTACCCTGTGAAAGCCGCCTTATGTCAATGGACTTGCAGAGGTGGAATTTGTAAAGAAAGATAGTGTTATTAGATGACAGTGGCTATGTTGATAGCTGAGTTGAACATCTGAGCATGCCCAGTGTGAGCTTGATGTTTCCAGAAGCCTGATCGAAGTGTGTGTTCAGTTAATAAAAATACTGGGCTTTCCTTACAGCCAACATACCTCTTTCTAGTTCTCACATAGTAATAAGCGGTTCTTTTTCTTCTTTTTTGATGGTTATATCTTCCAGTTTTTCAGACTAATCAAAAAGTTCCTTCATGTATTCTGTCCATCTCTCCAAGATGCCATTAGTTTTGTTAGCCTTTTCCGGCGTTCTTCGTTTTTAACACAGCTAATTCCTTTTTTTCTGACTTCTTTATTTATCGCATTTCTTTTTACAGTGCGATGAATCTCTCTCTCTTTGTGGTTTTGTCGGATTTCATGTTCTTCTACGTCATCACATCTTTATTCTAGCCATTATTCTTTTGCCTCTTTGCATGCTTTTTGAATTTCTCTGACTTCTGATGTTCCTCACTTCTCCTATATTTACATTCTCTTCTTTCATTTCGTAAGTTTACAGTTTCATCAGTCATCCATGGTTGCTTAGCATCACATCCTTTCTGTCCTAATACTCACTCAGTGGTGCTATGTACTGCTTTCTTAAACTTTTTTCCAGTTCCTCTAAAGTGTCTTCATTGTTGTATTCATGGGAGACATCAAGACTTTGGTTGACTTCTGAAATACAGTCCATGAATTTTTGTTGTTGTTTGAGTCTATCCATATCAATCTGTAGTCTGTGTCTTTTAGATAGTTTAAGGAGTTTTTTAAGTTTTAGTTTGTTTCATGGCAAGCAGATTATGATGACTATTGCAGTCTGCTGATGGGAACATCATACTGCAGTATGAAATCTTCTGGATATTAAAATGTAACATGTTTGATTCCTTCTAGCACGGCCCAGTTCATCCACAGAGCTTCACCACATATATAATTTTCTTGGGTGATGCTGAAATCACGTATTGCAGATGGCTAGATTGTTCCCGCTTGCAAATTCAATCAGTCTATCTCCTGTTTCATTCCTAAATCCCAATCCATGATCTCCAACTATGTCCGCCACCCAAACCTTTCCTATTTTAGCATTGAAGTAATTCATCTCTATCAATATGTGTCCACTTTTCCTTTATTTTCTTACTTTTTCCATTTTATCATAAAAACTGTTCAACATAGACTCTTCACAGACTTCTGTGGGGGCGTAAACTTTTAATGCAACTTCTGATTGGTGAGGTATTGAACGTCATCAACAGTATGCTTCAGATGCCAGCCAAATTCTAGATCCAGTATACTATTGGTTTGTTATTCTTTAACATTATTGTAAGTCCTCCTTCATGCCGCACTCCATCTAGTCCACGAAAGCTTATGCCCACGTAAATTTGTTAGTCTCTAAAGTGCCACAAGGACTCCTCTTTGTTTTTCCATCTGAACTGTATCTATAGGGACTGTAATTTGTGTAGCTGTTTATAGCATTTTTACAGAAGAGAGCATTAAAATTAAAATTGTGGAGTGATTTATTTAATATACAAGTTATATATCAGAATTATTAACAGCGAAGCTCCCAAGATCTGGTGTTCTCTCTGTTCTAGGGTACTGAAATAGAATTCGTGGGGAAAGAATGGCAACATGAATCAGAGCCTCTTTGTAAGAGGTGCTGTACAAACATATAGTAAAAAGACAATCTCTGCCTCAAAGAGCTTACAGTCTTAGCACATAGTAGGAGACAGGAGGAAAAACTTCATATGTTTGGTATAATTCATATGTTTGGTATAAGAAACAGTAGTCTCAACAGTGTAAACAAGCATCATTGTTATTTTAGTAGCCATTTTTAAAAAAAGATTCTCCCAATACCCAAATGCAAGAAAACGCCCTGCTTAAAAATTCTTCCAGCAAATATTAAGTCATGGGTGCATGAGTCAGCCATGAGTGTGAAGACAAATAAGTATAAACCTTTGGGTGATAGTCTGATAGTGGCTTGGTTTAAAAGACACTTGTATGTTCATCTCTTTGTGAAAATTAATAAATATCTAAAAATTACAAGTTGGACATACCCAGAATTGGCACGTTGTGGATTTGTATGTAATGCTCACTGCACTGTATATGAGGTAGAGGATTTTTTGTTATTATTATTTTTGAACTTATAAGATTTGGTTAATAGCCATTATAAATATATAAAAATGTCAATTTTTGTCTGGTACTTGAGGCTGGTATTCAAACATTTGTTTTTTGGAGATTATTCCTAAACTTAACTTTTATTAGCTCAAAGAGCTAGATAGGAAATGATAATGTTGTTGAACCTTGAAAATCTTTTATTTTATCACTTTTAATCCATCTTTAATATTTAACATTCATCTTATTATAGACTGAAATTGTGAGATGCATGTGCTGTTTCCACACAGTTTTAAAGTTCAATGCACAGTCACAATTCTGAGGGGAGATTTCACACATTTATGGAAAATAAGGCATTTTTGCAGTAAAGTTGCAAAGTGTGAAAAAATTCTTGTTTTATCTGCCTTACTTATCATGTTTATGAGTTATTTTGCCTGGAAGTAAATTGACAAGTTGTCAATGAACAATAGACAGTGCTTCAGCTAGGCTTTTCACAGGTTTGGATGCCTTTGGGCAAACGGGCTAAATCTGTAGTTTGCAATCTAGCATATGGAGTACTGAAAAAAGTGGCAATGGGGTGAGAGACATTTACTGAGAAATTCATGCGTCTGCTGATCTCTAACCAATCCATTTGGTCTGGGGTTTATGAATTCTTGTATAAGCGCTCTACACTAACAGTCGGGAACAAGTTTTCAGTTTAGACATAATGACCCAGTTCCATTTATTCCTGAAACACTGCTGGCCTGCTGTGTCATATTAAATAAAGTTATTTTTCACTACAAACAATGTCACATACATCTTTAATAATAAAGCTCTATTTTAAAAACAATATACAGCTACTGTACACTTTTGCTCCAATAACTGTACTAAAATCACCCTAATTAACACAACTCTTTTTATCTCTATCCTTGCCCTCATTCAGGTGTAAAGCATATTGTATGTTTTACAATGAGATAAAGATGATTTCAAATGCACAGACTGTAGTAAGAGAAACACCCATTCTTTTCTCCTTTACATGATGTCTTATTTGTCGAGACCCTAATGCAAAAAGGGTGAAAAATTTGATGCCAAAAGCTTTCTCAGTTTCCAGATACCCTTAAAAAAATGTTTCGGATCAGACTACAGTAAAATGGAAGCACAAATTTAGAGAGATTCAAAAAGTGAAAGAGGCCAAGAAAACTAGTCAAGTTGAAAGAGAATTCAGGGGGAGTTCAGTTTTTCTTTCAGCAAAAAACCCCTCATCTTAAATGTCTACCTACTTTACCCTTTTCATTCACTGAAGAGCTGTTAAAGCACAGAAACCACATGAAAAACTGCTTTATATTTGCATGACCTAGGACAAATTCACCCTACTTTAGATTTTTTTTTTCCTATCCAAGTGCTGCACAGAATGTTTTTTGCTGGGGAATACTTGCAATGAGCTGCTGGAAATGCTGAAATTCTTGCCCAGGAAATATTTATGCAGTTATGTATTTTAGGAGCATTATAGTGAGCAATTAGCATAAGAACTAATACTAGGAGCAGTAAGAGTGATGATAAATGACTGATGAAAGGACACTAAATTAGACTAGTTACCGCACTTAATTAAGAGACAACTGTGCTATTTGTGTGATGTCAGTATCTTACATCTGACAAGAAGCGTAAGTGGCCTATTTTAGTTATTATTGTCATGGCCAATGGAAGTATAAAGTAAGAGAGGTTACAGATTATAAATATATCATATTATATAATGCTCTAGTCAACTTGAAGAAAAGATGAATACATTATATTTTAATGTCTTACAAACTCTTCAATTATTAACGATCAGGCAGACTAATTTGGTTATCTTAGTGGAATATTTGTTAGACTTTAATTATCTGTATGCAGCAATGAAGCATTTTTCTATACTTTGCATGTCAGGGTTGGCAGGTAGAATGACAAAAGGCCTGTGACCTACACTCTCATTGTTAACTGAATTGCAAAGAGCATCGCTAAATGATACCAAAAGCACACAGCGTTTTTAATCTCAGCCCTCTCCTGCCAGCTACCAAATCTGGGTTCCTTAAACTTGAACAGAAATTATCAAAATTCAGGTTGTCTTGTAGAATTCTGTATATTCACTATGCTTTTGTGAAAATTATACGTCTCATAAAGCTGAGTATAGCTGATCATAAATCTGAGCCCTCTATTTCTTCCAAAAACAGGTTAGATCACTCTCAGTAAAAAGAGTTGAGTGGAAATTTTAAAGGGGCCCATCAACTTTAAATCGAGTCAATTTTCACAAAGGAGTTTAAAGTTGTTTCAGGTACTATACTTGCCCATGAATACAGCTCCCAACTTTTGTGGTTTTACAATAAAATTTTCCTATTTCAAAAAATATTTCTCTCTCCTATGCCGTGCAAGACCTTGTCAAACAACAGGGGAAACAGATGGTTTGATTGTACAAAGAAAACTCTGAAATTTACTCTTCGCAAAGGGTGAAATTTATTATACAATATCAGGGTTGGAAGGGACCTCAGGAGGTCATCTAGTCCAACCCCCTGCTCAAAGCAGGACCAATCCCCAACTAATCATCCCAGCCAGGGCTTTGTCAAGCGTGACCTTAAAAACCTCAAAGGAAGAAGATTCCACCACCTCCCTAGGTAATGCATTCCAGTGCTTCACTATCCTCCTAGTGAAAATGTTTTTCCTAATATCCAACCTAAACCTCCCCCACTGCAACTTGAGACCATTACTCCTTGTTCTGTCATCTGCTACCACTGAGAACAGTCTAGATCCATCCTCTTTGGAACTCCTTCTCAGGTAGCTGAAAGCAGCTATCAAATCCCCCCTCATTCTTCTCTTCTGCAGACTAAACAATCCCAGTTCCCTCACCCTCTCTTCATAAGTCATGTGTTCCAGTCCCCTAATCATTTTTGTTGCCCTCCGCTCGATGTCTTCCAGTTTTTCCACATCCTTCTTGTAGTGTGGGGCCCAAAACTGGACACAGTACTCCAGATGAGGCCTCACCAATGTCGAATAGAGGGGAACGATCACGTCCCTCAATCTGCTGGCAATGCACCTACTTATACAGCCCAAAATGCCGTTAGCCTTCTTGGCAACAAGGGCATACTGTTGACTCATATCCAGCTTCTCGTCCACTGTAACCCTTAGGTCCTTTTCTGCAGAACTGCTGCCTAGCCATTCGGTCCCTAGTCTGTAGCAGTGCGTGGGATTCTCCGTCCTAAGTGCAGGACTCTGCACTTGTCCTTGTCCTTGTTGAGCCTCATCAGATTTCTTTTGGCCCAGTCCTCTAATTTGTCTAGGGCCCTCTGTATCCTATCCCTACCCTCTAGCGTATCTACCACTCCTCCCAGTTTAGTGTCATCTGCAAACTTGCTGATGGTGCAGTCCACGCCATCCTCCAGATCATTAATGGAGATATTGAACAAAACCGGCCCCAGGACCAACCCTTGGGACACTCCGCTTGATACCAGCTGCCAACTAGATATGGAGCCATTAATCACTACCTATTGAGCCCAACGATCTACCCAGCTTTCTATCCACTTTATAGTCCATTCATCCAGCCCATATTTCTTTAACTTGCTGGCAAGTATACTGTGGGAGACCGTATCAAAAGCTTTGCTAAAGTCAAAGAATAACACATCCACTGCTTTCCCCTCATCCACAGAGCCAGTTATCTCGCCATAGAAGGCAATTAGATTAGTCAGGCATGACTTGCCCTTCGTGAATCCATGCTGACTGTTCCTGATCACTTACCTTTCCTCTAAGTGCTTCAGAATTGAATCCTTGAGGACCTTTATGCAGAGGGCCTCCACACCACTTAAAACCTGGACTCAGGGTGTGTCAGGAATCACACCAACCTATCAGAGACTGGCACAGAAGGCAGATGGGTTGGTGGTTGTCTGGGTGCAAGCCAGGAAAGAGGCATGTATGAGGATCCATTGGCCTATGCAGCCAGCGCAGTGGGACTACCGGTGTAATTCCAGTCCACTAGCAGTTGCACGGTCACCCTGCATCCTGGCATTGGGGCATGAATTTCATTTACTCAACATGCCCACCTTCTGCCTGCACAGAGCCTTTGGCTGGAATTAATTTCACCCAAAGTGCTGCCAAACACACCAAATAAATAAACTGGGGAAGAGGAGAGAAGAAAAACAGGCAATGATATTTTCCCTCTAATTAATCTTATTCATTTATGGTATTAGGTGTTATCCTGTAACAATAATCAGTTGAAAAAGATGTCCTAGTGAAATTGCAGTCATTCCTTTTAGCATATTTCCAGACGGTACTTTAATAAACTATAGTGCCTGTTTCAGCATTATAAATCAAAATAGACACTCTATAGCTATAGACTATTAGTATTCTCCCTGCAATATTATATGCTGTAAAAATGCTGGAATAAATTACTTCCTGACCTACACAGTATGTAGCTACAGTGAGAAAAAATAAGATTAGTAAAGCAGTAATAATCTCTCTAAACTGGATTCCTGCAGATTAAACTGGAAATAGCCATAATTGTGCTGTGGTCATTGCAATGTGCGTCAGTTGACAACTTTTCAAATCTAACAGAAAGACCTGCCTTGTTACAGTTGTTTTCTTATGCCTTGGCTAAGTTTTCCTTAATTATTTCTCCAATTCTGTCAACAGTGTTATTGCCCCACTAGTTTAAAGGTTAAACAAAGCACCAAATCTGTCAGAGTGAGTGAAACCAACTGGTGAAGAGCTATCAGAAAGTAATCAGTGCTAATAGGTACATAATGGCTAACAGTGGGCTGTTTGCACTCAGATACATCATAGCAGACAGAACACAGGCTTCACTGAAGTCACAGTTAAAGAAAACATGGAGTACTCCAGCCAGTTTGTGGTTAAAAACAAACTGAGAAACCTATTTTTCCCTGGAGAAAAGGTCTCTGAAACTACATACACTTCTCAAATAATAGCCACTGTTACGGTTGCTAAGACTAAGCCACAACTTTTGAATTAGTCAAAGTGATCCTTTTGTTGCATAACTGCCACGTGGGGTTAAAAATCTGAAGGAGAGATGTTGGTAAGAATTGTGTGAGGTAAAAGGATAAATGGAGGTTAGGGCCTATGCAGGTTAAAACTTCTGATTCTTTCTAAAATAGTCTAACGGAAGCTTCCAAAAATATTTCATAAACCATTTCTTTTTCTTCAAGATGAATTGTGTGGCTCATTAGCAGTTCCCTGGATTCACATGCAAAATATATCTGCTGGCTGTGATTTTACTGCATCATCACCTGACTCTCTAATGTTGAGGTAAATGCTTGCAGAGCTTAGTTTTAAGCATTTAGGGACTAATTCTGCCAGATGCTTTCTGACTCCTGCAGGATGTTGAATCGCCCAAACTTCTACTGAAGTCAATAGGAACTCAGGCAGGTCAGCACTTTGCACAATAGGGCCCTTATTTACTATGTGGTAGGATTAATTTCTCTGTGAATTCTTCCAGGACTGTGTATTACAGGAAGTAAATGTTAGAATGTACTGGTATGAAGAAAATAATGGTTTGCTCACCATTTAATCTTTTATGTTTAAACAGTGCATAGGTCTTGAGCTGGCCCTCTCCACAGGGTCAGCTCAAGACTTTGAGCTGGTGAAACAAGGGTGACATTCACCTCTCCAAAGGGTGAATGTCACCCTTGTTGTTTACAGGAACAGCTTTTCAACTAGAGGCTTTATTCTGACATTACAAGAATGCTTGTATCTTGAATTTTTGCATTATTTAAAGAAATGTGTGTCACTATCTAGATCTCTAATTTAATGAATGTCTCCTTCTTAGTTCTTGTCGACTTGTGCTACCAATTATTCAGCACCACATCATCCCAGAGCTTTGGCTAACTTCCGGGGCTTATATTTTCATATGGATTAACTGTTTCTGAATAAATTCTCCAATATGTTTTCCTTTCACATGAGAAAAGTATGTCTTCTCTTTCCTTCAGTGGTATGCCTTTGGAGTTGAGGTTTGGTTCAGAAAGTTTGGGTGCTTATCCCTATTTCATGAGTCTACAAAAATGAACTGGAAATCTCATGAAATCTGCTTTCTTCAATGAAATAGGAGCAGCCACTTCTGCTTTTGGGCATGGCTGGGAATATTCCAAAGAAGCTGGTCCTGCAGGACATTTTTAGCACTTCCTAAAAGGTGTTTTTTCTCTTCACTAGTACAGCTGTATGGAGCAACACACTTGGGTTTTTCCCCCTCAGTTGATGATTCCATTTCTGTGGGGGACTGAGACTTATTCTCATTTTAGAATGTGACAGCCTTTTGTGATCCCTTTGTCTGTCTTTAGCTGCTTTGTCTGCATTACAGTCTACCCCATGTGAGGAAACCACTTTGAATAATGTGAACAAACCATACATTTGTTAAAAGCAATTGTTTAAAACTAGAGAGAGAATATGTTTAGATATAGGAATCACCATAATGGATCAGACCAGAAGTCCATTTAGTCCAGTATCCTGTCTCTGACAGCAGCCAGTACTGGAGCCTTTTAAGGAAGGTTTAACAACCCTGCAAAAGGCAGATGTGGGCTAATGTGCCCCTTACATTAGGTCTCAACCTGGTCTCTGATAGTTAAACATTAGCTTAACTCCTGAAGCATGAGGTTTAATATCCCTTCCATGTATTATTGCTAAATTCCGATAAAAATGTATTATTGCTAATTCTAATAACTCTAATAACTAATGTGCCCAAATAAATTTGTTAGTCTCTAAGGTGCCACAAGTATTCCCCGGGTTTTTTTTGCTGATACAGACTAACACTGCTACCACTCTGAAATCTAATAACTCTGGAAATTCTTGATATCCATGTAGATATCCAATCCCTTTTTGAATCTTGAGTTCTTAGCCTCAGTGAATTCCTGTGGCAATGACTTCCACAGTCTAATTACATGTTATGTGGGGGGGAAAGATCTTTTATCCATTTGGAATTTCCCACCTTTTAATTGAATGTCTCCTTTTATTTTGTTATGAGACAGGGAGAACAGAAGCTCCTGATCTGCTTTCTCTTGGCCATTCATTATTATATATACTTTTATCATAGCCCCTTTAATTTGTCTTGTTTCTAAGGTTAATAATCCCTGTCTTTTCAATCTCTCCATTTCCCAAGCACTTGATCATTCTCATCACTCTTCTCTGAATCCCCACTATTTCTGCAGTATCTTTTTTGAGATGAACAGTACTGCACAGAATATTCCATATAAGGCCTCAACACTGATTTTGCATTATAATATTCTTTGTATTATTCTCCTTCTCATTCCTCATGCACCTTAATATCTTGTTAACATCTTGATCACAGCTGCATATTGAGCAAATGTCTTCACGGATCTGTCTGCAACACCCAAGTCCCTTTCCTGAGCTGATATGGTTAATTTAGAACCCTGTAAGGCATATGAGACAAGGAAGAAACATAGACTTCTCTGTTAATACACTTAAAATGTTTTTTCTCTTGGGTGGGGGAAGTGCTGCCAATTCAGAAAGCTACTGTTCTGTAAGAAATGAGTCCATGTTTTATACATCACACATGTAAGCCAAGTTGGATATAGAATGACTTCTAAAATGTAAGTGACCAAATGTCATATTAAATATTAGACTAGCCCTAATTCAGAAGTAGGTTTAGAGGTGTGGAGTCATTCATGAATCACGGACACTTTCTTTCCAAAATTAGGAAGGAGTTTGGAAAAGGAGGATAAAAGAAATAGTTCACACTGGTGGGGAGTTAAAAGCCTGAGGTGTGTCACCGTTTAAAATTAATTAACCAAGAATGTAAGAATTAATTAACCAGTGCGATTTAAGCACAATGATTTCAGGAAAATGTAGCGAATAATAGACTAACAATTTATCTTATACCTCATCAACTACAACTTGGGCCACATTTTCAGAGGAACTCAGTTCCCAGTTAGATACCTAAATTAAGTGGCCGAATTGAGAACAATAGTAGCTGCTGATCATTTTTCAAAATCTGGACACTTCATTTGCATGCCTACATGGGAGCTCAACTGTTTTTGAAATCTGGCCCATCCAGAGAGAGACCCCCCCCATGCTACAAATATACAACGTCATGCATTCCGTACCTGTAGGTGAACTATACCAAATGTTTATCTGTGCACAGCTGCACTACACAACAGTTTAGGACAGGATGTGAGGAAAAACACCATAGCTAATTGATACCACAGGACAATATAGAGAAGCAGAATATAATCATCCAAATTTGAATCTGATGCTGAGGAGAATAGTCCTAGACTTGCAAAAAGTCTCATGGGCTCGTCAAAAAATAGTTGAAGGTAACCAACTCTTGGCATTACATCTTTAAAAGCAGTGCCATTCTCACTGACGCCATGCTGGGACCTTAGATTAGCACTGATTCAGAGGAAAGAATGAATCAACACCACGTGCTATAGCACTTGGTTTTCCTCTGGCCATGTTATGACCACATCTGACTTTGTTTACCTTGTGAGATCTGATGAGATCGCACCCCAGCGTGGTATGGACATTTTCTGAGAAACACTTCACAAGTGAGGCAAGAGTAGCCAATAACAGTCACAAAACTAGAATTATATCTGGAGAGAGATAGGTGAAGAATAGAGTGAAGAAGCATGGTGGCAACCCTTCTGTCCTTAACTTTTATTATTTTTGGCACTCCGTTTACTTAAAAATAACAGCAGCATACCAAGTTATATTTTGGATGTATGTGTATATGTGCATGGGTATATGTATAATATGTATGAGAGAGAGAATGTGCTTGAGCTTCTTGACTGGGACTTCGGAGGCCAAATTTCAGCCTTCAGCACATTCAGCAACTGAATTATAAACCCTTGAAAATAGGTGTTTAAAATGGAAATACTTGAGACCCTAAAATTTGTAGTGGCACACCAAGCAATGCCATACCTCATCTAGAAAGGACACAGAAGCAGCCAGAGTATTCAAGTTTACTCTTGAGCCCTGAAAGGGTTAGGGTTTGACTGTAATATAAGTTTAAGATGTCCAGTTTAGCAGAAACCACCTACAAACACTGTGAGTCTAATGACTGCAAAACAAGAACATTGCAAGGTTTGTAGTAAAACTAAAATATACCACTGCAGGGTGATGTTTCGTAATGATGTGTGGATCCACTGTTAGCAAAGCCAGGTTGATATCTTAAGACAAGTTGAAACAAATCAAAATTTCCAGCAACAAATTAGTGTAATGCACGTGTTTACTTTTGGCAAAGGAAATAAGTATACGTCATTACTTCTTTTCATTGAGATACTTTCTGAAGGTGAACTGAAATGTTGTTTAACAAAAACAAATGTAATCTTTTTTTAAGAACCAAAATCAATATAAGAACCAAATCTCCTGTTCTTAAATTGAATAGTGTCTGCCAGCAAGATAACTTGAGTAAGAGAGCAGAATTGGGCCCTCCTTACAGCTAAAAATAGCAAATAAAAACATTAGAACAATATACATTAAAATCAGATGCTCTTTTGTTTACCTACCAAGAAATTGAAGACATCATTAAGGCCTAGATTTTTAATGGTATATAGGCATAACAGTCAATGAGATTTAGACTCCTCAGTGCCTAAATATCTTTTGAAAATTAGCTGTAGGCTCTTAAATGAATTAGGTGTTGTGAAGCTGAGTGCAGCAACGCCTAAATGTCTTTAAAATCTGGGGTAAAGACTTTAAATAGTGTAAAGAAAATAGTTTGCTCCACTATTTTAAGCACTTTAAGTCTCTTTGCAGCTCTGTCTAATGATTAACTAAATATTAACGTAACTGAAGCAGAGAGATTAAATGATTTGCCAAAGCCACCAGGGAAATCTGTATTAGAGGATTAGAATTTAGCAGTTCCTGGTCCCTTGTCCTGTTCTCAGACCACTGGATCCGGCCTTGTTAATGTGTGTTCTCATCCACTGTTTCAGGAGAAACAGAATTATTTAACTCGGACCATGGTAGGCAAAAAGCCTCTTCAGTGCATCTTCAAAATGTATTTATTTTAAATGTTGGGGTCAGTTTCAGCTGGGCCCTTTTTTTTTTTTTGTGAGCATGTGCAAATCAGGTAATGGGTAAATTTGCCCATTTTTATGTGCAAAATCAAAAGCTCAGATGAAAATGTAGTTCTGTAGATGTCTATGCATTTATAGCGTGGATGATATAGAATCTCAAAATTATATATATCTTTTTAAATCAAAAGCATTTTATTTCACCTTTAGCTTAGTATTGTTTGAGGTTGTTCAGAACAAAATTGTTAATAGAAAAAGAAGTTTTGGGGGGGTTATTAAACCATTTGGGAGGGTTTAATAACCCCTCATGCCTCATTTTGATGTTTCAGTGGGTTGATGTCTCCTGCTATTGAATGTTTCTCTGGGAATTCTTTCTTAATCATGGAATGTGTCATTTGCCCTTGAGCACATTCTATGGTATCTAAAAATAGTGCAAAGCATGTTCCAAAGGTCATGTAGGATGGCCATCTTGTGACTGATTGTTATAAATAAGGGCTCTGAGGTCAAACCTGTCTTTTCTTTGAAGAGGTTAGAAAGTTTCACCCTGAAAGCAACACCAGCCCTGAATCTAGAAAACCAGTTCCCAAAAGGATTCTGTGGGCAAGTGCCTTTAAATAGCTAAGAGTGAGAGAAATGGTACTGCAAATGTCAGCTTACATAAACCCAGATGAGAAAATGGTGTCCTTTTTACAAGGGCAGCAATTTAACTTTTCTAAAATGCTTTAAAAAAAAAGTGTAACAAAATCAAACAAACATACCAAAAAGCTGGCTTACATTGTCGCACGCAAAAAACTTCAGTGAAGTCTCTGAGCTTGTCTGTTCAAATTAGGCTTGTTGAAAATGTTGGAAAGAACAATCCATCTATATTTTAGGTGCTTTATTGTAAATTCAAACCCTTTTTTAAATTTCCTCTAAATTTATGTTTAAGGATTGATTTGAGAGGATTCTACTTTCATTGTCTCTGGTGCTATTCTGCTCTTTTCTGTCATCCAGCAACTGCAGCAGTAAGATGTCCTACTCATCATTAATAACAAGAAAAAATGCAGAAATCTCATGAGAAACTCATTTAAGGTGGCTTTGGATTAAATTTGACCTTTAAAGCCTATGTCTGAACCGAGTGCCAAACAATTAAGGGCTTGCTCATTCCTGGTCAGAAGTCTCAGAACAGTTTTAAGAAAGAGCAGGTACTTAAACTTCTGCAGCTTGATGGGCTGCTTGTCATTGTGACGAAGTCTGGGGGGAGAAAAGTGTTTACTGTTTAATGTAAGAGGACAGGGCAACAGTTCAAATTTTACAGAAACTGCAGTGGTGAACAAGCTGTTCAATTAATGATCAATCTGTGGTGAAAAGTGGGTATTTCTTTCCATCCTGCACAACACAGCAGACACTCATAAATCCTACAAAGACACTTTAAAAGGCACTTAAGCACAGTTGAGTTAATATAAATATTTTATTCTTTTATATGCATTGTTGAGGTTCAGTCACACTTCAGCCTACTGCATCTTTTACACAGCACATCATTAGTTTGCCTTTTTGAAGCATTAAGTAAACACTGGTACTGTAGTTAGGTGGGGATAAAGGTTATTATTTTCAAGATGAAAATTCAAAGCCTCTTGACATCTTATTGATCATTTAGCCAACCTATATGGGTAAAAATGCAATACAGAAGTCAGTTATATGGATTTTCATTATAACATTTTATAAAATTACTAGGTTCTCCTCTGATTTGGTATTTTTTACTTTGTTTATTATGCAATTTCTCCAATATATAGTGACATGCAAGTTTCTGTTAGAGCCACAGCTGATGGTGTGGGACACATCCAGATCTAATGAATTGTAAAATAAAACACATACAAGGATCTGTATGTGTTCTGTTGAGAAAGAAATAATTTTAAAAATGCAAGAGAGCTGAACTAAGCATAACTGAGGGCAGATGAATCTTCTGAAAGCTTATGGACCAGAAATCTTATCTTATTTTAAGGACTGTTTTCATGCCACACTTTTGGATATCTTGTATGACAGGATATCATAGCATTTGGAAAGAAAAGTTATCTAACGTCAGAATAACTCTGAGAAAGGCAGAAAGCAGAATTCTTCAAGCTGTGTGCCTCTAGGTCACAGGTCTCTTTGCAAACACCCGCTTTGTTGGGATTCAGATCAACATAGCCCTAGTACCACTTGAGTCAGGACCGGCTTCACTTTGGATCTCATGGGAGTCCTTATGGAAAAAAAGACTAAATGCAAAGTGCATTCTCTTCCCTTGAAAAAAGATTCAACTGTGTGTTGAAGAAAATGAATAACTTAAATTATGAAGAGCAAAATGCAATTGCACAAGGAATCTGCGAACATCACAGTAAACTCACAATACATGTAGTTAGTAAACTGTCTAAAAGTAGAAAAACAAAAATGCACACAACTCCCCCTACCCCACCCTACATCTCTCTCCCTCTGTCTCTATCTGGAAAATAATGCTGCTCTTAGCTAACTCCTAAAGCTTAGAGAGTATACAAACATCCCAATAAGAACAGCCATAACGGAGTTCTCAAAGATCTCGGGAGTTTGATGGAACAAGGAGATTACTCAAAGCATAGACACACAGATCAAAATTTTAAAAAAGGAGTCTCTGATTTTGTGTCTCTTGCTTTTTGAGTACCCAGTTTGATACTCCTGTTTTTCAGAAGTCCTATGTGTTGAAGTTAATGGGTATTCTGTGCCTCTGAAAATTAAACCTAAAGAATCTCATGTCAGCTCCCTGTGAGGTGATGCATCAGTGCAACAGCACCCCTTCTGGCCAAGCGTGGCGCAGCCCAATCTCCCACATAACCTAGCAAGGCTATTAGTCTATTCCTGGTGCCCAGGACTCTGAAATCCCTTTCTTCACTCTGACGTCTGTCAGACGGTCAGTAGGGGAATCCAGGCTTGCCCACTCCATTGGGTTCTAGATCAGGGCCCTTGAACTAGATAAGCAGGAACAGGGTTATTCGACTCTGACAGTGCCCTGAGCTCCTTCTTACCCTCCCCTGGGTCTCTGCAGGCCATGGGCGGCGGGTGGAGCCCCACTTCGGGGAGACTAGCCCCCAGCTCTGCCCCTTATGCCTGCCTCCCATTCTCCCCCAGCAGCCAGAGCCCCAAACCCCCCTGGCCTTCCTCCGCAGCCCAAGCCCCAAGATCCCCTCCCTTCCCTGTACCCCACAGCCCGAGCCCTGAGACCTCCTTCCCCTGCCCCGAGCCCCTCTGCCCCCCTTTCAGGCCAAGCCCCACTCCCCCCTCTGTGGCCAGAGTCCCAAGTCCCCTTGCCCTCCCACCTCCACGGCCGGAGCCCTGAGACCCCCTGCCCTACCCTCCATGACCAGAGGAGCCCCAGGCCAACTGCAGCCCGGAGCCCTGAGTCGTCTCCCCCGCCCCCAACCTACTAAGAAGAACCCTGGGATTGCTGGAGCTCTCACAGCTGCACCTCCCCTCCACAGACCCCAAGCCGCCTGTGAAAATTCAAAAACTCTTCTCTTCTTCTCTCTTTCAGAAGAACCTGAGCTTTTGCTTTGCCCCATTCAGGTTCTGGGGTGGCTGAGGAGGCAGTATGTTTTACTCAGCAATCTCCCTGGAGTCTAGTGAGATTACTAATGAACCCAGGAAGCTGAATAGCACATACCATTTCCTCAGCCATCCTAGAACCTTCATGGGGCATAATAAAAAGCAAAAATTTCCCGCACCAAACCTACAGCCGGGGTCCCGTAGAAGTGGCTGCTCTGGGGAGGCAGAACCTCCCCTGGCCTATTATACCCAACACCCATGCTGCAGGTTCTCCAGCCTGTCAGTCAGTCATCCCCTTTTGGGCTGTTCTCTCTAGGTGGATCTTTAGTAGCTTGTTGGCAGGACGACCTTTCTCCAGCCTGCTCACTCCTCTGGTAGCCACACACGTCTTCTGCTTCCCAGCCCTTTTATCCTCCCAGCTGTTGTGAGGCTGCCAATCAGCAGTGGCCAGCTGTGCCCTGTGTTAACTCTTTGGTTGCTGGGCTAGTGTAGGGTACATACATCCCATGAAACTCCCCATTTTTAGAGAGCACTTGGCCATGGTTAGGATAACCAGATAGCAACTGTGAAAAAACGGGACGGGGGTGGGGGGTAATAGGCGCTTATTACAGAAAAAGTCCCAAAAAACGGGACTGTCCCTATAATAATGGGCCATCTGGTCACCCTAGCCATGGTGCATGTGCTAAAACATGGAAATCTTCACTAGAGGTACTTACCACAATGTTGCAATTCAAAATTCTGCACAGGGCATACTGTACTCCTCAAATACACTTGATAGTGCCCTCATTTGAATATTATTTGAAATGTCTCAAAACCAGGCAGAACCTATTTGATATGCTATGAACATAGCTGTCTGCCAAGAGACTGTAGCTCAACTAGGTTAAGACTCGAACCAGAATTTTGTCTGAATTGTTTCTTTTCAGTTTTGTATATACAGTATCACATACCAAGTGCTCTTTTTTAAACCAGCCAGGAATCCTTGGAATCAACACAACTTCCATCTGATTCTTTCTAGCTGGAAATTATCCTACCTTCCCAATATAGATCAGTGGGTCCCAGTATTGTTCAACATCACAAACATCCATGGGGAACGCCTGCTGCCACTGACGACAATGGTAAAACTCACATTGACTTCCATGGGGTCAGGATTTCACCCCAAAAGCATTTCTTACAGAACACAAAAGAATATGCACTCATAACATCAATTTCTGAAATACAATGGCAATAAACAGAATAATAAAAATCTACATAGAAAAATCCTGTTTACTAAACTAGGTGTAAACCTCTAAACCATCCCTCATTTCAAGTGGTGGTGTTCATTTTATTCCTAAAGTTACCTAATGTAAATTGGTGTTCCTTCACTTTGTTGTAGGAAATTATTTAGATGAGAGATGAAGACTTATGTAGTGGAGATGATACAGAGTTATTTACACCAAAGGAATGACTCACACAGCATTTAAACTTTCCTAGGAAATTTCTTTTTCTCCTTTATTCTGTGTCTTTGTCACATGTTGCATCCTACATTTGGGGCTTGGTAGCTTGGATGCATTCAGTGGGCTTCCCAGATTAACGTTCTTTGATTGGTGAATTATTATGGCTTGAGCACTGGAGCTGAGAATGAAGGTTGTTGGGGCCTAGTTTCTGTTTTCTCAGGGGCTTTCTGTGTGACCTTGAGCAAATCATTTAATTTTGGTGTACTCCAATGTACCCATCTAGAAAATAAGTGTCAATAAAACTTACCCACACTCTAAAAATATAAACAAATTAAGTCTCATAAAACTCATCTGAGGTAGGTAAGGTCTTCTGCCAAACTACTGAACACACTATTTTGAATTCATCCTTCAGACATACATAGAGGGCTTCACTGGCTGCAGAATGCGCTGCAAAACCCACCCCCGGTCTCAGAATTGTGCTCCAGAATCTCAGCTTTTATTTTTTTAACTGTATGTTTCTTAGGTTGCAAAATGAACAGGTTTCAAACAATAACTAAGGCTATATCTACCCTAGCAGCACTTTACCAGTATAGAAATAACAGTATACTATGCCAGCAAAGTGATCCTAGTGTGGATGGAGCTTTACCAGCAAAGCAGCACTTGGTAAGGGTATTAAACCACCCCCCACGTATGACACAAGCTATCCTGGTAAAAGTTCAGTTTTGTCCATGTAACTGCATTTACAGAAGGGGGGCTTTTGCTGGTACAGCTCTGTTGGTCAGAGATTACGCCTCTTCACACTCCTGACCAACATAGCTATGCTAGCAGAAGTCTGAAGTGTAGACATAGCACTAGTGTCTTCCTGAGTACACAGCCAGATGGAAACAATAGCTGTAGGAGACGTACGAAGTGGCCTCCCAGCTCCCAGCAAGGAAGGAATGGAAAATTGCCTAATTCTCATCATGCAGTGGGACAGGGAACACTCCTCCCAGACAGAACCCAGTGCGCTGTGACCTACTGACATCTCGAGGCTAAGACATTCCAGCGTTTCCATGAACATTCTGGGCCCCTATCATTTTTTTTATCTGACATTTTGTGATATTCACTACTTGGAATGTTGTGAAACAGCTGCAATATTTGAAGTGAAGCGGGTATCAAACTACCCTAAAGAATAATCAAATAACATTCAATGATTCAGCCCCGTGTGCCAAGATGTGTGTCCACCCACTAGGAAAGGAAAAATGTGCCCTTCCCACAGGTCAATAACCAGAAAAAAATGGTAAATTAAAGTAATGGTATAAATGTAGCTTCTCTTTTTCTGAACCACTAAAGCTGTAGTTTAATAACAATTAACAAATACCCCAAACGGTAATGGACATTGTCCATTATTTCTAGATAACCCCTTTCCATCGGGCAGAGCCACACACTTAGCTACCCAGTTTATAGGTGGTCTCTCTTTCCTGATAGTTTAGACTGGAAATGAAAGTCATCTTCATTGTGAACTTATCTTGACAAACAATGTCAGACTCTCGGTCTCAATGTATCAGTGTCACTCACTCAGCACTAACCCTGCTACTAGCTACTGCTGGATTTAGCCTTCAAAAGCTCCTCATTGTTTGACAAGTTAGAAAAGGTAGTGATAGTACTAGTAATTGGAGAGCTACAACTCCATCCCTGGAGGTGATCTTGTCCTCAGACTAAGCCCTGGCCAACCCCAGGTACGAGACCTTAATTGGCAGTAGGTTATTATTGCTGCTGCTACATCTCCTCCACAGGCACATATTCCAGAAAAGAGACAGATGTGAAGGAAATTAGAACAATGTGGCACAGAGATGAAATGCGGTTACTTCCTCTGATGCTGGCACGTTTTGTGCATGGTGTCACTGCTTTTAGGCTTGGCCCGTTGTTGTTGTTTGTTTGTTTTTTCTTTCTTCCTATTTATTTATCTTATTTTAATTTTTTTCTTTTTGTTCCTGCCCCAGTCTTTAGGTCCATTAAAGAAATTTAAAAACATACACCAAAATACATAATGTATCCACTAAATACTTCCCATCTTTCTTACATTCACTGCCCTCTTTGCTTACCTCCTCCCTAAAAAAAAAAAAAAAAAAAAAACAGGAAGGGGAAAAAAGGGCAGGCCAAACAGATGAGCCCAGTGCACTGAGTCTGCAGTCGCAGGTCTCTCAGACCCAGACTTATTATGCTGTGTAGACATACCATCTCCATCCTACCAAATCAGGGAGTTATTAGCTTAAGCACCACTATCATGGTGTCTAATGGAGATAAAAGCAGTGTCTCAAGTAGATGGGATCGAGATCATTTAAGGCTTTATATTCTCGATCAAAACAACACCTCAGTCTTCGTGTAGAAATCAAATACTTGACGGTGCAGATCTCAGAGTATTGGTGTAATGCACTGACTATGTGAAACAGCACTTAATAAGAGGGTTTGCATCATTCACCACTAGTTGCAAAATTTGAAGGGGTAGAACTAATTCATAGATTCCAGTGGTTAATTACCCTCCCTGTTAAAAGTTTACACCTCATTTCCAATCTGAATTGGTCTAGCTTCAACTTCCAGCCATTGGATCATGTTATACCTTTCTCTGCTAGATTAAGAACCCATTATCAAATACGTGTGCCCCATGTAGGTAATTATAGACTGTAATCAAGTCAAACCTTAATAGTTTTCTCTTTGTGAAGCTAAATAGATTCGGTTCCTTTGGTCTATCACATAAAGCATGTTTTATAATCCTTTAATCATTCTCATGGGTTTTCTCTGACCCCTCTCCAATTTTTCAACATCATTCTTGAATTGTGGACACCAGACATGGACACAGTAGTCCAGCAGGGTCGCACCAGTGACAAATACAGAGGTAAAATAACCTCTCTACTACTACTCAAGATTCCCCTGTTTATGCACCCAAGGATCACATTTGCCCTTTTGGCCACAACATTGTACCGGGAGCTCATGTTCAGCTTTATTATCCACAATGATCCCAAAGTGCTTCCCAGGATAGAGTTCCCATCCTGTAAGTATAGCCTACATTCTTTGTATCTTGATATATATGTTTACATTTAGTCATATTAAAACATATATTGTTTGCTTGCACACAGTTTACCAAGCAATCCAGATTGCTCTGAATCAGTGACCTGTCTTTGTCATTACTTACCAGTATCCCAATTTTTGTGTCATTTGCAAACTTTATCAGTGATGATTTTATATTTTCTGTGAGGTCATTGATAAAAATGTTAAATAGAACCAATACTTGCAGACCCCCACTAGAAATGCACCCACTCAGTGATGAGTCCTCATTTACAATTACATTTTGAGACCTATCTAATAGCTGGCTTTTAATCTATTTAATGTGTGCCATGTTCATTTTATATCATTCTAATGTTTTTAATCAAAATGTTGTGCAGTACCAAGTTAAACACTTTAGAGAATCTAGGTATATTACATTGACACTATTATCTGTATCAACCAAACTTATATCAAGACTTATTGAAAATTAGTGTTAACAGTCCAGCAAGCTCCTCAGCCAACTCTTTTACAACTCTTGGGTGCAAGTTATCTGGACCAAGTAAACCAACCTCAAGGTGACAAAGGCATGGATAGCTACTTTAAAATCTTTATCTGAATGAAAGTGCAACAAGTTTTTTTGGCAATTACAGGAAATGACTGGAAGGGATCTTGGGAGGACTAAGTATTATCTAGACCATCCCTGACAGGTGTTTGTCTAACCTGCTCTTAAAAATCTCCAATGATGGAGATTACACAGCCTTCCTAAGCAATTTATTCCCGTGCTTAACCACCCTGACAGTTAGGAAGTTTTTCCTAATGTCCAACCTAAACCTCCCTTGCTTCAATTTAAGCCCATTGCTTCTGGTCCTATCCTCAGAACAGTTCTTCTCCCTCCTCCTTGTAACAACCTTTTATGTACTTGAAAACTATTATCACATCCCCTCTCAGTCTTCCTTTTACAGACTAAATAAACTCAATTTTCTCAATCTTCCCTCATAGGTCACGTTTTCTAGACCTTTAAACATTTTTGTTGCTCTGGACTTTCTCCAATTTGTCCACATCTTTTCTGAAATGTGGCACCCAGAACTGGACACAATACTTCAGTTGAGGCCTAATCAGCACGGAGTACAGCAGAAGAATGACTTCTTGTGTCGTGCTTACAACACTGCTGCTAATACATCCTAGAATGATGTTTGCTTTTTTTGTAACCGTTTTACACTGTTGACTCATATTTAGCTTATGGTCTATTATGACCCCCAGATCCCTTTCCGCAGTTCTCCTTCCTAAGCAGTCATTTCCCATTTTGTATATGTGCAACTGATTGCTTCTTCCTAAGTGGAGCACTTTGCATTTGTCCTTATTGAATTTCATCCTATTTACTTCGGACCATTTCTCCAGTTTGTCTAGATGATTTTGAATTATAATCCTACCCTCCAAAGCACTTGCAGCCCCTCCCAGCTTGGTATCATCTGCAAACTTTATCAGTGTACTCTCTATGCCATTATCTAAATCATTGATGAAGATATTGAACAGCACTGGACCCAGAACTGATCCCTGCGCAACCTCACTCATTATGCCCTTCCAGCATGACTTTGAACCACTGATAACTATTCTCTGGGAATGGTTTTCCAACCAGTTATACACCCACCTTATAATAGATAGAAAGGAAAGGTCCTAGCAGTTGCTGGATTTGGATCTGAACTGCACAGCTAACCCCAGTTTTTGTGAAGAGGCACTCCAAAATCCTAGATCCAAATACCCATATATTGGAAGCATTCGGACGTGAATTAGATTCTGAACCTCATGGTTTCAGTTCATCTCTTCTAATTCTGCTAGTGATCCACAGGAAACTGTTCATAAGAACTTTATGGAACAGATAAGCTCTGATTTCTTAGTGCTGCTGATTCAGCTCAAGTCCACATGTGAACCATTGGAGGATAGCTGACCTAAAAAATGGGAGGAAGTCTGATACAAATTTTTTTTGAGCTGAGCTCCATGAATCTATAGAAATAAAACCAGTATAAATCTACTTGCAAAAGTCTGTCCTGCCACCACCACTATGTTCTATATAAAACCTAGCTTACCAACACCACAACACACAAGCAGAAGTAATAAGAAGTCTTGGCCTATTGAGCACTGTGAATTTTCCCAGTGTACCTAAATTATAGAAACGGTTGTACTAAATAAGTTTCTACCAAAACCTAAGAATGTTTAATAACTCTCACAATTTATCATTATCAGACCCAAAGGGTGATTGCAAAGAAACTGGAGAAAATTGTGGGAAATTGTTCTATTTTTGAAGAAAAGGATGGAGAATGCACTTATTTATTGCAGAGCATTGCAGAAATACCTCACATACTATTTTACTGACTTCCAAGAAAACATTTTATAAATTTACTGTGTACAAAATATGACTCTACAGGTGACTCTTCCATTTTCTTGGAAGCCCCTTTCTGGAGGACTGTCTGTCCTACCACACCCTGTCTTAGGAAAAGTGCTGTAGAAGTGAGTTCCCCAGACCGCCTAGAGTGACTGCAGAGAAGCAGCCAATCAGAGAGAGGCTTCAGGGAGTAGCCAATCAGAGTCCAGCAGGCTCATATAAAAGGAGCTGCTGGACAGAACAGAGTCAGTTGCTGACTGGAGCCAGAGGTTCAAGGATGGTGCTCCTAGCTGCAGACACTGCACAGCTGGATAGAGCAGCTGCTGGCAGGGACCAGGGGAGCAAGGAAGGTGCTCTTGGCTGACTGCAGGGATTCAAGCAAGATTTCAGCCCTCTAAGGGTGAAGGTAAAGGGAAGTGGCCCAGGGAACAGTAGCTACACAGTTAAAATGGATGCAGCAGGTGGCTGCTATTTGTAGAGGCTGTGGGTTGGGACCCCCACCCTCACTGGCCCCAGGTAGAGTGGCCAAGGCCCTGAAGAAGGGGAGTTTAACCAAGCCCAGGGAAGGGACTGAAGACCCCAAAGAGGGTCAGCATTTGTGGACTTTAATAAACCCCTGGAAGGGGACTGAACTGAGAGAGCGACTCAGCTTGGGTCAGTTGCGCTCACCAGGAGGTGAAGAGTCTCCAGGAAGGGAACCCTGGGTGAACTGCTCCATCCCAGAGCAAGGAACTGATGTAGAAAGACCATTTGAAAGCTAGCCCAGATGGGGGCCAAGTACTAAGCCTGGAGAGAGGGCTAAAGATACTAACTGAGGGTACTGAAATAGGCCCTGTTGGACCAACTGAGGACTGAGACCAGAGACAGGGCTACAGATAGAAACATAGTTAAGGGCACTGTGATAAGCCCCATTGGACTGTATACCCAAGAAGGGGTTCGTTTTCTTGTATATCTACAGACTGTGTGTGACTCGGCCAGAGGGCTGAGTCATTGAAAATCCACTTTGAGAAGTTAATTGCCCAACAGGGATCACCCCAAGCAATGCAGCCAAAGAGAGTGAGTGCAGGTGCACACACACACCTGACAGGAGGCGCTCATGTGAGGTGAGTGGCCCTGCCACAACAGGTAACATAAATTCTTGGCAATCTCTGTTTAGACTTTTGCCCATATTCATCTTAAAAGGGCTGGACATTTGCAACTATTCAGAGACTTGGCAGATAGGAGAGTAGCTTTTTTCATGTCACAGCTCCTATATTCTGTAAGTTGAATAAAGAAGCCACCTGCCTATCCTTCTAACTTGAGATAAGGCACCATGTAATTACGACAAGGAAATGAATTACTGTAGTCTAGGAAATGGACAGAGAAAATGCCGGGACAAGAGGCAAACTCCTAATTTCTTCCCAAACTAATAGGTGTGGCATAAAAGTTCCATTCGGAGAATGGATGGAGAAAAGTACCACTTGTGAATAATCTGCAATAAATGTGTATGCAATGGGTTTGATTCTTCTTTTACTTACACTGAGCTGACAATTTCATACTGCATTGACGTCAATAAAGTATGAAGTTGTTCCTGATTTACACTGGTGTAAATGAGAATAGAATCGGGCCCAATAAATAATTTAATTATAGCCCTTATACAATATACACACAAGTGCCCCAAAGCCCTTTAAGACATCTGTGCACTGGGATGACCTATTCAGAGGAAATTCAGATCAGTGAACAAATGGACACAAACCAACCTTACCTGCCTGGAAGGTAAGAGGTGATCAACTTATCTAAATAAGTTCCATTTCTCCCAAGCAGATGTACTACCTATTCTAAGTTCCTTTATTTCCCACATCCCCACTCCCCTGGAAGCAGGAGTTACTACAGCATGTTTAGTGCTCCTCCATATACATATGACTACTGTATAACTCCATACCTGAGTGGGGAGGGCATAGGCAACTATGTAAGGCCATTCACCTTTATGCATCTCAACTCCCCCATCAGAACTGGAAGCTGCCACTATGGATATAAAGCACAAGAAGCTCAAAACACTTCCATGAAGCTGAAAAGAGTCCATAATGGCTATACAAAATAGTAGGTTTTGCAGTAGAAACCCCTGCTTAAATGCAGCTCTGCATGCTTGGTACTTCAATGCAGCACTGCAAAATTCTAACAACTTACCTAGTCAGACATTAAATTCTATTTGGCCTCCCCATCCTCCCCTGCCTCTCTACCATCTGATGATCAGAAAGCTTTCCATTAAACTGGCATTTAACAAGCCCATCAAAAATGTTGCAAGTCCAATTTTGCAAGGCTGATATAAAGTATGTTTTATTGAAAAATTATGTGACAGTTATATAAAATTTAATTAAATTGAATTTATTAAAGATATTAAATAAAGACAAAATCTAAAATCAGTGTAGAGTTAAAAATAAACAATCCACCTCCAGCTGGGTGTTTACATTTCTGAATACCATATCAATTCAGTAGTCTCAACCACACTTTGATGTTAGTTCAGTGAGTTAAAAGGGAGTGTTTACTCTTGTTTGACAAGGGACAATTTTCTATTTAAGGCTGCCTTTGCCTTCATTATATAATCACTGTTGCTTGGTAAGCAGCATGACCAAGTCTGTAGATGTCTTTTGATCTTGGGTGGCTTTCTAAGGATGATTTAAACAAACTGTGCTTGTTTTGGTTTTTACTGTTACAGTAACCTAAAAAGCCTGAAATTTCTAGAGTTGAAAGACTTGGAACTTTTGTTGAAGGGCTCTGACCAGGAAACAGTCAGGACACCAGCAGCCAGTGTGGATGTGCCTATTCAAGATTTTGTGGTGGTGGTGTTGCTGGAGTTATTGATAGGCAAGAACTTCCAATTAGGCAGGAACTGAAGGAGCAACCAATCCTAGATTCTTAAGGAAGCAGGGAAAATCATAGATCCATAATTTTTCAATGTCTATAATTTTCTACTGATTCTGTCTTTTACCTACCTATACTAAAACATTTGGATGGTTTTAAGCTGGGCTGCTGCATAAAGAGCCTGTTTCTGCTTCAGTGAAGCCAATAACAAGCTTTCTGTTGTCTTCCTGTGGTGCAGGATTGGGCCCAGCTCTTGATTAAACACAAGTCTCTGTATTTATATTTAGCATAATTAAGGGGGAGTAGAAATAGATTTATAAAGATGATCTGTTGTTGGAGTCCATAGAGGCTAAATAAAGCTTTGGATATAAACTGATAAGAGATGCAAAGATACAAGCATGGAGTGTATTATTCTGTCAATGTGCATATGTAACTCCTATGATACTAAATTGGAGTCTAGCAGATTCATGTACAAACTACATTGAGGGAAGAATGTATATTATGTAATACACACTCCTACTCTGCAACCAAGTCCATTATCACTAAGGATGGGAAAAATCGTTCAGACAAATAACTATCCCAAAAACTTTGCCCTAAGCCCAAACCAAACCTTTCTTCAAGGTTCAAAAATGTTCCTTTAACTTTTATGTTTGTTTTTCACGCCACTTTCAGAGTGCACCCAGGAGCACAAGAGAAAGTGTTGAAATACTTCAGGAGAGGCTGTTCTCTTAGTATTTCAGGTTCTACTAGAAATCTCACCAAAGAGCCTGATCTGGTGACATTACCAACCTAGTTTAAGACACAAGACGTTTAGATAAGATAAGGGAAACATCTGAACTTTTGAGTGCTTACCTGAACTGTACCTCCAAACGTTTTGTGGTTCATTCATCCGCAGTTGCTGTGTAGCAGCCTGAGAAAATTTGAAGGTGTAGAGTGTGCTGACAGTTTTGTCTAGCCAATACGTTCCAGTCAAGGAACACACATTTCTTATATATCTTGGGAAAACTTAATAAGGGTCTATGAGGTTTACACAGTATAGTCAGCCAGTGTAGCAGGCCCATAAATGGTTAGGGAACATTTGTAAAGTTTAGCACAGTGTTGTGTGCACTATTTTGTCAAAATGAAATGAAATGCTGCACAAAACCTAGCTGAGTTTCTACCCAAAGCCATGAATTGACCCAGATTTACTCAAAATATAGCACAGGCTTTCTTAAAAGAAATAGACTAAATGATCTAAGGTTCCTTCTAGCCTTAAAAATCTATAAAACCCAGCCCAAGTTCACCAAAAAGGTTTTTGAACCTCAGCAAAATCTTGGTAAACCTGGCCCACGTTTCAATTTAGCAGAGAACCTTGTCAAACTTTGGGTTTAATTTTGAAAGTTTTTCACAATCTCTCTACTGATGAGCTTTTAGTTGCACAGTACAAATATTTATTAGTGATTTTTACAGAGTAATATTGTCACCTTCTGCAGTGCAATTCAGTCCAATGAGATGTGTGTAAGTGCCTGTCCAGTAACCCTGAGTACCTTAAATACTCTGCTGCTATGGCTCACAGCCTGGACACCAACAGCCCACAGATAAGCATGCAGGTCCCTGAGTGTCTGTGTTCTATGCCGCCCTGGTTCAGCATTCTGACCCCAGCAGTCTGCCTACAAAACGGGCCCACCCTAGTCTCCACCAGCCTTGGTTATTACTTGCAGGTGGACCACAGCACACCCCCAGTCCTGAATTTCCCTAAACTCATCTGCTCTGAAATGTCCAGCCCTCTCCTGGAGCAATCAGAGGAGTAATAAGTTCTGTTGCTTCTCTCAAGAGACAAAAGCACAGCAGGTTCTTGTTGTAAATGGAGTTACTAATCACTTCAAGTCAAACACAGTACTGGGTTGATTTAGAATAAAAGTAAAACAAGTTAATTTAATCAAAAAGAGGCGTTTTATGTGAGTTCAAGTACAAAAGATAAAGTCAGAAATGGTTACAAACAAATTAGTGGAACACTTTCTAGTGACTAAGACTTAAACTCAACAAATTACAAGGTTGTTCAAGGTAGATTTCTTACCAATCTTTTTCTTTTCAGAGGCTGACGTTCTCTCAGTCAGTACAGAAGTACAAGGTGCCAGTTTCCCTTCTTTTCTTAGGTGAACAATCTTTGCCTAAGCAGGTTTCTCACCTATATTCGGTTCCCAGAGCCTTCAACTCTCCTTCATTGAAGGACCCATCTTTCTCAGTTTTCAAGAGCTCTGGCACCTTGCTGCCTGCTCTGAGCACTAGGCTAGCCCACCCTCATCCCGGTCGACTGACAGAATTTCTCAGCCAGAGGGTGTAAGGTGTGGATAAAGCAGAGTGCTCAGCAGCTGCATCAGTTTACATATCTGTGCATTCATTTGCAGAGTATGATGGATTAAACCTAAGTTATAATCTCTGTTACCATATTTGTGCATTTTCCATTTTCTACTCACTAAAGTTTCTAAAGCTTTTCCATAATTGTAAGAATTATTGTGATCTTTTAATGCCCAATATTATTATCTGTTTGCTGGTTTAGTGAACTGATGGTGGTGCTTATTTCATATTTGCTATTATCACAGCTAAAAGAAAAAAGCCTAAAGTTGGCATATTCCAAGGACCAGCAGCAGTACATATGGAAATTGAATATGTAGGTCTTGTAACTGTAATAAATAGTTTCTGAAAGAAAGAGGTCATTTCAGTTCTTATTGCAGGCAACTGTTTCATACAGTATAAAAAGATTGCATTTGCATTGGAACTACACAAATATGACTTGTAATTACAGTAATAATATATTAAGATAACAATAGCTTTCCAATGCTGCTGAAATATACACAAAATAGAAAGTAAAATAGGACAACTTCTGCATACAGAACTTCTGACCTTGCAAAGATCTGAAAATTAAAGGGACACTGACAACTTGAAATACAGTCTGTTTCAAAGAATGAGTTAAACAGTGTTACAGGAACTATGTCCGTCTCTGAAAACCCCTGCCAATTTTGGTAGGCTTACAATCGCTTTATATGTTTGTCTTTCCTCTTTTTAGCACTGAGAAAAAACCATGTGAACAGTGGAATCCACAAAATAGCTTACTATTGGGAGAGGGCGAAATATACATATATTTGTGGCAGGAAGGTGAAATATACAATAAGAAAACAAAAATTAATATAATTGAAAGGTTAAAAATATTTATTTCTTGTAAAATTAATGTTTAAAAATATTCAAACGTGTAATTTTAAGTTGAATCTCCCTTTATATTTCTGTGAGTCTCTTGTATATGAATTGGGGATATTCCACTATTTTTAGAAAATTAGTATGGGTTAGAAACCAAAAGATAGAAATGTTTAGGTTCAAAATTGCAAATATGTTTAAAAAGTCTATTTAAAATTATTAAAAAGTGAGTGTGTGTGTGGTCTGAACCTGTATCTACAGACAATGGAGAAACTTTCGTTTATTATGATCAATTGAAACCAAACAGGTCCTAAATTAATCAAACCTGAGAATACAAATTGAGATCTCTCAGGCATTTGGAACTATAGTCTACAAAGAAAAGAGCAGTATCAGTTTCATAGGTACCCAGGAACAGAAAATGACTCAACAAGAGTTGTTTGAAACTCAAAATTCTGTTTCAAGGGAAATTCCAACAACTCAATTTTCTTTTATTCCAAATTGGAACAAAAAGTCAAAATTCTGAAACTTACTGCAAAATGAAAATTCTGAAATAATTTCTTTTAGAAATATCAAAATCATAATTTGATAAGGTCAACATGTATCATTTTATAAATTTTAACATATTAAAAAAGTAAAAATGAAACACGTCAATTTATCGAATCAAAACATTTCCCCTCAAAAACTTTTGATGAAATCTATACATTCCTGCAAAACATTTCAGTTTCTTCAATCAGCATTTTGCCCATTCAGTCCTTAGACTCTGAAATAAGGCAGGTAATTAGTGCTGGTTGTGATGTATCCAATAAATTCTAGAGTGACATTTTTCACATAGGCTGCCAACCACTTTATCAGATGGGAACAACTTTCAATAATTACTGTCCTAAACTGGATATGAATGAGCTGTAATGAATCGGTACATGTGCTACAAACTAAAGACATATAAACTAAATAAATCATATACCTGGAGAGCAAGAACCCTGGGCTTTTAGTTCTCCCTCCAACCTCCCAACCCCAAAACAAAAACAAAACAAAAAAACACTATTGCTTGAGCTTACATAGGTTTTGGCTGGAAGTAGTAACATGTTCCTACCTTCTTTATAGGCCAGTCATTGGAGGTTAATGTCACATATATGCAACCCAAGTACATTCAAGAGTGACTGAGACTTAAAACTCTCTCATTTCCAATCCTCATGGCAATTAGTTCTAACTATTTTAATATTCAGTATTAATATATTCTCTGGGCCAGATTTTATTCTCAGTTATAATGGTGTTATTCCAGAGTAACCCTGTTGACTTGCATGGAGTGAATTTGGTTTACAGCAATATAATCAGGATTAAAATCTGCCTCATTGTGTGTAATGTGAAAAGGCAAACCACAATATAGTGCAGTAGGAACCTTACAGAAATAAGGAAAGAAAATGTCTGGCCATTTAAACATTATGGCAGAGAGGTCCTCTGCCACAAATAGAATGTCTCATTTTATTGTTTTCCAGGACAACATAGTTAAGGCCTTGCAAGCCAGACAAATTTGACATAGAAGGGTGGATAATATGCTGGGTTCAGTCAGCCCTCAGCATATTCAGCTTTATCCCCTGTGGCTTCATTTACTTCCTTCTCATAAGACTATAATAAAATCTACATGCCAGTTGTTATCTACTTTGCCTTGAATAGATATTAATATGGCTTCTTGGTACTGCCACCCTGGAAAACATGATGGTGCACAGGAACCAATTAAAGCATATGTTCCGAAGAATATCATGCAATGTGTGATTTTGCTCTTCTTACTTACCCAAGAGAGAGATCATACAAGACCTCTGAAGTTAACTAGTTATCTCAAAAGAAGTTCCTTCCACTCTATTCTGCTAGGTTTGCATAGTAATACAGAACCAGAATTACCACATGCCAACAGTACTGAATAACTGTATGTAAGTAACATGGATAACTGAACATAAAGTGATGAACAACCAAATAAATTTCACAAGCAGATAACAAATTGGAAGAACCAAATTATATAATAAATATTATAATTCTGAGTTAGTCTTCTAGCTTTCAAAGCCATGAACATCTCCAGCTGGAATATGTACAATCCATACACAGAAATAAAGAATTGTTTTACATCCCAAATATATTTACAGTTTCAGTTTCATGCATACATTCAGCTCTTAGACTTCTTGTGCCTTTCTTTTTTTATTCTCCTTCAGCTTTCTACGGTTGTCACTCACCTGCAGCACTTCATTGATTATCCTGTTCACTTGATTTCTTATACCTCACTTTGGCTTTGTAGCCCAACACATGTTCAGCCACTCTCATAATCCCATTTTACAGTGTTCCATGGTTCTTCAATGTTCATTGCTTCTTTCACCAGACAGGTGATGTTTTTTCCACATGACTTTGTCATATTCTTTTCTGATAGCTGGCTCTTTCAATTTGTCCATGTCATAGATTCACAGCACTTTTTTGCTTGCTCTCAACCTCATTGATGCCAGCACTAATTTATAACTAACTAACCGAGCACAACAGGTTGAGCAGAGAGCTAAAACAAAGTGAATAGAGACAGAAACAACTGGAAAAGTGAGTAACGTAAAGATGAAGAAGAATAAATGAAGCAAAACTGACACAGGGCTTATAACACAAGATGAGAGAATTAAGTGGAACTTATGAGTTGAAGGTGGTGGTGGTGGTGAAAGACAAGCATGGGCAAATAATTGAAGATGAACAAGCAAAGAATAAGCAACGGAAAGAATGTTTTGAAGAGCTGTACAATGTGCAGAACACAGTAGATGAAATAGTCCTGAAGAAGCTCCCTGGTACAAACAGGGGAGAGTAGACAAAAGAATTCTTAAAAGAAGTAGTAAAGACCTTGATAAGAAGTCTGAAAAGGAAAAAGACACCAAGAAGTGACAACATAATTGCAGAGCTCTTGCAAGAGGGGAGAACACGTGGTAAAGGCAAAGCACAAGCTATTCAAAAAGATTTACAGACAAGAGCAAGTGCTGAGCAAATAGGGGAAAGTGATAATAGTACCAATTTATAAATAAAAGAAAGAGAAAATTGAGTGCAAGAACTACAGAGGAACCAACTTACGGATGTGCCGGAAAAACATTCACCAAGATGTTGCAGAGGAGAATGAAGAGCTATGTGGAAGGGATGCTAGCAAAAGCAGCAGGCTGGATTCAGACAAGAACAAAGTACAATAGGTCAGCTATTTGTGATAATTATCACACATATATAGATCACAATAGAACCTGCTACAACAACTTTATAAACTTCAGACAGGCTTTTGATAGCATTTGACAGAAAGGGTTATGGCAAGTTTTTTGAGAATATATGACATCCCTGAGAAATTGGTCAAGCTTATAACATCTACAGCAAGTTGATAAGTGCATTGAGAGTGAACAAAAAGCTGACAGATTGGTTCAGGATGACCATAGAAGGGATGCAAGCATGCACACTATTGCCAGATTTGTTCAAATTGGCATAAGACGCAGTTATACCTGTAGCACTGAGACATGAACTGGGAGGAGTCATGTGATGTGAAGGACCGTGAATAATCTTAGATTCGCAGATGATATTGTAAGATTGTGTAACTGACTCACGAGTCCACCCAATTTAGGCTTAATCAATTTTCACCTTTATTTATTAATTTTCAAACATAATACTTACAGTTTCTGAACATATATTTGTGCCAGACAATAAACAGATAAGACAAAACAGATAAGAGTCCAAGTCACTGAGTTCTGGGGTACCAGGAAGCTCTCCTGCACTTCATGATGGTGTCTCAGTGTCTGGCCTCTGGTCTGCTCCTTCAGTCTCGTTTCTTCAATTTCCAGTCTAGTATTTCTTTGCCAAGGGCATCTGTTCACTTGATTTCTTATACCTTTTCACATTACATATGCATTAGCTTTCCTCCAATGAAGTGAAGCACTGTGTCTTAAATATGCACGTTTTTACTGCGTACACTATTTTCATGTCTTCATGTCCCCTTACTCCTGTTTTTCCCAACAGGGGCTTTTATTACGATGTTTTGTGTGTTTAATTGTACTAATTATCTTCCTCTTATCTCAGTCCTCCAACACTATAACAAAACATCACCCTTGTCCTGTCAGTTGTAAGAATTATCTAAACAAGTCTATGTAAAAGACGGAGATTGGCAAGATAACAGGTGTGCCAGGCAATGAGCTAGGCTAAAGCTCTGCATAAGTCTTACTCTATCCAAACTCATTCACTATCCATAATTATAAACCATTAAAATAACAAAACCCTTATTTTTACCGTTCAAAATGTTTTCATCTTTATATTTCAATTTCATAACTCATATACATGCATTATTATAACCTTTACTTTTTATTTGAAGGAAGGGAGGGTTGCAGTACTATGTCAGCAGGAGAGCTTCTGCTGCTCGCGGAGGTAGTTTTATTATGCCAACGGGAGAGCTCTCTGCTGTCGGCATAGAGAATCTTCACCAAATGCGCCGTTCCATGCTGTATGTATAGACATAGCATCAGTCATTGTTCTGAAAGACATGATTTACTGACCTGACTTGGGAAAAATAGAACTTTTTGTTTGTAAATTTTATTTTATTTTTCTGAGACTGAAACTTTTCAACTTAAATATTTTGAACTTCATACATAACAAAAAGACCTACAGTTTGTAACTTGTCTATGTCAAAGGGAGACAAACCCATAATATTTATTGTTTATTTTTATTATTGATATTTACTCAATGGACAATAGAATATTACTTCATCAAAAAATACCTTATGTATGCATGTATTTGGAAAACTAATAAATGAACAACCCTGAAACAAGAAAATAACACCCTCTCTGGTGAATCTTTGTTCACAAGATGTCAACCTGAAACACATTGGTGATTTTTTTTTTGGTGGCCCGAAGATTATTAGGCATTCACCACAAAATTATGGAAATGAAAAATGAAAGAAATATTAGCTCAACTAGTGCATTGTCCTGCCTGAGCAGGATGGTCCCTTATAATATTTTGCCTATTGGTTTGCCCTTTACCTAGTTCTCAATGCCCAAAGCTATGGGACTTCCAACATTATGTATCCACTTCTCTTGGGTCATATGTCATAACAGGCATATATGAAGATCTCTCCTTCACTGTTCCCCCTCCCAATCCTCTCATTTTATTGCATTTTCAGCAGAAAACATTTGGAAATGAATGCACAATGGTAATAACAGTAAAGATAACTTAATGGATACAAATGTTTCACAGAGGTGTTGCTCAAGAAGACTGTTAAGCAGAAGTGTGAATGAACGTGGAGGAGGAATATTCTATTTAATAAGATGTTTCAAGCATTATCTCACTAATGTGCTGAGGAGCAGGTACAGGCTATAGTGTACTTACAAAGTAATTAGAAATCCTTGGTAATTGTTTTTTTAATTAACAACAAACCCTGAAAAAACTGCTATCCATTCCCACATCTCTTCTGAATTAATTTAGTTTGATCTGGGAAAGGTGGTTATGCACAAGAGATTTTTTTCAGTTCCAAATTGGAGGGTGAAGAGGAACAGGGTGAATATGTAATGCCAACAGACCCCTGGTCGTCAGCGGGCGGGATCAAACCGGGGACCTCTGGAGCTTAGTGCATGAGCCTCTACCGCATGAGCTAAAAGCAAAGTCCCTGTTAGCTAAGGCTGTAGAGTAGACTCATAATTGCTCTCTAAGTGGTCTCAATGCCACTAGATGGGACAGAACACCACACCAAGAAGGTGTGTGGGTAACAAATACACTCATGTACCTTCTAGATCTGGAGAGAGTCCTCACTTATGTTAATTTCAGTATTCTTGCAAAAACTGTTGATCAGCTCTGTCCCTTATTATGTAGAATAGTAACTCATCTTTGACCTTTGTTTTACTATAGTGACCTGGTGTTGTGTCCTATTTTCAATTACTCTGAGCCACTAAGAACAGGCTTTAGAGATACACTAAGCAAAAATATTAGGCATCAGCAGATACGTCAAAGCTACCCACATTGAGATAATTGGAGTGGATAGACTGAGTAAAGTAATGGCTTATTAAAATTATAAATACATGATCCTGTGGACTAGTATCTGTGGATTCAGAGTGACAAATGGGGCTAGAATGGTTGTGGTCATTCTCACCTGAGAAAAGGCTAGAGATAGGTGAACTAGGCTCTCTGTCCCAACACAAATCCTTTTGTTCTCTACAGGTTCTGTGACAGACGCTCCACCCAAAGGCTCTCCATCAGTTCCCTCTGCTATTGTCATCTTGATGAGGGAAATACCAGTGGTCTGCTACCCTTCTGGTGTTTTCGGAGGATGAATCCTAATCCTTTTTCTGGCGTTATTGGGCAGGTAAAGGGGGGCCCTTTAAAGGGCCACTGCCAGTGCCCCAAATCTAGGCTAGTTTTGTGGAAAATAAGTGCCCCATAAGACCTTGCAAATGGCTGCTAAGGAAAGTCCATGTCTTCATCTCCTAGTTTTTTTTCTCTGTCTCAGAAAGAGCAGACAATATGAAGCCACAGCAATTACACTCATGAACGCAGGGAGCAGACACAGCCAGTCACAGAACTAGAATAAATACCTCCATGTGACTTAACATTCAGCCTTTTAACTTCTGCCACATTACCAATCCCAGCCTGAAACTCAATGGGAAATGCAAAAATCTGCCTCAACGTTGTCAGACAGCCACAAAGTGCAAAATTTTATAGCCTGACTTGGATGCAAATCTCAATGATTCAAAGTAACTCATAGGGACAACAGGATGAAACTGAAACATGGCAGATCTCAAATATTTTAAACCTTGTATAGAATATTTTGTCCAGTTCCAAAAAAAACTGCTTCTGTGAGTGATTCCTTCACATTGAAATCATCCTTCACATCTTTGAATCCTAAAGCAGAAGTCACCTCAGGCCTTGCTTATGCTAAAGTATTTATTTACACTTCAGTCAATGTTTTCTGCTCTACTAATTTATACAGTGCCTCTCACTTTCTGATCATTTGTTTCTTATTTGTAGGGTCAGGGTCCCACATTGAAACTTCAGTTACATTAAGAGGTGTGTGACTCAGAGTTTTGCCTCTTTTATGTTAATAAAAGATAAGCATGTGAAAACATGTTAGCACAGCAGGCCAAGGGATGTGTGATGTAATGCCAGCTCTAAAGTGAAATTAGCATTGTGATGGGACCCTATATGAAAAATCTTGTGGCGAAGCTGATTGAAAATGAAAAATAGTTGTCTTTTCAAGAACAAGCACTAAGGGTCCAACAGCATGATTAGTAAAGCAGTTAAATATATAATCAGGGTTGTTAACTCTCTGGAATTAAGAGAATATGTTTCCACTGACAGCAAGCAAATGCGTTTAAAAGAGGACAAAATTGCAGCATGTTGGAGTTGGTTTCTGTACAAATTGAGAAAATTGCTAATTCTCTGTTCCTCCTCCATTTTGGATGCCACATTCTCAGAAAGCTTGGGTTAAAGTAGGGGTGACCAGGCAGCAAGTATGAAAAATTAGGACGGGGGTGGGGGTAGTAGGAGCCTATATAAGAAAAAGACCCAAAAATCGGGACTGTCCCTATAAAATCGGGACATCTGGTCACCCTAGGTTAAAGTTACATAAATTTGAGGATTCAGCATTCTACTAGAGAGTTTGCCATTGACTTCCAGGAGAGCAGTAGCAGACCATATAGGATTTAATATCACAAGCTTGCTGTCCCCCTTAATACAGCAGATGAAGTACCTCCTCTATCCCTACCAGTATAAAATGTTTGTTACAACATTTTTAACTACTTTTTATTATACATGTACCTGTTTTTATACCCCATTATTCCCAGAGTAAATTAAGGTATAGCTTTAGGGCACTAGTTCTTGGCCATGCTCCCAATATTTAAGATAAAAAGAGAATAGTGTCAAATTTTTATTTGAATCTACTTTGTAAGAGGCACACGGAAGCACACAGAGCATTTTGCAGTAAATCATGTCATAATAAGCCACAAATCACTTATTAAGAGTCACATGAAGTCTGCAAGCTGCAGAGTGACTATAGCTGCTTTAAGGCTTTTTATGAATCAGGACTCAGAACCTATGTAACTGATATTCCTTTTACCACAAACTTTCTTCATATGAGTTAGACTTCATATCAAACATGGAATTAAGATCATTCAAAGCCTTTTGAGGTGTACTTTGCTGCATGGGTAAAATTCACGCGAAGTAATTGAGGTGGTTGATTTGAAGGTTTTTCTCCTCTTTTTAAACAAAATCATGTATATCTAAAGAGAAATACTTCGTGCATAAAGGCTTCGCAAATCACTCTATGCCTGTTTGCTGTGCCCTCATTCAGGTATCAGAAAGATGCTGCAACTACTGACCTGGCATATCCCAGACAGAGAGGTTATTTTGCATCTGAATTTAGCAGTGGTGTGACCGCTGCTGCAATACTGTGTCCAGTTCTGGTTCCCACAATTTCAGAAGGATGTTGAAAAATTGGAGAGGATTCTGAGAAAAGCCACAAGAATGATTAAAGGATTAGAAAAAATCTGTTTTACAATGACCAACACAAGGAGCTCAATCTATTTAGCTTAACAAAGAGAAGGTTAAGGGGTGACTTGATTACAGTCTCTAAGTACCTACATGGGGAACAGTGGGGAAAGCCCTAAACAATGGGGAGCTGCCAGAGCCTTTAGATCAGGGATGGGCAAACTTTTTGACCTGAGGGCCATATCTGGGCATGGAAATTGTATGGCGGGCCATGAATGCTCACAAAGTTGGGGGTTGGGACGCCGGAGCAGGTGAGGGCTCCGGCTGGGGGTGTGGGCTCTAGGGTGTGGCCAGAAATGAGGAGTTCAGGGTGCGGGAGGGTACTCTGGGCTGGGACCGAGGGGTTTGGAGGGCGGGAGGGGGATCAGGGCTGGGACAGGGGGTTGGGGCACAGAAGGGTGTCAGGGGTGCAGGCTCCGGGAGGCACTTACCTCAAGCAGCTCCCAGAAACAGTAGCATGTCCCCCCTCTGGCTCCTACGTGGCAGCGCAGCCAGGCGTCTCTGTGCACTGGTCTGTCCGCAGGCACCACCCATGCAGCTCCCATAGGCCACAGTTCCCGGCCAGTGTGAGCTGTGCGGGCAGCACTTGGGGAAGGGGCAACATACAGAGCCTCCTAGCTGCCCCTACACATAGGAGCTGCAGTGGGGACATGCCACTGCTTCCGGAAGCCACGCGGAGTGGGGCAAGCCCCCGACCGCGCTCCCCAGCTGGAGCGCCAGAGCCGGGCAAGTCCCTGACTCTGCTCCTTGGCAGGAGCTCAAGAGCCCAATTAAAACGTCTGGAGGGCCGGATGTGACCCCCCAGGCCGTAGTTTGCCCACCCCTGCTTTAGATTGTGTACAATATCCATATCAGGAAGCAGAAATCTTCCATGCCCAAGAGTCATAGCAGATTCTCCATCACTGACCATTTTAAAATCAAGATTGGATATTTTTCTAAAATTATGCTCTAGGAAATATATTGGAGAAGTTCTCTGACTTGTGTAATATAGGAAGTCAGGCTAGGTGATCATAATGGGCCCTTCTGGCCCGGAAATCTATTAACAGCCATATCTGTACCATAGTATCATCCCAGTATCATGCCATCCCAGGCCTTTGGATAAGATGGAAAAATCTCAGAGCCCCGCTGAAATAAGTGTTATCTATTGCACGAGTCTCTTCTCCTAACGAGTCATAAAAGTGTTGGCTAAAATGAGGGTGGGAGAGAAAATAATGAGAATATGTATGGAAAAATATTGTCTTACAGCATTCAGAAGGCAGGACTAGTGGGAACTTCCTCAACCAGAAGTAAGTAGGGCAGTTAAATTTCCTATTCTGATTCTCAAAAGAAAAGGTGTGATTGGACAGGCTACCCTGGGTGTGGCCAGATGGAAAGGGAGTTTGGAAGAAGTTGTTCAGTTTCAGTGACTCAATGTTATGTACTACTTAACTGCTGTAAAGGTTAGTCACAGCTACACAGGTGATGAAAGACTAACATTAGACTTACTGGTAAAAGAAGGGGTAGAAAAAGAAGCAGGGGGAGGTCAGAGAAGGAGGGAATTCCTGGGGAGAGTTATGAAAAAGCAGCAAAGAAAAGAGATGAAATGTTCCTGTCTGTGTGTTTGGTTTATTGTTCTGCTTTCTGCTTCAAATATAGGTAGAAATCACAGTGCTAATGTTGGAAAACAGTGGAGTGGGGTGATGGGAGATTTAAAAAATGGAGGGACAGCTGCAATCTAAAAGGACTGAATATGGGAATGGGAGGTGTTTTCTCAGATCTACGTTGTGTTACCACGTGTCTTTGGACAAGTCACACAAGCTCTCTTCTATGTTTTTCCCATTAATAAAACGGGGATAATGAAACTCACATGCTATTGTAGAATACTTTGAAAGCTATGAATGAAAAGTTCTACATACATGCAAATACTGTGATTAGTATTATTAAAAATGACAATAAATATATTTGCTTTTGAATGCATCAGGCATTAGACTTCTTGTTTCACAAGCAGAGCTATAAATGCTGAAATACGAGGCTTTACTGTACATTTTGGAGTGGTCTTTTTTAGAAAAATTAAGTCCTAACATTTAATTTTACTCCATGCAATTAGCTATTACCTTTGATTAGGTAACAGTATATAAGGTAAAATTTTCAAAAGTACCTAGATGTCTTATGAGCCTAAGTCCTATTTTAACATGTCGGATATTATTTATTATGCACTACTTCAGTTTTAGAGCTGGCATTTTCCATTTCTTCCACACACATTTCTCTATTTTTGCTGTTTTATAGTGGCTGCCCTTTTCCTCCATCTGGCAAGATCCAAAGGGCTCCAAAAAAAGTGATCTACAGGGGCAACTCACCCTTCCTGGAGACCAATTTGAAATGTGCCTGATCATTTACTGGTACCCCCTCTCCTACACACCATAGCTCATTTTGCTGTGTCACTGAGCCACCAGATCAGCCCTAATTTTTGCTTTTATTTGAATTAGGGTGCCACCAAACTCGGATTCATGTTAAGGTCCCTGTAATGCCTTTGGCTCACACTGGGAAATAAATTAGTAGTTTGGTGTTGTTTTAAAGCCACATGATCTGTATTATAAGGACCCCATTAGGGATAAAGGGGCAGCTATACAAAGCCTAAGGAATATAGGTGCTGTATATAAGGTTGATGTAATTGGCTGATATTAGCAAGTGCTTTAATTAATGAAAGCATACTGTGAACTTTTTTTAACAGTTTAACATGCCTCTTAATGACATTCTCAGTTGTTAGTTTACTACGATCATGTCTTTCAGAACTGCAAAATTATTCCGGGAAAAAAATGTGAAACGTATATTGTGCTGGGTTGGCGAGTCTCATAATTTCAAACAATTGGTATTGGCTGATCGAAGTGGTCTATCCTGAACAAGATAAATGCTTACCTAACAAAACAACCCCCGGAAATGACAGGATATGGAAAAATGACTAATACACAACATAGTGGACATCAAACAGCTTGGTTGTTCTTAAGAACTTTGTCAGGAATACTATTATAGGTTTCAAAAGCAAGAGAAACGCATGTTTTCAACATTTTTGAAAAGCAAGAAAGGTGTGTCAGAGCTCATAGAGTGTAGATCTTTTAGTTCTATTCATGATGAAATTGCTTTATTTTTGCAATGTAATTTTTACATATCTTTGTGGGCATGATCCATTTGGTCCATTTTAAAATGGAATCTGGAATATTTCTTTGGGTTTGCCCATTGAACTCCCATCACAGATTCCATATACAACCTTATTCTAGGAATACTTCCACTGTTTGTTTCTTAATATAGATAAGAACATATGGCCAGAGTTATTCTTTATTTGTACAGGAAGTCGGAAGTTTTACTTTTCTTGCTTTCTTATAACCTTGAGTTGTGGTGTCATCCAATGAAAGGCATCAAGGATTACATATTTTTTAAAATGACAGAACTTAGTATCTTTAAGCAATAAATAACAAGGTGAATTTTTAGGAAAAAAATCCTAGTCTCTATTGTTTTTATTAATTTCACTGAGTGTGTGTGTGTAGAGGATGTGAAGGTGACTCCCCTGATGGTGGATTGCCTGTAAATCAATAGACATTATTTAAATAAGTATTATTTAGCACTTATGCAGCGATAAGACAAACAAGAAGTGAATGTATTTTTAGTCCACTTCCCACGCAATATTAGAATAAAGTCTTTTTCTGGTATTTTTTCACATAAATCACTTAATATATTTTCTATGAGAGAAATAAAGGGGGTGAGGTAATAACTTTTATTGGACCAACTCCTTCGACTTGGTGCATTCACACTACGCAGAGGTGAAAAAGAGCTCTGTGGAACTCTTTACCAGCAGAAGTTGGTCCAAGAAAGATATTACCTCACCCACCTTGTGTCTTTCATATCCTGGAACCAACATGGGTACAACAACACTGCAAACAACGATGGAATATATATTCTGTTAATTCCAGCTTCTTCCATATCCTTTTAAAGTTGCTAGTTAATGAATGGAAATATATGGATAGATCTGATATGTATATTCTTTCTTTTTTGCGTGTGATTATTGATTTAGTTGAGGATTGGCCCTGCTTTGAGCAGGGGGTTGGACTAGATGACCTCCTGAGGTCTCTTCCAACCCTGATATTCTATGATTCTATGAATGACCAGTCAAAGTATACAGGTTTTCTTTAACCACAATGACAGGTTTCAGAGTAACAGCCGTGTTAGTCTGTATTCGCAAAAAGAAAAGGAGTACTTGTGGCACGTTAGAGACTAACCAATTTATTTGAGCATGAGCTTTCGTGATGCTCAAATAAATTGGTTAGTCTCTAAGGTGCCACAAGTACTCCTTTTCTTTAACCACAATGTTGATTATTATTATTATACAGGCCTCAAAATGTGAAGAAACTGAGAACTGAGCACTGTTTGGGATTTCAGACTGGATATTTTACAGTTATATCTGTATAAAGTAGGATGGGTACATTGAGTACAGTACCTAAGGCCATAATGTTCTATTATTATTTCTGGAAATACTGTCCCTAAAAATGGTATTGCTAGAAGTTATAGCACAGCATCCTGAAATTGTCCAAAGCAGAGATGTGACTCCTGGCCTTTCCTGTAGTGGTGGTTCTGCACAGGGTGTTTGAGTCAGACACACACACACACACACACACACACACACACACACACACACACTGTGGCTTCATGTTAGATGGCATCTTCATTTCTGGAAGCAACTGAAATTTCCTAAATGAGAAGTCCATTGCTAGCTCAGATATTAATTTAATGAAAATACTAAGAGAACAGAAAGCAAGATTTCCTCTTGACAAATGTTTACCATTCAGCCATGAGGTAAAAATTGGAGAGACTTGAAAGGTTTTTAATATTTTATATACAGATAGTATTCTATTCAAAGGCCAACACTCATAGTCTGTAAATGAGTTATAAGCACAAATATACTAAATGTCTTTTTGGTAAACAGAAATATTCACCAGTTCATGAGCATAATATGCATCTTAAGTCCCTTCTGGCTTTAATCATCAGTTTAATTTTGAATTTCCAATATCTGAATTAATTGCAGGTGTCTGCTTCCAACATGAGTGTAGTCTTTAAATTATACATGTCAGTGCATCACTGACACTGTGTCACATCCCGTTAATTTTTTTCTCATTGTAAGTCTATATAACACAATGTGACATGAAAGAAGTGCACTGACATGCTGCAGTACCTCCAAAATTAATACTAAATTTTAGGATATTATATTCTACTCTTATTATGAGTTACCTTTGTATAACTAAGATAATGGATAACAGTTCACTGTGAAAGGAAGTGGACAAAAGGCATTCACAACGCCCAGTAAATTTGAAGTTGGCACAATCCTACCATGGGTGTCCTTGCATCATACAATAAATTACAAAGGAAAATATATTTTAAAAAAATTATCAAACATCTACTCATGTACATAATATGTACAAAAGTGTATTGCAATGTTTTGACAGGTAGGTTAGAAAGACATACAAAGTGATGGATGAATCCAGCCTGAATAATTAAGTCAGTAGAGCATCAGGGTTTGGACATCAGGATCCACAGTTCAAGTCCTGTTTAGGTAGCTTAATGTCCCGGATAGTGTGACTGTGTACTTTCTACTGAGAAAGATCAAAACTGCTTGACTGAACCATCTACTGCTAAAATTTAAGTGAGATTCTCTTATAGCTTCAGTAATGGTGATAAATGCTTTGGGAGCCAGAGGATCTGAGTGCTACCCTGGTTTTTGCTGTGAAGTTTCAAATGGTCATTTTCTATAGTGTAGGAACCATTGTGAGATTCCCAGGAGAATGGACTATATAAAATAATCCTCATTCATCTAGGAATTGTGTTGGTTTGAGATACTTCCTGTACTAGATATAGCAGAAAATATGGTAACTGCTGTCTGTTAGCAGATGACTTTCTTAATGGTGTCCACTGTATTAACTGTTTCAAACTTAATACTGAGCTATAGAGATGTGAGAGTTGAAGCATTAACTGGGCACCCAAGTTTTGAGGACTTTGCCATTGCTGAATCTTGAACTGAAGCCCTTTTGAATGTTGAATCCTAAAACAACAGCTCTACCATTTGAGCTAAAAGAGCATTGCTATTAGCTTTTAGTACAGTATTTATATTCTTTGTGCAGTGTCATTAAAGGCCAAGATTATTCCAATATATACTGCAATACTCAGACATAACTAGATGGTTTAAGGATATAAACTGGAGCCCTCAAACTTTGTCCAATGAACAACCTCATAGAAAGCTTGCCAGCAGTGCACTGGCTTCTCCTAATTTTCATACAGGCAGCTGTTATGCTTATTTTTAACATGGAAGCTTGTTCTATGAAAACTATTATGCAATTCTCCATCCTGTTCTGTCAAAAGATGAGGCTGTTTGCATTAAGATGAAACACTGTATGCTGGGACCTGTAGTTTATGTAGGCTGCTCCCAGATATGAAAGATGATAATTGCTTAAAATTCTGCAGGACACATTTAGTCTGAGAGTTTCATTTTGGCTACCCGATGTAATTATAGCTCTAGTACAGATTTCCTTTGTTCCTTCTGTGTGCTTCAGTAAGACCCTCAAATATCTGAAGTTTGCCGGGGGCTGGAGTTTGTAGTTTACAGTCCTTTTGTGTTCAACTACAGGTGTTGATAATAGCCAGAGCAGGCAATTTTGAAAAATAAACGTGATATCTTTTGGCCAAGAAAGTATGCATACGTGTCTTTTAAAACATTGTGGGTAATGATTTCCAGCTTTAATAAGGGAAATGTAATTCAGAATAAATTCATGCCAGTTAGTACTGGATCAGGCATACTGCTTTGTGAGTGTACTTTAAAAACTATTGCATTACTTTTGGCAACCTCTCAAACCTACTTACCTGTAGATTTTAAGGGGTTGGGTTGTTGTTGTTTTTTTGGCAACCTAATTGTTATCCACATTTGCAACTATGAGGTAGAGGGTTATGGCTATCTTTTGGACTTAGTGATTTCATATCTTTATAGCTATTCCAACTATTGTGGTTTCATGGACAGTACATTCCCATAGTTTTCTTTTATTCTAGACAATGGTGAAGATATTTTTCTCCTAATTTCATAAAAGCATACAGTATCTACCAGCCATAAGAGAAACAAGATAGCCCATGGCTACTCCATCTATTTAGCTCATAAAACTTGTTTTCACGACTAACTCTATGTAACTGTTCTTCACTGGCTTGAATTTGAACAGACAGAAAGGGGAGCTCTATTGGACTAACCTCAGGACTCCCACTCCTGTAGCCTTTGGCAGGCCTTTTAATGTAGAGGTGCCACTTCTCTGTTTCCTCTTTATTGCCTCTCTGCAGACGTCAGAACTATCTGAGAGGTGGCTGTCTACACTACGTTTGCCGACAAAATACTTCCTGCCCTGCGAATGGTATTAGTTTTGTCGGCAGGAGAGCGCTCCTGTTGACAAAGCTTTGTTCACACTGCCACTTGCATCGGCAAAACTTTTGTCTTTCACGGGAGTGCTTTTTTAAGTACCCATGAAAGACAAAAGTTTTGTCTACAACTTCGCAGTGTAGACAAGCCCTGAGGGAAATAGGGGAGGCTCCTGGAACCTGGCCCAACTAAGGAAAGGCTTGAGTCTCACCTGGGTAAGAAGTCTCTGGCCTGGGAAAAGCGGAACTCTTAATAGAAATGAGACTGAGGAAGGAGACATCAACCCTAGAGATTTAAGAATTCCTGTGTTGGAAGGAATTTGATCTCCAGGTGTGTCTGCTCCAGAGAGATGCATGGGGGTATGGGGATTCAGGCTCATCTAGAACAAGAGGTCTCATTGCTACTAACTGATTGTTTTGGATACGCTCATTGTGTTTGTCTGACTGCCATTTAATTCTGTTTACTGTAGCCCTTATTGAACTCAGTTCACAGTTTCCACCCAGGTTGGGAGTTCCTCATTTATTTTGTGACCTGTGCGTTCGTGTGTGTGTGAGACACCAGGGCAAACCCACTGAGAGTTTGATGTCCAGGCGGCTTTAATAGTTAACCACTTACAGCATTTGCCCCAGGAATTCAGAGATTCAGAGATTCATAGATACTAAGGTCAGAAGGGACCATTATGATTGTGATTTGGTTGTTGTGGTTACCAACGGTAATCCATTTCTGTGCACCACCACTCATCTGGGATCAGGCCTGTAGGGACCAAGAGGGGGTTGATTACAATATTGAGCCTCCAATGGCAAATTGTTAACTTATCCCACGGAGTTACCCCACCCCCCACCAAACTGATACTGTGCCTCACCCAGTGTTCTTTCCAGTTTGTGGGCAGCTTCTCCCTTTCTCCTCTCGTGCCTGCATTGGGTGGCTGTGAGGTGAAGGCAGCTATCCTGTGTGAGGGACCCTCCCATGAATTCAGGCTGGGCCAGTGAAATGTTATCCTACTCCCCTTACAGGTTCTCTGGTGCTCCCACAGGGAGGCACTTAATATTCCCTGCCTGCCATCATCCCCATCCCGCAGGAGGTGGCAGGCAGCCAGCTAGGTTGTTATTGAACAGCAGCAACAGGACATAGACAGATTAGTTGTTCAGACCACTCCCTGTTCACACAGGTGGCTGCCCCAGAGAGAGTTTGAGGTCTGCATGGGAGGCAGTAAAGAGGAAATAGAGAGATGGTGCCTCTACATAAAAGACCTAACAAAGGCTGAAGGAGTCTTGAGGTCAGTCCAAACCCAGAACTTATGCATGACAGCACAATTCACTTCCTGTGTGTCACCACGAGAGCATTTGCAGAACATTCACCAGAGATGTTGCACTGTAATCAGAGGCTCAGATTGCTAATAAGAAGTGAGTAAAATATTGGGTTGAGACAGTTTACAAGTTTCAGTCTCTCTTTTCAATTATTAATGCAAAATTTTAATGAGAGTTTGACTAAAAAGCTTACTACTTAAATACCATAGTGATAGGCACCTTATAAATACAGAAAGCAGACAGATGAAATAGAAGTGAGAAAATAGGAAATTGCAATCTATTTAGCCATTTTAGAAACTGTCTGTATTTCTTTAGCAAATTAGACTTGCACAGTTTACAAGTCATCTCACCCTTTGTTGAACTCATCTTTGAAGTTTCAGTAGCTCAGAATCATGCAAATAATGTCTTTTTGTTCTTGGATCTGCTGTTCTCACAAAAATGCTGTAGGCTGTCCACTTTGTGCTAGAAAGACTAATTTACTGTAGAAGTTACCAAGTCCTTTCAGTTGCAAACTATGAAATAATTCAAGTATAACAGTGGTGCCCGCTAGTGCTGCTCTGGTTCAGGTTGAGTCATCATTTCCATATAGTTCCCTGTTTGTTAGGAGTTTAAATTCAGCCAAATACATTTCCCCCCTTGCACTGAAACTTGACATACAAGATTTCAACCCAGTTTATTTTCTTTTACCTATTCCTCCTCGATACACCCCATATCTGTTCAGCCTTGTTAACATGATTACAAAAGAGAATTTCAAAGTTTAAACACAATTTTTGAATTCATATAGCCTCTGCTGGCCCCCAACAACATTCGGTTTAAAAGTCAAGTTGTGCTACTGTAGTAATAAGTTATTCTATAGTATGGTTAAATCACTTTTGTTATTTTGGCAAAATTAAATACCACAGCAGAGCTGCCACTTTGAAAGTGGTTAGTTTGGCACTCACTACTTTAGCTAAGTCCATTACTCTTTTATTAAATACTGAACATGCATATTTCAAATTTCTGCATATGTATTTACAATAATAATGTGATTATATTTTTAAACCGTTTTAAAATCTATTTTAAACTATTTAGTTAAAGAAAATGGACAAGTTAAAACCTTGGGGGGAAAATCATGTTTATTTCACTATATGCAAAGTAATCTATCCTTTTCAAATATACAATTTGTATTTTAGCAATGTATGTAAATATTTTATTAATTAGACCCTATGAGTTTTCATGCCCTTTCTCCTACACGTCCTTGCACCAGACTTGTGCTGTAGTTCAGTTAACTTCAATGGAGTTATTTCTAATTTAAACTGATGTAACTGAGCATACAATCAGGTCAGAGACTTTTTTTTTATGTATATATAGGAAAATATTAATAAACTGTTTTTACGATATTGGCACAAACTAGAGATGGGGCATAAACCTATATCCAAAAAGTCCCAAATTTGGGGAAGCCCTGGCTTTGTATTCAAATCAGAATTTTGCAATTGGCCTAATTCTACAATTGGCTGCACCCAGAATTCCAAATTTAAACATCCCATACTTTGGAGAAACTTCATATTTGGATCCAGTTCTAGATGTCAAAGTTAAGGCTAACAATTCATCCTAATTTTCCTTTGTTCTAATATGATTCTATAAACAGCATCATAAAGTATACACTGTAAATAAAGCTGAGTGATTCACTGATTTTACAATTCACTGGCAGTTCCAAAACAAATTTTTTTTAAGTAGTTTCAGGTCAACTGGAATTTTTAAAAAAAAAAATGTTCAGTTACGCAAAAAAATGCGGGGGAGTTGTTTGGGGCCGAACAAAACGTTTCTTTTGACCCAAAACAAGTTTTCTTTTAATTTTGAGATTTTTAAAACATTTTCTGATTTTTTAAAAATAACATTGAAGAAACTTTTGAAATGAAAAGTTGTTTTGAATTGAAAAATTGAAAAGTTATACTTTTTAAATGTCAAAACAAAAAGATTCAATTTTTTCCGGAAAAAAAATTGGGGTTTTTGGCCCAAACAATTCAGTGAAATAGACATAAAATGCTAGATTCACAAAAGTACTTAGCCACCTAACTGCCATTTTAGATGCTCAAATCCTAGAATTAGATCCCACTGGGATTCACAAAACCCCTGCTCAGCTGCCTCTGAGCATTTAGGTTCCTAAAATTCTTCAGCGCCTAAATTTTTGCATTAAAAGTTCTGGAGGTACCTAGATTTCTACCTCAGCATCCAGCCACCTAAGCCCCAGAGCAAATCATAAACCAGAGAAAGTTAGGTGTTCCTCCACCTAACTCATCTGCGGAGCCCGATCCAGTAGTTGAGCTCAGTGCTCACCTACTGGAGTGGGGGCACTATAGACAAGCTTCAACAAAATGGGTGGGTACAGGAGGAAGACCTCCCTCATAACTTTTAGCCCAGTGATTAGGATACTCATCTGGGATATGAGAGACCCCCAGTTCATGTCCTCAGAGGGAGAGGGGATTTAGAACTGGAATCTACTACCTCTCAAGTGAGTGCCCTAACTACTGGACTATGGGTATTCTGACATGGGGCTCTATCCGTCTCTCCTGTTAAAGCTGTTACACTGTGGATAATAAATTTAACAAGTGTGAATGGAATGGTGGGACTGATTCGTGGATCTCCCACGTGCGTGCTCTAAACACCAGGCTATATAGTCATTCTCTTGATCTTCTTTTTCTCTCTCTGTCTCCTCCTCTCTCCCAATGATTCTTTCATTATTTATCCACCATGGAACAGAGAAGGGTGGGACTTAGCACAAACCCCTCAGTTTGGCATCTACCATTGGCTAGCGAGGAGCTGCCCAGCATGCTAGCTTAATCCCATTTGAGGAGCATCTCTCTTTCTGTTCATTGTATAGGAAGCCTACGTACCAAACTCAAGCTTTGTGAAGCACAGTGATTTTTCTGGGCATCTCAACGTTAAGCATGGCAACACTCAGTATCATTACACTTGAGTTCCTTTGTGAATCTAACACAAAAGTCACAACATTTTGGGGTTAAGCAGAATCTTCATTTTTTGCGGAAAATTTTCACCCAGCTCTAGCTGTAAATACAGTATGAGGCTAGACATAACCATGTGTACTGAAGGTAGGGTGACCAGATAGCAACTGTGAAAAAACGGGACAAGGGGTTCGGGGTAATAGGCGCCTATATAAGAAAAAGTCCCCAAAAATAGGACTGTTCCTTTAAAAACAGGACATCTGGTAACCCTAACTGAAGGCCTTAATTTCGATATTTTGGGAAATTCAATGGGATGTCATAAACCTTTCTACTTTAGCTCATCAGTCTGAGTCCAGTGCAAATTGATGATGTTACCATTTGATGCCTATTCATTGGCATCTGTGAAATGAGATAATGGTCTAAATCAAGTTCCTATTGGACAAGGTTCCACATCACACTAAAAATACCATTCCCAATTGGCACTTTTCACACAGTCTCCTCAGAAAGGCCAGGAATTGAGCTGCCATTTCTCAAGGCAGTTTGATCCTCAGTAGAAGGTTGGAGGGCTAGAACTACTCCTACTTTTGCTCAACTGTGACTGAATAGAGTTATTAGTGTTGTCAGTACATCACCTTTCATAACTATGAGACTAACACAACCAAAAATCATTGAGAACTTTGAAGGTCCTTTTTTTATTGTTTGTGTCACCACCAGGATGGTATTTAAATATATTGTTGTGGTTTATAGTAAATGAGAAAAGCAGTCTTCAGTGTAAGAAAGATATTGATTATATAGTTATTGTGAATAAGATTTTAAGAATATCACAGTACAGTATGTACTCCAAGTAAATGGAACTTGTGAGTTTTTGCTTCTTGTAGATAAATCCTTGGGCTGGAATTTCTTTCCTTAAAAAAATAGATGTTTTGGTAACCATTTTTAAATCAGTGTAAACATTCTAACCAGTAGAAAGCCCACAATACAACTTACCCTACTGCTTGTTGGGTCTTGGATGTGGAGGGGGAGCAGCATTAACACACTGAATAGGGAAGGGAAATCATAATAAAGTGAAATAAAAGGAGAAGGAAAGCAAGGTTTGAAAGATTCTCACTCATCTATAAAAAGAGGAAACAACTTTAATATTGTTGGGGGGAAAAGAGACAGAAGAAAGAAGGAATGAAGGAATAAAAGAACAGTTCTTCATATGATTTTGCTAGATTAAAAACAACTCCATAGCAAAGCAAATCAGTACTTTGTATTCCTCCCAATATTTTCATTTAAAAGGGAGTTGCTGTGAAAAATAATGTCCTTGTCTGTCCCTTCCTCATACAAACCTCCAATCAAATTTAATAAAGCTAGTTTGATGCAATGCCAGCCTACACTCGGTTTACCCTTGGTCGACTTTAATAGGGTCAAAAATATTTTCGCATTGGCAGTGTACGCATTAATCATTTTTCCAGAGGATTTAGAAAATTGGAAGAGACAAGGCCAAACAAAATTTTAAATTAATTGGGCCTACCCCAGCATTCAAGGGTCACCTTGTGTCAGTTGTCCCACATTTTCCAGGTCATGGAGCTACAGCGTATCCTACAGCTTCCATGAGAAAAGATCCATGCTGTGGGCACACAAAGGTGAAAGAATTTCTCTCATAAAGTGTGAATTTTCCTACGGGCAACCACAACAATTGCAGCTTCCAGATTGTCGCCAGACACCAACCACTTAAATAATGCATGCTCGGCTGATGCCTCTACTTGGTACATTTTCTAATCGAGTAGTCAGGAAAATTTGCAGACACTCTGTCATTTACCATAAATCCACTGCCTGCTTACAACTACAGAGTAATTAATTTTAGTGCTGCTCAGAATTATTAATTTCAGCTGGGAAATCTGTCTTCAGAATCGCTGCTGTTTAACGGGCCCCCCTCCCCCCTTTTTTTTGTTTGGTTGTTTCATAATATTCTACCTAGGGGTCGGAACATCAAAGCACTATTCTACAAGGGAAACACTGTTAGTGGCAATGCTAATGTGCTATTCCAGTGTGACACAAATCACTGCTTCAGCATTTCTGATCGTAATCTGCAATAACGCTCTCTCAGTATCTGGCTAGCTGGCCAAATGAAACTGGCAATGCAAAATAAAGGAGGCGAGTGATAGTCTTCCTTTGGAGATGTAATTAATTTATTAGTTCCTAAAAGGGTTTACTGTGTGATAGGCAGTGTGAAAATCTTTCCATTCTTGCTCTTATTCAGGAGAGCAGAGTGTCACAACCCAAGTGTTGAAAATAACTAGAGGCAAGAAAGTTACAATGAATGGCTTATCATGTGTCTAAATATTTGTAGCATATAACATTATGCACTCTTTGGTGAGAATAAAATGATAGGTTTATTTGCAGAACTCAAGGTTCTCAGAACACTAGACAGAAAATCTCTAATTACTTTTTTATATCCACCATTTTGTAAACACAGAGAATTTAGCTTGTTGAAATGGTTCATCCTTATTTGCAAGGTTGAATTCTGGAGTTATAGCATTCACTATTCAAGCATCAGTCCAACTTGGCTGCAGTCCAAGCCATGTCCATGTCCACTATAGTGAGAAAACTGGTGCAGCTGGGTTTTGCTACTGGAAGCACCAGTTCCCATCAATATTGTGAAGTAATCAGTATTAATCTTGTAACTGAATTGCCATATGGCTGTGTTCAAACAAATAATGTTAATTTCCTAAAGGGGGGGAATGGGACAGTACAAGTTAAAGTTTAAATTAAAAAAAAAAGTAAGCATGACTCACTGAGACATCAGACATTGTAAAGTATTTCAGGATGCTTGTGGTCATCTTGGTCTAAACAATCCTGATAGTTCTAGCTAGCTAGTCCTGCTTCCAACTGTTCTTTATAGTTTGTCTAAAACTATACTTGTTTTTGGAAGAACTGTAACCCTTTGATTCCAAGTAGACTACTACCTGACTTAAAAAGCAGATTGCAAGTGTTATTGAAATTAACTATTAGACTATGAATAGTGCCATAGCTAATGATTTAAAAGCAGGACTGTGAAATTTGACACAGCATAGTTGTACATTTGGCATGTTGATTTACTAGTAAGCAGTGAGATTATAGACACTTGACAAGCAAATCATAGATTAGACAAATGTAAAAAATGAAGACTATGTACCTGAAGAGCGTGTCTCACAGAAAGATAGTTTAAAGAAAATGCCACCTCTAGTTTCTCATCTAATTACTACATGAACTAAACTACCAATTAAATCCTGAATTTAAGACTAGTGCCAAAGTACCTTTCGAATATAATGAAAATTCAGTTCTGTGATCTTTCAATATAGTAGCCAAGTTTTCCTTATCCAAATTATGCAGGTCTATAATATAAACAGTATGAATTTTTAAGAAACATCCAAAAATTTGACCATTTCCATCAAAAACCTATTAGTAGCATGTATTTGGGGCATTTTAGAGAAAAGGAATGGTGGAAAAAAATCTCAGTGTATCTTTATAGTAGATTATTTAAAGACTTTTAGCTCAGCATGTTGGGAAAAAAGTGTCATGGATTTGGGATTTTCCCTTTGAGTGTGTAGTTAATTTTCGTACCACAGAAGAGGATCAATTTTTAAGGGGGCGGAACTAAGTTGTGAGAAATAATGTAAACACTGTGACACTAAACCAACACCAGGACAACATTCAACCCCATTAATTAATCATTCCAAAATACTGAGTTACAGCATAACATAAGCAATGTTTCTGGTGGCATAAAATATTAGGGAATTAAGTCCTCTATATATATATGAGATACTGTATTTTAAATATATGCAGCAGACTTCTAAATATCTGGAACTAATCTTATCTGAACCATGCTATTAGTGATGTATTATGTTACTTCCATTACTACTTTTATTAATCAAAAACATTTTAAATTTAATTTAATTCAGGCTATTTTGTTTAAAAGCAGCACTGTGCTGCTCGTCACTGTATTTTGACAGCAAACTGAATTCTTGTTCACAAGTACGGGATTTGTTTAGCTCCAGGCATCTGTGTTTGGATTACGAGAATGCTGATTGGTTCACTGCCAGGGGCACATAAAGGTCAAGCTGTCCTTTTTTAAAGGCTTTTTTTTTCCCTAAGAGTTTGGCTCATTAATCAGAGTTAAAAGAAAGGGGAAAAGGCAGTGACTTGAAATCATTTGATTCTTTTTTCAAGGGGTATTTTAAAAAGCAGAACTCAATGTTAGTGTTAGAGGTTGAGTAGATGTTTGTATGGATCATACTGACATACTTCTGACAGGTGACCTGAAACCTTTCAAACTGACATCTGTCACAAAGACAGAGGTTTTTTAGCCTGAGAGCCTGTTTTCATGACATTTCATTTTTCATCAGATTTTGAGAGAAGGGAAAAAAGAAGATGAACTTGAAAAAATCTTGCCAGGGGCAGAAAATGAGATCAGGTTTTCTGCAGCTGTCTAACTCACCTTTAAAGGTTAGAGGTCCAAGTAAAGTGAAGAAAAGGGTCTCATTTTGATATTATTAGCTGAAAGGACAGATTACCTCTTTAAGTGTGTCTCTACCAGTTACATAACCAGTAGGGGATATTGTAGTGGTGGGGATAGTTCAGGGTGAGTTGGTGTAGCCATTACAAATCCTGATTTTCCTGGTTTACTAGCTCATCTGTTTCATGTTGCACCAAAGTGAAACTTGGAGCACAAGTTTAGTTTAGCTTTGCAGCGTCTGTGCCCAAACATACAAATATTTTTCACATGGGTTGCATTATGTGACAAAATATATCATATGAACCAGTTGTCAGCTACCTTTCTTTTTTCACACCACTTTTTGGAAAATAATGGCCTCTGTTTTAAACAAATAATTGGTGTGGACCCAGAAAAAATGTGACACAGACACAATAATATGGTTAAATGCAGAAGTCACAACTTTATTTTAAACTTTTCCCTAACTGGGGTAGCCACCCTCAAACTACCCAGCAAGATTGTTCGAGTGCAGATCTCAACTAGCACCAATGGCATCAATGAGATTCCACCTAGCACCTGAGAGTAGGTGCGAAGGCCATGCCCCTTCTATCCCCTTAGGCCTGCCAAAAGACTTTGACTGGAAGCCAGAGCATTAACCCCCTCACTTTCTCTGCATCAGAGGTACAAGAGCCACGATGAAGGGAGCCAGAAGCTGTGTGAGACACACGGACATTCCCTTACCAGTCGTTGTGCCCAGGACCAATGCTCCCTGGGCCACAGGAACCACTATCAGACACTTTCTAATGCCCAGCTGCACTGGAACTTACCAAAGTTGCAACAGTTGTAACCCAAATTCCAAAACCAGACCTGCTGGAAAGTGTAAAAACTCACACAGCAAAAACTGAATCAACCCCTCACATGCTACCACCTCCAAATGGGAGCCAATCAGCCAGTCCCAGGAGCAGTAGGCAGGACAGTCCCTGGAGTGCTGGCTCCAGATGCAACATGGGATCCTCTCTTCCCTTCTTCTTGCTCTGAGCATGATAAGGAAGGGGGAAGACAGACGCAGCAGCCCCTGCATGTTGAAAACAAAACTGGGGGGAGGAAGAGAAGAGGTCATGTGGACACTGCCTCAGCTTCTCCCAGAGAGCTACTCCCCTCACCAGCCCCAAAAGGTGTGTCTACTGCTCCCAGCCTCATCAAAGCCATACTCTGGCTAAGCATTTTGTCAGCCATTAATCCTTATTAGAGTAGCATGGATTTTTGCAATGGACCCTGAAGGCATGCAAAGTTCACCTGAGTATTGCTGAGATTTCATTATAAATTTGAGACTCAGTCCAAGACTTGTCAATATTCACTCAGGTTCATTATCTCTTGAGTCTGGAGCAAACTCGGCTGCTTTATGGTTTTCTGTTGTAATCATGAAAATTGCATTCTTACGTGGTTTCAACATGAAACCAAGCAAACATAGTTTCAGTTGAATTTCACCTAGAGACTTTTGGTTAGTTTTAACCCAGAGTTCAAGGTGAATCAAATCATATGTTTAGTCCTACTGATGTCAGTGGAACTACTGAGGTGATTAAGAGATTGCAGTTTAGGATTCAGAAGTTAGGAACTCATATGGGTCAAAAATGAAGACAATATTTTCATTAAACTCTACACCAGAAAAGCTTTACAGTCCTTACAGGGAACTTGGCTGTTTGTTATTTTGAAAAACCCGAGTTTTAGTGTCACTGACAGATTTATATTAAAATCAAATTCACAACAACATTGTTTTACTGCTAACGTACAGAGAGAATCCCAGAAAAGCAAAGAGAGATGTTTTGTCACCTTTCGTTGAGTCCATTTTTTCCCCAAGTATTTCATATGGTTCTGCTTGGTTCTGCCTTCCAGGGGCTGTTTCAGTCACTTCTGTACTTTGTCATGTTGATGTTGTGGACACCCATCCTACAGCCTCAGTGGTACTCACACTTATAAATTGCTGGTTTGGCTGCATGCTGCTTCTGAGCCTGATCAACATTTAGCAACCTTGATGAAAGGAGTCTTAGAAATACCATAGATACAGAGAGAAAAGTTTTGTGCTGCACTGAATTTCTTAGTGAATAATGTCAAGTTTCTCCATCAATTCTGTACTTTTTTTTTTCTTCCAAGAAATCTTTCTTTCATTGCTGTAACACCTGATATCACAGGTCTCAACAGCAATTCCTCTTTTGAGGGTGATTACATGATTAGTCTTTAGCTCCTAAGTTCATTAGACTTTATAACTAAGTCTAAAGGACCTTTGAGGGAAAATACTAATAATTTTGATAGTGCTAGGATCAGTTATTTATCTCACAAGAGGATAGGGGCCCAATCTGAAAAGTCCATTTTGAGCATACGCAGACTCTGTGTCACACAAGAATCCAGGCCATCACAAAGCTATGTACTGACACACTGCTAGAATAAGGAGAGAAGAGGTGGTCCAAACCAAGTATACAATCACTATCTGGTATTTCCAATGCAGAAAAGTCACGCCTCATTGATTTCTGCCATTCACAGCAAATCAGAAGGATCCAAAATAATTTACACTTGTATCAGGAAAAATATATTTTGTATAATAACACATTTGAATTAACAATATGAATTATTGTTGTATTTAGAAAGGAAATATAGTAATGCTGAGAACATTGGTGTTGTTAAAATAATATATAATAATGTAGGTATGCATGTAACTCTCTAGTTCTGTAGAGCAGTGGCTCTCAACCTTTTCAGACTACTGTACCCCTTTCAGGAATCTGATTTGTCTTGGGTATCCTTCAAGTTTTTCACTTCACTTAAAAACGATTTGCTTACAAAATCAGACATAAAAATATAAAACTGTCACAGCACACTATTACTGAAAAACTGCGTACTTTCTCATTTTTACCATATAATTATAAAATAAATCAATTGGCATATAAATATTGTATTTACATTTCAGTGTATAGTGTATATATAGAGAAGTATAAACAAGTCATTGTCTGTATGAAATTTTAGTTTGTACTGATTTTGCTATTGCTTTTTATGTAGCCTGTTGTAAAACTGGGCAGATATCTGGATAATTGCTGTACGCCCTGAAAGACCTCTGCATACCCCCAGGGGTACATGTACCCCTGCTTGAGAACCACTGGTCTAAGGGATAATTGTATTCTTATGGCATGATTTTCAGAAGGTCTGAGCACTTTCAGCTCCTACTGAAGACAGTGGAAATTTTGAGTGCTCAGCACCCCTGAAAATCAGACCTTTATTGAACTGGAGATGGAGTGAAGTCTGATGGCACTGGGTTCTTGACTTGTGTTGCCTTTGGTAAATCACTTATCTCCCTTTCCTTCAATTTCCCTATCTGTAGATTATGAAAGACACCATACCAGTCTTTGCTCTCTGATTTGCTGATGTTATCAGCATTAATGAGAATGAAGTATAGAAGAGAATTGTTAACAAGCATGTAACTTCCCTATACTGTCATACATTTGATGTTTACATCATAAATAATAAAGAAAATGGGAATTTACTGAGGTTACATGTGTAGTACTTGCATTTTTATGGTAGTTACATATTTAGGAGGAGCTTTAAAACTGGGACCTGAATAAATAAATTGCAATTAATACTTTCTTTGATATCTCCTTTCTGGTGTTAACAAATTGTTCAAGAGCAGGTTATGAAATTATTTGTGAATTTTTTGTGTTCAGAGCATTTGTGAAGAGTTGGTTGGAAAAATTTGCACTGTTAGTTTTATAAATCATATATTTGTTTCCATTCCATTCCATTCCATTCCATTCCAACACAGTGGTGTGAATTTTACAACTGAATATGCAATTGGAAAATAGCCTTATTTGAGCTTAAAATTTCAATTTTTGATGGTGTTCACACTAAAGAAACTTGAGTCATAAATATACAGGGAAATGAAAAGATTGTGAATATGCTGAACACAACATTGCTTTTGAATTTGAATTATTTGAAAATATTTCCTCTTTTCATTCAGCTGTAGTTAAAAATAAAAAGCAATACATTAATAATAATTAAAAACTCAGAGTACGTGAGGATTATTTCCATACTAAATCAACTTACTTGGAGTTTGCTTGTCCTACTTTCTGCTTCCAGATGAAAAAATGTATGGCCACCAAAATGTAAGAGTGATTTATACTAAGCTGGATCATTTTCCCATGTCGCCCTGTCACCTACCAGCGGACCACTATGTATACCATGGAGTTTTTTTTCTAGGAAAAAGACGACATGCTTCCTTGGTTCTCTTGATTTTTTTCTGTACTCAATATCTCACAAGATTCTCTCATTTCTGTTAATTTAATTTTCTCTGTGATCATCTGTCTAAGATGGCTGAGACAGATTGGTGCATGGTTTCTTAAAAACAATGTTTTGCTCCATCAACTACAATATATTCCATTTAAATAGAAGCAACTGCTATTCCCCATGCAAAGTAAGTTCCCCAAAAGCTTAATGTGATGATGGGAGAAACTAAGCCTTCACTGGCTCGCACATCTTCAGTTGCATCACTCTTATAATGCTGTTTGCTAAGAAGCTTCACTGTGTATTTCAAATTTAGGTGTGAGAACCAAAGTCTAATTAGGGGGAAGGCTTCTACGTTGATTGGTTGTTATCCACCCAGTTCCTCAAAGGTTCTAAACCCATGTATCTTAGTAAAAGAAATGCAACTCAGTGTCTTTTTATACATTATATTAAAACACTTAAAACAAAAAATTAAATCAAGAAAACATATCACCAAACCAAGGTACTATCAACAATATGAAACTAAGCTAAAAATAAAGCAATTCAGCTGTCAAATCAAGGTCAAATCAACAAATCAGTATCTATATTGGACCGGAATTAAATAATTAAATTAGCTAAATCATCAAATTAACACCAAAAATAATCAACGCTTCTGCGCATTCTAAGGAGTCTTAGGAGGTGGTGCCCAGAGATCCCAAATAATTCAATCAAATATATAATTTGAATGGTTAAATATCAATACTGAAACCAAATTATTATCTAATGTCAGAACCGCAGATCCAATGATAAAGCCTCCTCCTTCCACTTTGAACCTTGTGTGGTGGTTCATCTTTCCTAATCCTCATCCCCCAACAAAGATATTATAACACAAACTTTCACAGATCACTCTTGAAAAGCAGAAGTTCCCAGAAATTCCAGATGACAATCTCAAGTGTCTCAGGCCTTGTAAATGTAGAATACAGAACACACTCTAAGTAATTTTGTGAGACAATAGTTGGGGATGTTTAAACTTGGGGGACCTTTTTGTCAGACACTTTCCCCATGTGATCACACAAGCGTGCACATCCTAAGAATAAAAAAAGGACTAGGATATCACCCAGATAATAACTTATTTTTCCTTTTTCTATTTTTATTTAAAATAATAGCTCTCACAGTCTTCTGGACTCTCATAGAGTAGGACCCGGAACTGAAGTTAGGGGTCAGACCGTGGTGTTCTGCTGGCACAAAGCTTCTCGCTAGCAAGTCTTTGGGTACAGGCATAGTGTGACCCTAACAGCATCACAATGCAAGAGTGAAAGGGGCTTACTGGTATCTGGTAGTGAGTTTCAGCTGGTCTGACCCTCAGTGTACCCCAATTCATTAATGTCACAATCTGTATCTGTGTCTTGTAAGGTATCATTTGAAAACTATTAACACACTGCTCATTAATATTCTTGAATGGTGTATGTACAATAAACACCCAAGGGAAAATACTAATATGAAAGAAATGGGGAACTAAAATGTGTTCACCAAACAAGTCTGTAGAGTGGGTAAACCGGTTTCTCCCAGAAGAAGGATGATCCCCAGTTCCAGTCAGGTCAACTAGCAATCACATATCAAGTGGCCATTCATTTGCACTGGAGAGGGTAGGAGCAGATTAAGTTGCATTTTAGCAAACAGCAGCAGGGAATACAACTAGAATGGAACTTCCTGTACCACCAGATTCCATGTCTCCTTCCTCAGAATTTCAAACAACTTTATTTTGGGGCGTAACCTTCTGAAGAATCCATGTATCCATGAATCCATCCATTCACTGCACTACAAAAGAGTGAGGCAAAGAAACCCAAGTTATCTTTCACTTAGGAAGACAAACACCCTGAACTTCTGTGGAAGGCCCTGAGAGACATACCAGTCAGTCATCTAGAAAAGATTCACTGTATCAACTCAGAACATGGGTCCAATCTGTGGCAACATGGGTCCAATCTGTGGCAATCTCTGATGCTTCAGAGGAAGATGAAAAATAAATAAATGAAAACACCACAGAATACATCTGGCCAATTGTGCATTGAGAGAAAAATCCTTCCTGATCCTGGCAGGTGACCAGCTGAAGCCCTGAAGCATGAGATTTGACTATAGTCATTAGCTTAATGCAGAGCTGCCAGTGTTATGAACATGTTGAGGGCAGTGCAGGCTATCCTTTTCTTACCATGGCTCATGAAGGAAGGGGATCAACAGGGAGACTCAGATTCACTTACTCCAAGGCCAGAGGGAACCACTACCCTGACTCTCAACACACACAGACTACAGAATTTCTCCAAGAAGCTGGATTAAAGTTTATCTTTTAAAAAGATCTCAAATCTGTCTTAAAGACTCCAAATGATGGTGAGTCCATCACGTCCCTAGTAAGCTGTTTAAAAGTTTAATTCCCTCACTGCTAGAAAATTGCATCTTATTCAGGGGTGAATTATCTAACTTCAACTTCCAGCCTTTAGATCTTGATATGCCTTTCTCAGCAAAGTTGAAAAGCCCCCTTCCCTCTTCCCCCCATCAGATATCTTTTCCATATGTAAGGACCTCTACACAGTGATTAAATTACCTCTCAACTTTCTCTTCCATAAACTGAATAAGTTGAGCTCCTTAAGCTTCATATCATAAGGTTTGTTGTCCAGCCCTTGGATCATTTTTGTGGCCCTCTTTTGAACCGTCTCCAGTATTTCCACATCCTTCTTGAAGTACGGATGCCAGAACTGGACACAATATTCTAGTAGCCGCTTTACAATGCTGAGTACAAAACAAGATAGTTTCCCTACTTTTACTTGACACTTTGGACAAATCAGCTGTGAGGAGACACACAGCTTGGACAAGTCAGTTTCAAATTAGGTCATCCTCAGCAAGCATCATTTCAGAAAAATCAGCTGTTTAAATTTTTTTGGTGTGTGTTTTGGATGCCACAGAAAAAGAGTCTAAGATCTGCAAAAAATATCAAAGATACATGAGACCACTTTTGAGGAAGTTGGCATGGTCTCTTCTGGTTGAAAAATTCTTGAGATTACATTGTGTCACTAGTTTACAGAAAGTTCAATCTAAAGAAATGACTAGAAAAAGATCACTAGCAACAACCGGTCACTCAACTTCCATTCATCTGCAGAATTAAAAATATGTTCAACCTTATGTCCATTTTCATCTCCTCCAATTCCTTCTTAGAGACAAAGGTGTTTACAGTATTTTTTTTCTGTTTTGGAACTGCGTTATAAATCAAGCAGATTATTTTCTGAAATCTTCATTTTATAGAGGAAAGTTATTTTAAACTCATCAACATAAAGCTCCTTAAAACATAAAATTTAAAATGTTATATAAGATCTTTATTCCTGTATAAACTATTTCTGTCACTTAGGTGTGTTGATACCAATGGAGTTTATAATGAGTAGAGGATTTGAAGTACAATAGAAATAAATTAGGGATATTTTATAGCAGACCTTCAGTGGACAAATAAATTAAGTAGAATCTTTAATATTTCTCATAAATCCATTGCGTGAGGGTGCCATTGATTGATTCAGAGAACTTTGGCCTAACTTTAAGGCACCTAGAAAATCACTGTAACAACAGTGTGATCTATTTTTAGCACACTAGCTCAATGAAAGCCAGTGCAGGCATGTCTCCTCAAACTGGGAATCACATCCATAGCTCAAAGTGTAGACCTACCCTTTGAAGCCTGTAAAATTGGAAATAGAAAATAGTCTCATGATCCTTGTTTAGCTCAAAAGACCATATCTGGGAAAAAGATGATACTTGAGCAATTGTGTGATATAATTCAAAGAGGCAAATCCTCAGATGAGCTCAGCTGTCATAGTTCTATTGACTTCAAGGTGTTCAGAGAGACAAGGTGAGTGAGGTAATATATTTTATTGGATCAACTTCTGTTGGTGAGAAAGACAAGTCTCTCTAATATATTGGGACCGACACAGCTACACCTACACTGCATTCAAGAATTTCAGGCAGAACTAGAGTGTACTAAAGTCCTTAATGAAGCCCTCACTAAAGACATTGCTATCCTGCACAAGAAGACAGAAGTGCTAGAGAAGTCATCAAAATATTACAATTTAAGAACAGTGGGACTACCTGGAAAGATTGAGGAAATGAGCCCAATAGAGGTTTTTCTAGCTATTTTAGAACTTATAGTAGAATCACAGGGTTATGAACACAAGAGTTACAAACTGACCAGTCAACCACACGTCTCATTTGGTACTGTAAGTTCACAATCAGGCATCAGCAGAGAGACACCAAAAAAAAAAAAAAAGAAAAGAAAAAGAAAAAGCAAATACAGTACAGGATTGTGTTATACATAAACTACTAAAAAAATAAAGGGAAAGTTAAATAAAGATTTGACAAGGTAAGGAAACTGTTTCTGTGCTTCTTTCATTTAAAGTAAGATGGTTAAAAGCAGCATTTTTCTTCTGCATAGTAAAGTTTCAAAGCTGTATTAAGTCAATGGTCAGTCAGATGACTGGCTTCAGATAAAAAAAGGAGTTGAAAATAAGGATGAAATATAGATATATTTGAATCAATGGATGACTAGCTAACATTTGAATCATACTAAAGTTCTAAGATTTCTTTAATTTTATCCTAATCTATTCTTCGTTTTTTGTTCTGTTTCCTCCTTCCTTCCGCCTTCCTAGGTGGGGAGTATCTTATTTGACACACAATATTTTTCTTTATGATGATGATGTTCAAGTATTGAAAATGTATTCATGGTTTTATTTAAATTGTGTTCTGTGAAGTTCAGTATTAGAGTTCTCTTTTTCCATTCATCTTGAGAAATTTGAATGATGATTCTGCTATATATTCCTCAATTTTTATTATAACAATTTGGATCTTATCATATGGGATTTTATAAAACCAGTATAACCTGTCACAAATTAAGTTTTCAAAATCAAGTAAGTGTATTACAAGTTTCTTAGTTACCTAAGAAAACCAGAGAACATATTATACATTATTATTATTATTATTATTATTAGACCGAGAAAAAAAATAGCAAAGAAATGTTATTTCACAGAAAATGTCACCTATGACATTTAGGATTGCTGAGGTAACATCAAGATACCTCTCTTGGCATCTTTTGTTGAAAACTGAAAGGGAGAGATGCACTTTTGGCCCAAGTTTGCTTGATAGGGCTTAAGGGGCTTGTAGCATGGTAGGATTGTGTTTGGACACATGGCATGCAAACAAATAAGCTTCTTGGAAGGTGTGAAGTCCCAATCCATATCAATATGGCAGAAACCCAAGAATAAGATCAGGAAGGAAGGTCCAAAAAGTTTGAAAGGTTTTTGGTACCTGGGCTACTCTTCAGGTAAGAGTTGTATACTTGTTTGTGCAGTTGCGTGCATTTGTTTGTGCATGCCTACCTTCAGCACACAGATACCTGATGTGAAAGTGCAAATGGCGAGTTATGCGTCTCAGGGTGTGTCCACTCTGAAGCTAGGGTGTACTTTCCAGGATAGATAGGCAGACACATGCTAGCTCGAGCTAGCGCACTAAAAATATCTGTCGCTGGGGTAGTATGGGGCAGCGGCTCAACTAACCGCCCAAGTACATACTCAGGAGGTCTAGGAAGGTTTGTAGTCAGACCACTAGCCCAAGCTGCCCCCATGCTACCCTGGCTACCTTGCTATTTTTAGTGGGCTAGCTCAGACCTAACATGTCTTTCTACCCATGCTGGGACGCACACTTCCAGCCGCCACACATGTTTATCTGTAAATAACTGATTTGTGTTGTACTCTGGATACAGCCATGCACAAGTTAGTTACATATAAGTGAATGTGCACAATTATGATTATTATTATTTAATATTGCAATAGCATCTTTTGGTGTATGTGAAGGCTTGGGGTCCCAATGTACATATACATAAGTCTCTGTCCAAAAGCGTTTTCCAATGTTGCATGTGCTTAACTTTGAAAATCTGCCCTCTCACATTTGGAGAGTGTGACTTAAAAGAAAAGAAACATTAGAAGTCAATTAATTTTCTCATCTTTATTTAGACAATGCTAACGATAAGTTTGTATTTTTAATATTAGCTTTCCTGTATATCCAGGTACTTTGTTCTCTTTTTATTATGTGCAGTAAGTAGTATTCTGAGATTTTTAGTATTTTTCCTTACTCACTGGTAGGGTAGATAAATAATCATCATTTGTTTCCCTTTCCCTCATAACCTGTTACCTTTAGTTGTAATGCCTGCTCTGAGCTTAAAAAGTTTTATCAGTAAGGGATGTGAATTTATTATTTGTTTTTTTCACCTACATAGTTATGCTGGTAAAAGCCTTACTGCAGATGCAGTTTTACGAGCACAAGGCACTTTATACTGGTATAGTTAATTTTGCTTCAGCAAACCAGAATTTGCTATACCAGTATAAGCATTTTTATACTGGTATAAATGTGTCTACTTTGAGGGGGTGGGGATTGCCCACCCCTGCAACTGAAGGGGCAAAAAAATTGTGTAAGCAAGGGATAATATAATACAAAAAAGAACACGTAACCCAAATTTGATATGCCCTGGAACTCACACTGTGATTAACCAATACCAAAGAGGAGTCAGAGTGTTTTTTCACATTACCCTGAACAGATGTAACGATTTACCAGAGGTTAGAGCACCCAGCCATGTTGTGGGAAACCTGAATTCAAGGTCTTCCTCTGCTTGATGTGGAGCAATGGCTTGAACCCAAACCCCACCACCACCCAAGGGCGTGTGCAGAACACAGGGCTATAGGATAGTCTGCACTGGGGGATTCTCAGTCTCTCCCAGTTGAAGTTGTTCCATTTTGTATGAAATACTTAAATAGTCACTGAAGCAAGGACTGGAACCTGGGTGTGTCAGGTGAATGTCCTAACCAGAATGCTCTAGGGTCATATTCATTCTCGCTCGCTCGCTCGCTCTGACCCAACAACTATTTAATATTTCATACAAAGTGGCACCATCTTTTCTTTTTCTTTTTTTTCCACAAGAAAGGTCTCACCTGGCTTAAAGTGTTTAACTTCAGGAGAGGGATCATGGCTGTGTGACCCTGGGCACCCCTGTATTCATACCCTATAAAATTAATAAGCTGTAATGTGTCAATTCTTTCAAAGAGCAGCAAACTTACTAACTTCTGTGAATGCACAATGGTTTGGGAAGTGAATTGCCTAGAAATATCTCTGAGAAACACGAGGACTGAGTTCACTGATAGTTACCTGTTAGGCAAGGTTTGGGCCAGGAGAGCCTTGAGGAGTTTGCTGGTGAGGAAGACAGACTGAGGTGGCAGAAAGCTGATACACCATCTAATCTCTAGCAAAGCTCACTCTTGCTGAAGCAGAGAGGTAACATAGTGGCTTACAGCTCTGAGTGTCCCCTGCAGAATGTTACAGGCTATGCATCCAAAGTGGAGGGAAGCACCTCTCATAAGGTGTCTAACTCCCTTTGAATGGTGTGGTTTAGGCCCCACACCTCTCCTTGGCTTGCTGGCTTTGGGGAATGCAATATTTAGATGCCTAACTCATGCATTGTTCAGGGAACCCAGGAGCCTAATTTAGATCTGTGGATTCCACTAGACTGTGAGTCACATGTAAGTTAGGCATTGCAATACTGAGTTTAAGATCCCTTTGTGAATCTAGCCTTAAATTACTTGCTGGGAGTTAAACGCTGATCCCTTGAGTCCCTGTCTAGTACATTAACCACAGGACCATCCTTCCTCTCCAACTATTACAATAACACTCTCACAGCTTCTGTCAAGAAAATGTCCATGATAATATGAAAAATTTTAGTTTTCTAATATTTTTTCTTTTTTTAATTGTACCTTTTTTTATATATCTGTCTGTTGTTTTCCTTAAATCTGTCTTTTTAACTAAGTATTTGTATGACCCCACCACTATAGTAGCAGAGCATCTCCTGAGAAACTAAAAATACATATAACAATCCCTCTCTCTCTTTTTTCCCCTTCCTAATCTTTAAGAAAAATAGTTTGATTTAGTAATAGGGCTGAGTGAGAGAGAAAGTGGGTCACAGAGACACTGGGCCCAAAAGTTTCCCAGTTTTTGTGATCATTTATGTAACTTTTAGTTACCGTCTGCTTTAAGCTAGATTTGTCTCTTATCTCCTAATTGACCAGACCTTCCAGATTCTGATGGTCACCAATGTTAATGAACTATTTGGCTGATTTAAAACAGTAAAAGTTTAAAACATTTAATTCCTATAAATAATCAAGCTGAGAAAAGACAAAACAAATTGACCTCTTCAGACATAAAAAAAGATCCTGAAAATGAAGGGTTAGAAGTTTCTCAGCAAGCGTCCACAAAATAAAAGAACATGTATTTATTTTTAATACTGACAAATGTGATCTCATGTAATGAAATATTTCTTGCAATTGCTTCTGTGGTCCTCTACAATTCCTGATAGAGTTGCACTATGATCCAGCAGAAGACCTGTGTGATGGAAGCTCTCTCTGTACATATATTTATTTATATTTAAGGAGTTGGTCAATAAGTTTTACATTGGGAAAAAATAAAACATTACCAGTAACTATGTTCTTTTGAGATTTTTAATAGAGTATTTTGCTTACCATGGTAAGTGCAGTCTTTCTATGATAGTATAGTATATGCTGTCTAATTAACAGACTAAAGTATTTAACACTTCATTCAACATCTATTTGTTTTTCAGTATTTTAATTCTCCTTTAGCTATCCTGCTATTTTTGTCACTGTGGTCTCTCCATGCCCTAAGAATCAGTATCATTTTACCAAGTTGAGGGCATATTTTGTTCTTTCGTCCCTTTGGTCAAGATATATTTATCCAAATTAGGACCATGCCTGCCCAAATTGGATCAGACAATGACCCTGTATAGGCAATTATTTCCAAACAAGTCTTAAAATAAAACAGCTGTATGATCTGCACTCAGAAAGAATGCATAGTATGTGTGATTCTGAAACTCTCTGTATACCAAATAAAGGATTTTTTTATCTGTTTACTAGCTATTCAGAGAGTGAAGAGTAGCATTGGAACTGTGTGTGTGAATTTTCATGAAGATCATCGAGATCACTGGCTCGTGATTTGTAGAGACAGCTTGAGAAAGTCACAGACTGGAGGTAGCAGAGGGATTTTCTACAGGGTGGCTAAAATAGCACATGAAATTGTTTACTACTTCTATTTCTGGCTTTTACCAAGATAATAAATTATATTGTAACACCACACATAATGATGTCACATCAAGGAAAAAATACAACAGTAGCTTTTGTGATCCCATTGCAAATTTTCAAAGCTGTTGTCAGCCTTGTATAATATGTATTGCTTCTAACTCACTATCCCAGTATAGAGCTTATGCTGAGGTGTTCCTCGTGCCTCAGTGTGACATGTATTACAGCAACTTGTTGTCCTTCTGTTTATAAATTCTTAAGTTCACAAGTTGGATGTTCCTGAGATGTCTGATTTCTTCTACTACTACTACTAAATCCATTCTGCACTTATTCTAAAATACCTGCCAAGAATGCAGTCTTCCTTCTGTGTATCACTGAATATTCATGTTGATGCAAAGGGCTGTGTGAAAGGCCCTGTCAGACTCCAGAGCCTGTCCAAAATCAGCATGGAGTTAGGGTTCCAGTCAGACTGTAAACATCAAAACAGATCCCGCACATTCAAACAAGCACTTGAGATGCACTTTGCACAGCCTAGTCCCCATGTCTATAGATGCCCTCACACACACTTCCATTCTTCCATGTGCCCCTGTGACCAATATCACCAATGTGGCTGCACAATGGCCCCTTTGTATGAAGTTTTTTGTCGTTCTGGATTATTCATTTTCCCCAACATTCCTGTAGGGGTTGCCACTTCCCCTCCCCCACAGCCTGCCATGACATTCAAAGTATGTCAGGAAGTGTCCTGCCAAAGCCTCAGACCTGGTCTACACTTAAAATATAGGTCAACATATATGGGGAAAAGCCACACCCTGAACGACATTGCTATGCCAGTTTATCTCCCCACACACACACACACCTATGTGGACACAGCAAGGTTGATAAAAGAACGCTTCCATTGACTGAGCTATTGTGGTGAGATGATTTTACTATACTGACAGAAAAACACCTTCACTCACATAAACTGTGTCTACCCTATGGGGTTATGCTGGTACAGCTACAGTGCCATAGCTGAGCCAGTACAGTCCCCCCTAGTGTAGACATACCTTTAGATGCATTTTTTTCTTCAATTGCCATGATATATTAGTATTGTGATACCACCATCCTTTCTGAGTTACTGTCCTTTTATCTTGAGTTTGAAGTTTAAATGCCTACTTAACTGTCTCTCTCACACACACTTGCTCATACACACACTTCTGTTATTTATTACATAGGCAGAGGGGTGAAAAGCTAAACAACCAAACTCAGTAAGTTAGATTCTGCTCTTAGTCCTGGTCTACACTACAGGGTTGGGTCGAATTTAGCCATGTTAGGTCGATTTTATAATTAATGCGTCTACACAAGCAACCCCGTTCAGTTGACCTAAAGGGCCCTTAAAATCGACTTCTGTACTCCTCCCCAGTAAGGGGAGTAGCACTAAAATCGACCTTGCTGGGTTGAATTTGGGGTAGTGCGGACGCAAATCAACGTTATTGGCCTCTGGAAGCTATCCCAGAGTGCTCCAATGTGGCCGCTCTGGACAGCACTTTCAACTCCGATGAACTAGCCAGGTGGACAGGAAAAGCCCCGGGAACTTTTGAATTTCATTTCCTGTTTGGTCAGTGTGGTGAGCTCAGCGGCACAGGTGACCATGCACAGGTGACCCCAGAATCGCAAACGAGCTCCAGCATGGAGTGAACGGGAGACACTGGATCTGATTGCTGTATGGGGAGAAGAATCTGTGCAGGCAGAACTCCGATCAAAAAGAAGAAATGCTAATATATATGCCAAAATCACACAGGGCATGATGGACAGAGGGTACAACAGGGACACACAGCAGTGCCACGTGACAGTCAAGGCACTCAGGCAAGCCTACCAAAAGACAAAGGAGGCAAACAGTCTCTCTGGCTCAGATCCCCATACATGCCGCTTCTATGATCAGCTGCATGGCATTCTAGGAGGGGACCCTACCACTACCCCACCACTGTCCGTGGACACCTGCAAAGGGGGAGTCTCACATAACACAGAGGAGGATTTTGTGGATGAGGAGGAGGAGGAGACGAATGTGCAGCAGGCAAGCAGTGAATCCATTCTCCCCAGCAACCAGGACCATTTCATCACCCTGGAGCCAATACCCTCCCAAGGCAGGATCCCCGACCCCGAAGGCAGAGAAAGCAGCTCTGGTGAGTGCACATTTGTAACTACAGTACAGGGTTTAAAAGCAATAGTGTTTAATGTTTGATTTACCCTGAAGACTTGGAATGCATTCGCAGCCAGTACAGCTACTGGAAAAGTCTGTTAACGTGTCCGGAAATGGAGCAGGAATCCTCCAGGGACATCTCCATGAAGCTCTCCTGGAGGTACTCTGAAAGCCTTTGCAGAAGGTTTCTGGGGAGGGCTGCCTTATTTCGTCCTACATGGTGGGACACTTTACCACACTAAGCCAGTAGCAAGCAGTCTGGAATCATAGCAGCACAAAGCATGGCAGCGAATCATCCCATACCTGCAAGACTATTCAGTCCCACCAGTCTGTGCTTATTTGCTGGCCCCAGAATCAGCATTCCACTGCCGCCATGATGTCCCAATTGCCACATCCCGCACTTTCAGGAACGTCTGTGTCCATGTCCTCCTCACAATCGTCCTCGTGCTGCCGTCTCTTAGCCAGGTTCTGCAGTATAATGCATGAGGTGTTTACAATGCTTGCAACAGCAGCAGTGAGCTGAGTGGGCTCCATGCGTGCCATGCTATGGCGTCTGCACGGGTAACCCAGGAAAAAAGGCGCGAAATAATTGTCTGCAGTTGCTTTCACAGAGGGAGGGAGTGACGGAGGGAGGGGAGACTGATGACGTGTACCCAAAACGACCCGTGACAATGTTTTTGCCCCATCAGGCGTTGGGAGCTTAACCCAGAATTCCTATGGGCAGCGGAGACTGCGGGAACTATGGGATAGCTTCCCACAGTGCACCGCTCCGTGAGTCGATGCTAGCCATGGTAGTGAGGACGCATTCCGCCGACTTAATGCGCTTAGTGGGAACATACACAATTGACTGTATAAAATCGATTTCTAAAAATCGACATCTATAAAATCGACCTAATTTCATAGTGTAGACATTAGTTGCACCAGTGCACCCCTCTTGACTTCAAAGGAGCTGGATTGATGTAACCGGCATGTGCATTATGTAAATTTCATTAGCATAACCAAGGGATTGTTGTTTGATTGGCCACCTTGCCCCCATATATGAATACAAGGATTTTATTTAGTAATGTATTACTGAAGTGTAAGAAAATTGTTGACAGTATAAATTACTTCTTTACATAGTATTAAGGACCTGATCCAATGCTCACTGAAGACAACGAGAGTCTTTACGTTGACTTGAAGGGACACTGAATCATGCCCTAAAACAGAAAGTGACAGAATCGATAAGGAAACACCGCAGTATTGGTTCAATTACAGCAGTATAAATATTGTTGTTATGAATGTCATATTTATTATTTTTTCATCAGTTCATCCCATTTACTACTTCATTTCTCAGATAGCTAGCTCACTATAAGCAGTAAATTGAGCCATTTCTCTGAATTCTTTTGTTACTGTCAGTCACCTATTAATAGTTGGTGTTTGTTTTTGCAGCCTTTGTGATAGAATCATAGCCTTTAAGGTCAGAAGGGACCATTATGATCATCTAGTCTGACCCCTTGCACAATGCAGGCCACGGAATCTCACCCACCAACTCCTGTAACAAATCCCTAACTTATGTCTGAGCTATTGAAGTCCTCAAATTGTGGTTTAAAGACTTCAAGGTGCAGAGAAACCTCCAGCAAGTGACCCGTGCCCCATGCTGTGGAGGAAGGCAAAAAACCCCCAGGGCCTCTGCCAATCTGCCCTGGGGGAAAATTTCTTCCTGACCCCAAATATGGTGATCAGCTAAACCCTGAGCATGTAGGCAAGACTCACCAGCCAGACACCGAGGAAAGAATTCTCTGTAGTAACTCAGATCTCACCCCATCTAACATCCTATCACAGGCCATTGGGCATATCTACCGCTGGTAGTTGAAGATCAGTTAATTGCCAAAATTAGGCTATCCCATCTTATCATCTCCTCCATAAACTTATCAAGCTTTGTCTTGAAGTCAGATAGATCTTTTGCCCCCACTGCTTCCTTTGGAAGGCTGTTCTAGAACTTCACTCCTCTGATGGTTAGAAACCTTCGTCTAATTTCAAGTCTAAACTTCCTGATGGCCAGTTTATATCCATTTGTTCTTGTGTCCACATTGGTACTGAGCTTAAATAATTTTTCTCCCTCCACCGTATTTATCCCTCTGATATATTTATAGATAGCAATCGTATCACCTCTCAGCCTTCTTTTAGTTAGGCTAAACAAGCCAAGCTCATTGAGTCCCCTTTCATAAGACAGGTTTTCCATTCCTCGGATCATCCTAGTAGCCCTTCTCTGTATCTATTCCAGTTTGAATTCATCCTTCTTAAACATGGGAGACCAGAACTGCACACAATATTCCAGATGAGGTCTCACCAGTGCCTTGTATAACAGTACTAACACCTCCTTATCTCTACTGGGAATACCTCGCCTGATGCATCCCAAGACCGCATTAGCTTTTTTCACGCCATATCACATTGGCGGCTCATAGTCATCCTGTGATCGACCAGTACTCCGAGGTCCTTCTCCTTCTCTGTTACTTCCAAGTAATGCATCCCCAGTTTATAACAAAAATTCTTGTTATTAATCCCTAAATGCATGACCTTGCACTTTTCTCTATTAAATTTCATCCTATTACTATTATTCCAGTTTACAAAGTCATCCAGATCTTCCTGTATGATATCCCAGTCCTTCTCTGTATTGGCAATACCTCCCAGCTTTGTGTCATCCACAAACTTTATTAGCACATTCCTGTTTTTTGTGCAAAGGTCAGTAATAAAAAGATTAAATAAGATTGGTCCCCAAACCGATCCCTAAGGAACTCCACTAGTAACCTCCTTCCAGTCTGGCAGTTCACCTTTCAGTGTGACCCTCTGTAGTCTCACCTTTAAGCAGTTCCTTATCCACCTTTCAATTTTCATATTGACTCCCATCTTTTCCAATTTAGCTAATAATTCTCCATGTGGAACCATATCAAATGCCTTACTGAAATCAAGGTAAATTGGATCTACTGCATTCCCTTTGTCTAAAAAATCTGTTACTTTCTCAGAGAAGGAGATCAGGTTGGTTTGACATGATCTACCTTTTGTAAAGCCATGTTGTATTTTGTCCCAATTACCATTGGCCTCAATGTCCTTAATTACTTTCTCCTTCAAAAATTTTTCCAAGACCTTGCATACTACAGATGTCAAACTAACAGGCCTGTAGTTACCCAGATCACTTTTTTTACTTTTCTTAAAAATAGGAACTATGTTAGCAATTCTCCAGTCATACAGTACAACCCCTGAGTTTACAGATTCATTAAAAATTCTTGCTAACGGGCTTGCAATTTCATGTGCCAGTGATGCAGTTACAAAACTTCTAAACATGTTTAACTTCAACAAAACAGGACATTTCTCTATACCATAGTAATAGAAATTCAGAGGCTATATTGCTGAAATAGCTCTTTCATCAATTTTCTAGCATTAGACGAGAAAACATGAAAAAGACATGCAGAGCTTTTAGAGTGAAATCCAAGCAAGAGTTTGGTTCCCAGAGTGGCCAAGTCCAATAGTGGCTGTGCATTCAGATTAGCAACTCCAGGTTTTTAATACAGTTTGTAAATGAAAACAACAGACAGAACAACTTCAATGGATACAAACTATTTTGGTTCTTGTTTCATTGGCTTTAAAGAAAGGAAAGGTGGTTTTGTGGTTAAGGCATGTAACTGGAATTTAGAAGATCTGGGTTCTAAACCCAACTCCGCTACAGACTCATAGGTGGTCTGGCCTACTAGATTACAAGGAGTCAGGGAAAGCAGGAGCAGGACTAATCTGAGGCAGAAGCAAGGCTGGGACAGGATGGGAATAAGACTAGGTTCAGGGCAGGATGTGGGCTGGATCCATGGAGAAGCAAAGTAGGAACAGGGCTTGGAGAAAGACAACCACAGGGACGCTAAGGGTATGTCTACATTGCAATCAGACACACAGCTGGCCCATACTAGCTACTCAGGTTCAGGCTAAGGGGCTGTTTAATTGTGGTGTAGACAGTCAGGCTCAGTCTGCAGCCCAAGCTCTGGGACCCTCCCAACTCGCAGGGTCCTAGAGCCCGGACTCCAGTCTGAACCACAATTAAACAGCCCCTTAGCCTGAGCTCCGCAAGTCCAAGTCAGCTGGCATGGGCCAGCCACTGGTTTTTAATAGCAGTACAGATATGCCTAGAGAGTCATGTGCATTGAGCAGCCACTGAGCTATTGCTGCTTTTGGGCTTAAGAACCAGCCTGCTAGCTTCCTCAGCCAATCCGGCAGTGTGGTCTGTCAGGCATCCTAGCTGAGTGTCAGCTGTACAGAGCAGGTGCAGCTGCAGAGCCTTACTCCTGACCATGGTTTTGGACAAGTCACTTTATCTCTTTGTCTCAGTTTCCACATCTGTAAAATGGGCATGAGTAATAGTTCCTGCACAGTTCCCCCGTGATAGGGTTATATTTGTTCATGAATGTTTTAAATGATCTTAGATATTTGGATGGAAAGCATAATAGGATTGCAAAGTAATTAATCACTTTTCCTCCCACTCTATCATCCATACAGCAATAGTGCAGTATTCTGTGGTGATTTCCCCAAACATGACAGTTTCCCAGACAATTTACTATCGAGGTTTGACACTCTTATTGCTAGGATACCGTAACAGCCTGTTTTTTAAATAAGTGCAGGTTATGTACTTCTAAAAGATAAACCAGATGCTGTTCCTCTTCTGCTCTGTTTCATTGTTAATATAATTTTTGTTTAGTCACTCGCAGCTGTTATCATCCATTTTAACTGTGTTGGTCCAATGATGGTATTTTTCATACAGAAACAAAACCTTTAGCAAGGTGAGTACTTCACGAGCTAATTAAAGGAGGAACTTGGAAAAGCATTTTCTCCATTTCTTGTGGTACTACTCAAGGTTGAGGCTCAGAACAGAAGAGTTAGGTCAGCTCTTAGATGTGAAATTCAAGCTTCCGTGTATGGGCTGGGCAAATAGTAAAGTGAGGCTATACAATATATTGCACAAGTTACTTTTAAAATATAATTTACTATGCATCATAAATACACTAAAACTCCCATTATATAATTTTATACCACAAGATTATATAAGAAACCAGCTGGATAAATCATTTTATCTTCAAACAGTATGCATGAAAGCTATGCATAATAACTAAGAGGTTATATATTGTTTGACTAGAAGACAAAATTATTTAACTGGTTCACTCCTACAGAGCCAAAATAATTCAAACTCCAATAACAGAGAGTCTGACTTACCAGAGATTTTTAATAACTAAATTTGTCCTATCCACTCTCTTCAGTAGCAACACAAGTGCACATTTAGCATCCCGTTTCCCCACAATCATTTTGTTGTTAAAAAGTATGTTCACATATTCCCTTAATAATGAATCCTGTATATAGCATTTGTAAGCATCTGTTTGCTAGAGCCAAATTAGGCAGACCACATTCTCGATTTGATGCCTCAAGAACTGGCAGCATTAAAGAAAGAGTTTGCAGACAAGAGTTTGCAGCAGAAAATTAGATCTTGTATCTGGTAAAGTTCTATCTCTCCTAGAGGTAAAATGTTTATATTCAAGGATTGCCAATAAACTCCTAAGAGAAACAATAATGAGCAATCTTTCCAGTGGAAGATTAAGAGAACATATACATTTGGAACTTACATTTTCCCCACGTTCTCATACTTTCTTATGATTTTTCAGCCTTTTCCAGTTGGAAACTGTATAAACAAAAAGGAGAAAGTAGGGGTTCCCCCCTCACCCCCCACTAACTCACTTTTTTGTTGTTGTTGTTGTTTTGTTTTGGGGGCTTTCTTCCTTTTGTTCCAGTGGGAAAAAAGAGAAGAATGTGAGGGGAGGAGGGAAATGGGGAAGAATCAAAATTCAAACCTCCAAAATGGAAAACCAACATTTTTCAGTTTCAAAAATAGAAATGAAATGTTTTGATTTTAATTAAATAAGATGAAGTGTATGTTCATTTTTTTAAAATTTCCCTTGGAAAACTGATGCTTTTTGGTTTGAAAAACTTCAAACAGGCATTTTCTCATGAAATCTTTGGTTAAAAAAGATGAATTTTTTCTCAACCAGCTACACAAGATGGAACTGCTCTGCTCTGCTAGTGAAGGCTTTGTGGACATAGCATTTCCTACCCCTGCCAAATGGAGGAGTTAGTTTTGGCTGGAGGATGTGAATAGTTATGGATCCTGGCAGCTTTTAAGGGGTGGATTTGGAGTGGAAAAGAAGGCAATGTTTGTTTTCTTTCATACTCTGCTCACAGCTCAAGCTCTGACAATTTATTAAGTCAGAATGAGATGCCACTGCCAGTAGATCATCCTTGTCAATTCTTCCTTGCTTTGATCATCAACAAAGTATTTTTCAGTGTTGATATAAATAAATCATTCTTAGATTTCAGTGTCAACAGTCCATTTAGATAACTGGTGCAGATCACACCTGTAAGACCTACTGTCTTAGGCTGGCTGCAGCTTCAGGAACACAACACTGCATCAGTTTACACTTGACTCATATTCTGAAGGTAAATTTACACTTGGGAAGAGGAACTCTGTGTCAAGCAATATGAAAGGCAGAAAACTGTCAACCAAATCAATCAAAAAAGAATAAATGGACACAAATCAGACATCAGGAATGGTAACATACAAAAGCCAGTAGGAGAACACTCCCTGGACATTCTATAATCGATTTAAAAGTAGCCATCCTTCAACAAAAAAAAAATCAAAACAGACTTCAAAGAGAAACTGCAGAGCTACAATTCATTTGCAAATTTAACACCATTAATTTGGGCTTGAATAGGGACTGAGAGTGGCTGGCTCACTACAAAAGCAATTTTCCCTCTCTTGGTATTGACACCTCCTCGTCAATTATGGGGAGTGGACCACATCCACCCTGACTGAATTGGCCTTGTCACCACTGGTTCTCCACTTGTAAGGTAACTCCCTTCTCTTCATGTGTCAGTATATTTATGCCTGCATCTGTAATTTTCACTCCATGCATCTGAAGAAGAGGGGTTTTACCTATGACAGCTTATGTCCTAATAAATCTGTTTTTGTCTTTAAGGTGCCACTGGACACCTTGTTTTTTTAACCAAATCAATGCAGTGGCAACTAATAATAAGAAGTGTTAAGTGTCAAGAAGCTGTAGAGAGTCCTGAGGTGCTGGGTTAAAGCAAAGCAGATGAGGCCAGTGTGGTATTTGCAATAAGGTGGAGTGTTTGCTTGAGTTGGGCATCTCCCATATGACTGTCATGGCAGATATAACAATAAGTTCCCCCAGCTATTTTCACAGTACAAAATAGCTAATGTCACAAGAGTTGCCGTGTTTTCAGGTCAAAAATAATAGCTCTTTATAAAGTTCTGTTAATCCAGCGATCACAGAATGCTTTACAGAGGAAAGCATTATCACCACACGGGGATTGACACCCCAGCACACACACACACATACACACACACACAGCCATGTCAGACTTATTACAGCCCTTGTCCTAGATTTATTTATCCTGGCTACGGGCGGAGAGAGCTCACTGTGAATTTCCCACTTCCTAGACAGCTCTGAAGGTGTGGGCATCAGAGCAGGTGGCTTTTGAACTTTCCTCTGAATAAGTCAGCTTGCGACAAGGTGAACAACTGCAACCTTCCAAGGCTTGGGAGGCTCCTAAGGCCACTGACAATTTGTGCTGGATCTTTTCCACAGTTCCATGGGATACATAATGCATATACATAATACCATGAAATATACAATAGATTTTAAAAGAACCTCGCTGGCTCCAAAGAAACAATCATGGACAATAAGTAACTATGTTTTAAAATATTTATTTGTAAATATGCAGATAGACAAGAATTGCTTCCTTGGTTGCAGTTATATTAAAAAGTTACCTAAATGATCTGCATTTAAATATACACTCACAGATACCATATATATAAGTAATTTTCTGATAGAGCCATTGCAATATACTGAGAACATGACATAATTTAAAAATAACCTTCCAGAAAACTTTTATTTTTAAAAAAATGCAAAAACCCTGTGGTAAATTTCACTAATATTAATTTATAATAAAAACTAACAAAGGTCAAGGTAGTTCCCATCCTTGTCTCTGCTGTCTTTAATTAATTGAAAAAAATCCTAATAAGGCAAAGTTTCAGAACAGTTGTAGCCTTACCTTCTAGGACATATTTTTAAAATCCAGGTTTCATTTCTTCACCCTGTTCAAAATTAGGCTTTTTAATCTCCCAATTTAATCAATTTATATAACTAGTATCTAAAATCTAGGGAAATGTTTAAATGGTTATAAAGCTGTCATATATTGCAGGTTAATTAAAATCAGCAACTGAATTATAATGCTTGTAAAACACACTTTCTTTCCTTAGGGTAGCTAACTCAGTAATACTGCCTGCACATATGGTTATTGTTTTGAATTCATAACTTGTAATGTTTTAAATTTATTGCCAGAAAGCCAACCTAGATGGCACTGGCTATCTCCTCTTTAATAAGGAACTATGACCTCAAAACTGACTAGCTTTACAAGAATTAGAGAGTGATCAAAAGAGAATCTCCCTTACGCTACAGCAGCAATGTGTTTTCTGTCTCAGTTGAACTTGGACTAAACAGTGATTTATTTTGAGGAACATGTTGCAGATAAGCAAAAAGTCATCTGGAAACCTTCTTTCCAAATGGTAAATTTCTGGAAGGTTCCTCATTTAGAAGTAATTTCTGGAACATTTCTTGATTAATATGAGTCTGTGAATAAACTTAAAAATGATGGCTTTGTTATTGCTTTGGCACAATATGTTAACAACACTGTGAGCTCTGCCAAACTGTGAGAGTTCTTTCAGACGGATTATGGCCTTGTTTACATATCCAGCTGTACTTATTGTTGATGATGGTAATCTAACAATGTCCCCAGTGGGGGTGCCCATTAGGGGAGGGTATACTAACTGGAGTTTAGTTTGTTTAAATTGAGCAAGAATGCACAGCGGTACTCTGATCTTTCAGGAATGTGTTGGAATCCTACACTTTCTGCGTTCTGTTTTGTTTATTTAATGGGGATGTTTGGATTGCTCAAAAATTGCAGTCCACAAGATTGCAGTGTAAAATCAATTCAAAATGTGTAATGTGGTCTATACAGAAGTGAGTATAAAACATAAATACTTAGCAAAGCTTCATATTACAAAAGTCCTATAGACTACTCCCCTATATGAGGCTTATACAAGTGAGTAAGGGTTTGCAGGATCATGTCCTTAACTAGTGCTAGGTTGTGTTTTGTTTTTGTTTTGTTTTGGGGGGAGTGAGGTTCCTCTTTTTATGACAATGCATCTAGTAAATACATTTGACACAAAATATCTTTTGTTACATGCACATAAATGACACTCAAGCAAAGCAGATAAGTGGATAAAGGAAGGATAATCAAATCAGTAGGTCTACAGCAGAAATATGATGATTTTATAATGCTGTGCCTATGAACTGTTACTGCTTTCATTTTTCAGTTTCTTACCCTACCCTAGACTTGAATACAAACATTTGTAACTGTGAACTTCATAATATATCCGGCTGAAAATTACCAAACAGAGGTTACAGTTCATAAGCAGTGCAGTGGAAATTGAGAATTCACAAGGAAAAAATGGCATTTTGTATATTTTATACTGTTTCCAGTAGAGGTTCGAACCTTTTTCAGGGTCTGAATGTGCTTCTCCCCGCCATGTACATTAGGAAAGCCTCGATGGTTAAATTCTTCAGATGATGTAGTCAATTATGCCAAAGCAGGGCTCCTTCCTGTTTCCAATTTAAGTCAACGATGAAACACCCTAATTTTTTTTTAGATAGACAAGGTGGGTGAGGTAATATCTTTTATTGGACCAACTGCTGAGCTACACAGAGTTCTTCAGATCTGAGAAATGTACACTGTCTTTTTTTAGATACTCATGAAAACAGTTAACCTTACAATTTATGATGAATTCCTTACCAACAAAAATTAAGAAAAACAATGAAATGCTTTTTTTGTCAGTAGTAGCCCTAGAATGAAATCCTAGCCAATTGCAAACCTTGCATTGACTTCAGTGGGCCCAGGATTTCACCTGTAGTATTTAACAGAATATTACCAAGGTTTCAGTCACCCTTAATCTCACTGAGCAGTGACTCACTAACCCATAAGAAGACTAGAAAAGCTGCTCTCATTCTGGTGAACGTGGATCCCATCAAAATGGAATGAAGAAATTATTTGTTTGGGGGTTGTTTGGGTTTTTTTTGTTGTTCCTGTGGAATTTACATTTTTTTTTCACATAATCTGATGCGTTTTGCCGATCATGTTTTCCTTTTCTATTTTCTTAAAATAAGATTTACGTGGTGTCTTTTGCACAGGAATGAATTTCACCCTGAGGGAGGTTCAAATGCCATTCTCATGTCTTCCTTTTTTTCTGCAGTCAAAACCAAAACAAAAAAAGCTCATTATGATGCACTATTTTTGCTATTTACAAGTGCAGTTCTCTTTACCTGCATCTTTTTATATGTCCGTAGCACCTTGACCTGTGTTCTTGAATTATTGATTTATACAGAACCAAATCCATCTGTTCCCCTATGTGAGTGTTGCCATTCACTTTGGCTGGAGCAGAATTAGACCCATATTTTACTTTGGTTCTATATGCAAAACTCCTGTTGGTTCATATTTAGAATCTCACTCTTAGTGAAGTGACATTTAGTTTATTCCTTTCTCTAAATGTGAATTACTTTATTCAGTACTCTGTGCTAAAATATCCTTTTTCTACCTTTGAGCACAGACAGAAAAGCATTTTTCCTCATTCTGGTACAGGCTTCAAGTTTTGTAATGTACCACAGAGGGATGTTACAGTTGACTAACGTTTGCTAGATCAGTCAGTGATTTTGCAAACTTATCATTGTTTCAACACAGCCAGTTTTTCTGTGTCTATGAGTGACAATAAATATTCTTCCAGTTCAAAAAACAAAAAGGATTAGAAATGTGTTGCCACAATGATCCTATATATGTGCTCAACTTGTTCAGTAAACCTCAGTACCATTAAAACCTGAGGATTTTTAGAGCTCCATAGGGAAGGTGGAGTATTGGTCTGCCTGACCTACCTCAGAATCGTGCCAGTCCCTCAGAAGCTATACTTCCAGGGGAAATATGAACCTAAAATGGGTCTTACCAATTGCCAGTGTATCTGTGAATAATTAAGGTTCTTGAGGGACACTAATAGCTTCAAGTCATGGATTTAATACTTGGCCCATTTCTTAACCTGTGACATAGTTTCTTAAATCCTTCAATCAAACTTTGAGGTGCTGAATTATTACTTGGCCATTTTACATGGAAAATAGTTGTCTCAAAGCAGAGCCAGTCTCTGGCCAATGTAACAAGTGCAACTGACCTATAGTAGGTTGCCTGATTGGCTATGCTGCCTGATTGGTTGGAAGAATCAGCAGAATTTTAACCTCAGCAGCAGCAGGTCAGTGGATGCTCAAAGCATTCCCCCGCAGGCAGCTGTGATAACTCCTGCACCTGCTTGTTCCCAACCTTCTTCCAGCCCTGCTCCTACTTTGGCCTCAGCCTTACCCATGCCTTGCCTCACTCCAGATAACCCAGTCCTGACCCTTGGCTCCAATTCTTGACTTTGGCAGTGACACTTGGCTCTGGCACCTGGCCTCTGGCTCTGACCCACCAGGCTTAGAATCCTAGTCAAATTGATAATATATTGCAACTGGGAGGGATGAGTGCAGATACCAATACTTGCAAGTTGCTCCTGATGGCTTGTAACAGAGCTACATTATAATCTTTATAGGTAGCTATCCATCTTCTCAGCTTGTCATTCTTGTCTGTGATGCAGCTCCTGCTGAGTCTGAAGTACGTAGATGGCCATGGTATCTTAAAAAAGTGAGAAAGCTGACAGTGTGTAGAATTAGAGATTGAGTGAAATCCTAATAAAACTACTCAGATTGGGCCAATATCTTGGGACCCTGTCATGGAAGAAGAAACCTCCCTGACATGAATTCTAGAAAGTAGATACATAAATAACCTATAGGTCATCCAGTGCATCACTATAGGATTATTTCCTAAAGCATGGTTACTGGTACATTAGCCATTTTAGATTTAGATGTCTCAAGTAATGGCGCTCTTTCCATATTTACCCTCTATTTCTTTTAAAGGCAAAGGAAAGCCAAAGCAAAATAGTGTCATTTAACCTATATTTTAAAAAGTAGCATTTTGAAATCAAACCACAAAAGGGTAGTTGCCTCAGTGAACTGATAATAGATATGGAGCTTTTCTCATTGATCTGAATCTCACCTATTCAGCAGTGACTAAAAGCTATTAACATTTATGGCTCCTCAGTGGCCTACAGTATTTTAAATGAGCTGGTGGTCTCCTGCATCCTGATATTCGACATCACAAGTGACACTTTGTTGTCAGTCTAAGCAAGATGCCCAAGAACTGAATGATTATCAATACTGAGCAGCTCTTTCACCTCTACAGGTGGTCCCTCCAAATCAGGGCTAAAGCAGTGGGGTAATTATAATATTTAGAGATGCAATTAGCACTGCCAAGCCTGTTGAGGAATGAAAATTTCTTAGGCCTCTGCTGATATTTCAGTGAATTTAAGGACAAGCAGGGGAATCTGGGCTGCACAAAACAGTAATGCAACAGACATTAATTACTATTAATAGGATATTTGACAATAGTGTATAAATAGTTTCCTTTTAGCCTTCCCTGTTTGCCTCACTAACTACACAAGTATAATGAAAACTTATAAAATTTGTAACATTTGGGGAATTGTGTTTTGGAAACTGGAATTATGATCCAACTAAATACACCCCCCTTTCCTGCAAGTACCCATCGACAACTGACATCTTTGCTATCTCTTCTAATGGCAGAGGGTAAACTTTCCCAATCAGGGACCTCTTCCCCCCCACACACACCAGGTGTCTTACGTTACTTGGTCTTACGCAAACATACCACTGCCACATCTCAAATCGAATTCAAGACAACTAGCACACTTCACCCACTAGAAATTTGCTGTTCTCCAAATAGTCTTTCAAATTTCAACATACAAGGTGGAGACTTTAAAAAAAATCAAGTAAAAAACTTGCAGGTTCAGATCTTTCATACTAATGTGAACCTAGATCCTGGAAATAGATGTGCACATGTGTACAGGAGTTCACACTATCAATTCTGTTTGTAGGATCTGAGCCCTCATGAGTTTCATGTGTTTTAAATTTTCCTGTGAACATTGTTTGCAATATACTCTGTTTGCACTGCCACTGCTCTATCTTTACCTGTTCTGTGGAAAAACAGAGCACTTCAGTCTCCAGTGCTGACCAATCAACATGATAAGGAATTGGTTAAAGGGGAGACTACAGCGGGTCCTACTGAAAGGTGAACTGTCAGGCTGGAGGGAGGTTACCAGTGGAGTTCCTCAAGGATCGGTTTTGGGACCAATCTTATTTAATCTTTTTATTACTGACCTTGGCACAAAAAGTGGGAGTGTGCTAATAAAGTTTGCAGATGATACAAAGCTGGGAGGTATTGCCAATTTAGAGAAGGACAGGGATATCCTACAGGAGGATCTGGATGACCTTGTAAACTGGAGTAATAGTAATAGGATGAAATTTAATAGTGAGAAGTGTAAGGTCATGCATTTAGGGATTAATAACAAGAAATTTTAGTTATAAGCTAGGGACACATCAATTAGAAGTAACGGAGGAGGGAAAGGACCTTGGAGTATTGGTTGATCATAGGATGACTATGAGCTGCCAATGTGATATGGCCGTGAAAAAAGCTAATGCGATCTTGGGATGCATCAGGAGAGGTATTTCCAGTAGGGATAAGGAGGTTTTAGTACCGTTATACAAGGCACTGGTGAGACCTCACCTGGAATACTGTGTGCAGTTCTGGTCTCCCATGTTTAAGAAGGATGAATTCAAACTGGAACAGGTACAGAGAAGGGCTACTTGGATGATCCGAGGAATGGAAAACTTGTCTTATGAAAGGAGACTCAAGGAGCTTGGCTTGTTTAGCCTAACTAAAAGAAGGTTGAGGGGAGTTATGATTGCTCTCTATAAATATATCAGAGGGATAAATACTGGAGAGGGAGAGGAATTATTTAAGCTCAGTACCAATGTGGACACAAGGACAAATGGATATAAACTGGCCACCAGGAAATTTAGACTAGAAATTAGACGAAGGTTTCTAACCATCAGAGGAGTGAAGTTTTGGAATAGCCTTCCAAGGGAAGCAGTGGGGGCAAAAGATCTATCTGGCTTTAAGATTAAACTCGATAAGTTTATGGAGGCGATGGTATGATGGGATAACATGGTTTTGGTAATTAAATATTCATGGTAAATAGGCCCAATGACCTGTGATGGGATATTAGATGGGGTGGGATCCGAGTTACCCAGGAAAGAATTTTCTGTAGTATCTGGCTGATGAATCTTGCCCATATGCTCAGGGTTTAGCTGATCGCCATATTTGGGGTCGGGAAGGAATTTTCCTCCAGGGCAGATTGGATGAGGCCCTGGAGGTTTTTCGCCTTCCTATGTAGCATGGGGCACGGGTCACTTGCTGGTGGATTCTCTGCTCCTTGAAGTCTTTAAACTACAATTTGAGGACTTCAGTAGCACAGATATAGATGTGAGGTTTTTTGCAGGAGTGGTGGGTGAAATTCTGTGGCCTGCATTGTGCAGGAGGTCAGACTAGATGATCATAATGGTCCCTTCTGACCTAAATATCTATGAATCTATGAATTCACGTAAAACTCTCATGAGCATTAATCATTTACAACAAAATGGGCCCAAATGCTAAGTTTACTTTTTTCCTTTCTCTTCTGAGTAGCTTCGTGTCTATAGTTTATTTCCTTGGATATGCGAATGCATGTCTTCAAGAAAATGGCTTTGAATATAAACATAGAAGCAGGTGATTTGTAATAGAAGACAGCTTTCATTCTCATTCATTAGGACTGTACTTTCATAACCTACTGCCTGCTACCAAGTATTCTTCAAATATTCCCTGGAATGATGGAAGATGAATGAGATGTGAAGGTGACATATGCAGTCTCCAGGAGGAAACTGATGCCCCAGTTGCTCACTAAAGAGCCATACTGAAATTAGTTACAAATGCACTCATCCAGCTGCCCTCCCAGCTGGAAGAAAGGTGTTAAGAGGCATCTGTTAGGCTGCAAGGGAGGGGGTGGGTGCTTAAATTGGGAAAAATAAAAATTGTTTTCCAGTAGAAGAGTCATCTCATCCAAGACTCCTGAGTCACTTCCTTAAAACTTCATGAACATTTTTGACTTATTAGCTTCAGGTCAATTTATTATTCAGCTGCTGCCTACATAAGATGAACCAGAAATATTTGAGGTTAATTCACCTCTCCTAGCAATGCTAGGAATCCCTCTGTTCTGAGCTTCTGAACGTGATGCATGCAGCATTGTGTTTGTTAGCAGTCAGTTTTAACCAAGTACTTCTACGTAGAGATCCAGATTTTGGCAAGTGGCCCCCATTGCGAATATTTGTAGTTAGGCATTTAACTACCCAATTTCATGTGTAATATAGGTATCTATCTATCTGAGGTGCTGTCTAATTTTGCCCCTCCCCCCTGCCCCCGCGTTGTTCATGAGAACTAAAATGTGAATATCTCTTTTCACTGGTGAAAAATACATTGTAAAATGAAGATACTGAGATGAAGCCCATCTGAAAACCATACCTATCCTCAAATCTTGGGAGCCTGATTCATCACTGCATTACACCTGTTTGAAATCAGCCAAGTTACACTGACATAGAACAGGATTAATACAGTGGTGCTTCAGATTTATTGTGTACAAGTGCCCCTTGCTAAAACAAAAACTATCAATTATTAAAAATATTCTTACACAAAGCATAGTCATTTTGAATTTTTATAGCTAAAACATAACTTAAAAGTTACACTGTATTTCTGTATCCTTTACTTTTATAGTATAAAGTTTCCAGAATATGCCAAGGAATATACACAGATTTTAGCTAGGTCATAATTTAGTATAAAATAAAACGACATTTAAACCTGGGGGGAAAAATGAGAATGGTAGAACTATCAAACTATGTGTGCAATTTCCTTGTGCTCAAATTGCATTTTCTCCTTTCAGTGTTATACGGAACAGGGTCTTGCCCTCTAGATTAGAGACTTTTGCATTAGAGGAAACTAGGTTATGTCTTCCACTGTCAGAGATAGAAATTATGAGTTGGAGTGCATTTTAGCCAGTCACTCTGAAAAATGTTAGCCCAAGGGGGTAATAATTAGAACTGTTTTTGTCAGGTGACTGCATTTTAAGCAGTGATGTGTCTGAGAATCTAGCTGAGGGGTTTAATATAAATATAAATATATTTTTTTTTAGTCAGCACTTGCTGGATTTTTTTTCTCTTACTTTTTTATTTCAAAAGTAAGCACTTTTCAGAAATTATCAGCTAGAATGTAATACTGCTTAGCATTACGGTGACCTGATAATAATATTTCCTTTGGAAACCAATAATTCAATGCAGTCGGAGAAGTTCATATGGATAGCTGTAAACTAGACTATTACTTCACCTGCACATGCATGCACAAAATACACACTAAATACATACGTTCTCCTTCATATTTTAAAATTTAAAAATACTTCTGTTCAATTTAATCAAGTTATACAAATTAAGAAAAGGATTTTATATCCTCATGAATGAGTGATATATACTTCTGTAGTTTGAAAATGGTTTGCTTTTGCTGTTAGTTGCCTCAGTGTTGGAGAAGGATGTGTGCAACTGAGTTTTGGAATGGGGAGTCGTTATGTTGCCAAATTAGCATTACTGAGAAAATCAGAGACAGGCTTTGATTCTGCAGGCTCAAGTCCGTGGGCTCTACAGGGCTCAGGGGTCCATCCGCGTGGAACAGCTTGTAGGATAAGGGCCTAAGTATACGCATCATGAAAGCACCATGCACTATAGGATAGAATAGAAACAGCTTCATCTCTCATCTTTTGTTAAGAGTTTACTTAAAGCCAGCCATGCTTTTAATTGATGCCAAGAGCTTTGTTCTTGTTTAATAAAACCTCTCAGTCTTTGATTACCAAACTTTTCTACTGAATAATTCATTTACTTTTCCTTTCTCCATCTTATGGGTATTTAAGAAGTTACACTGACTTGCAGATAGCTTGTTGCCTAGAACTGCTCTGCACTGTAGCAAGCACAGAGAGAATTTAATTATATCTGTGGTTCCTTGATATTGTACATCAAGTCTAGAAGTGGGATGAAGTAGGAATTTAGACTAACTGAAATAAATCCAAAATGGTGGCCATAATTGTTGTTAGATTTTTATCACTTGGGAAATACCAGCCCCAAAGGCTTTGTTTATACTAATGAACTTCATAGCTACCATTCACCTCTCGTGCAACCAATTCACTTTTAAGCTCTACATATTTTTGTGCAAAGAAAAAAAATCAAATTATTATATTAGGAGTCTGGCGGAGAGGAAACATAGCTGCTGTATGTCTACAGTGGATCGATTCTCTTCAGTGTTCCTATTTGCCTCTTTTACATAAGCAGAGTTCAGCTCATTATTAAACAAAGTGTATGGGCCAAATCCTTTTTTTCATTACTCCTGGGAATAGGCTCATTGATTTCAGTGGGACTACTTGTCTGATCAGGGTAAACAGGATTTGGCTTTCTGGTATCTCTAAAGATTTTCTGCATCCCATGTTTGGTATTTTCAGTGAATTACATTCTTAATTCTGCAACCGGCATGCCTTGTATAATAATTATTTGTTTAGCCTTCAACAATGTTTTATGTTTATTTCTCTTTCTGAATTCTTTGCATGTTGCCCCTATACCATCTTAGAAGACCCATCAGAAATAATAAATTGCATATATACAGAAAATATCGTTGTACATCTAAAACTGAACAAATAATCCTGTTCTTGAAGATCTGTAAATTGCCATTTAGTTAACTATTTTAGTATTGTGTTTTAAAATACACTCAATGATGGTTAATCCTATATGTTATTATTTCTTACTCTACTATGTTTATAATTTTGCTTCCTCAAAAGATAGAGAGAATTTAAATACCAATGCCTTTCCTAGCTTTTTTTTTTTTAAATAAATGCTATGAAAGACCCTACCAAGGTTAATACCTGTCCTTGCACCTTCAATGAATCCATGGCAAGAATGTTTTTTATTGCTCTGCCATAGCTAAAATTGCTTAGTCTGTACTATCTATAAGACACTTCATTTTTCAAACGAAAACTTCCAAGTTTCATCAGAAAAGAGCAGATCACACTAAATGCAAAGTGAATGAGTATTAAAATACAGGAAGCGTATGCAAAAACAACTTTAGAAAAAACAACCTCACATTTTATGAAAGACTATACATTCTTTGTTTAGGAAAATGTTACAGAAATGTCACCATTTAAAAAACAACTACAACAAAGTATTACATGCTCTTTTATTCCAGAACTTTTTTGAATAAAGGGACTAAATATATGTATTTTACCAAGAGTTGTCTAAGGGGAAACATGTTAACTGTCTACAATATTTGAACATCTAATAATTAGGTAAGAAAATCTTTATGGAGAGTACCCAGATGTGTAACTAGAAGTAACAGGGATGTCATTTAAAAATAGACTGACATAGCTGAACAAGAAGTATTTGGCTGTAGACAGCTGATAGAGACCGCTGTCCTTTGGGGCTTCTAAATCCCTTGTTGGTCCAAAGATTTTAGGGAACAATCCTGTAGTAGCAGAAAGATGAACTGAATGATCTAACTGATCTTTTTTTTATTTCTACTTTCAGTGACTAGATCATTTTTAATAGAAACTAGTTTTGTGTCTGAACCCCTTTACCCAGACTTCTAGCCCATGGGCCAGACTCATTGATGCTAAAGCAGGTAGGTGTTGATTACACCTCCCCTTGCCAACCTGGACTCCTGCTTTCCCAGGGGAGATTCATCCAAAGGGGAAGACTAGGCAATGTCAACACCGCCATTTTCTCTAGGATGTTTTCTCCAGAGATGTAGTTTACAAACTGGTGGGTGTGATGGGGTATCCACAATGGATAACTTGAGATTAATGAGCCCATGTGACTTCCCTTGATTAATGAGCTCATGTGGCTTCACAGGATCTTAAGAGGGAGGAGTCCAGCTCAGTTGAAGGCAGACCAGGGAGGAGAGTAGACCTTCAACACTCAGCTCCTGAAGAGAGGGTTCACTAAAGGCAGGAGCTCCCCAGATGAATACTGGCTGATGGCCCTCCCCTAGGAAAGGGAGGGCCAGATGCTGATGCACGCTGAGAGGGAACCATTCCCCTTTCTTACCTGTGAGCTCAGTTTATTAATTCCCCTTGTCTTTGTTTGTTGGCTACCCTGGAAGGGAAGAGACTTTAAAGTGATCTGGCTGGAGAGCTAATTCGCAGGAAGAGGCAGACCACTGTAGGCCTGGAGCAACTGCTGGCAGGCAGTACCCACAGGGAGAGAGCTGCTATGCTGCTCCCAGCCACAAGGATGTGCTAGGATGTGCTTTGCAAAGGAGATGTACTCAATGAGCTACAACCTTACCCCTCAGGATTTTCTGTCTCAGGAGCTCTGTGGCAGGATTTATCCCATCTTCCACTGGCAAAATTCTGGGCTAAATTTGACATGTTGTATGTATTCTGCAAGATACAGTTCATATACTGCACATATTTCACTTAATTACAAAACTTATATAAAATATCTGTACATCCAAAAACTTGCTCTGTGATGTTTTTCCTGGCAATGGTGCTGTTCTGTAAGAGTTTTTGTAGCATTTTATATCATCAGATGGATTTTACAAACATTAACTATCTTAGCCACACATCTGTGATATTTAACTAGTATTTCCTATTTGTACTCATGGGAACACAAAGGCTGAAATAAGTGACTTGCCCAAGGTCATAAAGTCTTTTCTCAAATCCAGGAAAAGAACATGGGAATTCTGGGTTCTCTGTGGTGTCATCACATCAAATTCTGAAGGATTCTCCCTCACATAACTCAGTTTGGCAAAGTTCATTTATATATAGGGGTCAGACAATTATTTAATGACCGAAATTGAGACTGAAAAACTATCAACCATTAAAACACAAATTGTCAGCATCACAAATCAAAACATACAAACTAAATATCCTAAATCAACAAATCATGTCTGTTCTTACTATTCGTTCGCTAGTAACAAATCTAACTCAGCAGTCAAAATCACTGGCTTTTTTACTCTAATAAATTCTCAAGCAGCATTTTTCTTACTTTTCCTATATGCAAATATTGATTATCAATGGAAATATTTTTTCATCGGTTTGTGCGTGTATGGTGAAATTGACATTTACCAATAAAAATCTCGTCCTTCCAAGCCTAATGACAACTTCTGTCCTGATCATTGATCCTACCACATAATTCTGCCTCGCCTTGTAACTTATTCCTCTGGCATTAGGCAACTCATCTACCATTTCAGCTAGTGTTTAAAATGTGTGCAGGTAGCCAAACCCCCACCCTAAGCACAGTACTCCTGATACCGTGGTGTTAGGAGTTCACTGGTTCTTCCTGAATGACTACAGCCCTTTGGTAGAAATCTACAGTGAACACAAATGTGCAATGTCACCACTGTGTCTACACAAAGTGTATATTACTTATTTTCTGATGTAAAGCAGTCATGAGGCTGGATTTTCTTTTGCTGAGCTCTTGCTACTGGAGTATAAAATCTTCAATCTCGCTATGACACTTCGGTGAATGATTAAATATTTGCTGGAGATTGTGCTACATAGAGGTTTTAAAAGGCACGGCTCTCCTCCTCAATAAAGAGAAGATTAATTTCAATTGAAGCTTTAGCAGTAGTTCAACCTTCAATTTCAGAAACTTGGCCTCTCCTTTTCATAAAACTAACATTGACTGTTACAGTATATTTGTCTTGGTTTTTGTCATATCACAAGTGCACAGAATTGAATGAGAGTTCACATTCTTATTTGTCCAGTTACTAGCCAAACCTACCACTTTTCGATACACGCAGGCAAAACAAATTTAAAGACATACTGTTGCAATGTAATCTCCTTTAGGGGTTTCTTATACCTATACAAATTATCTGTGCTTGCCAAGTCTTTATGTGAATTTTCTCATAGGAAAGACTTCAATATACTCCCTTAGCTAAAGAAAATACAATAAGTAAATGCCAATCTCCCAGATGCTCACAATTAACTCTCCACTTACAAACAATGTATGCACAATGAAAGGCATTAGCTAAAGAATGAAGTTTCATTGTCAAGGTTCTTATTATAATAATGAGTTTAAATGCATTTTAAAATGATGAGAAATACATTGGCAGGATTTTTTTTTTTACATTTTTAATGGGCCGAAGATGCAGAGTGCACTTCCTTTGACATGGATCCAAATAGTGTGATGGTTTCTGTAGAAAAACAGGTTTAAGAAATCAAAATGGGCAGAAAACCATGTGACAAATCCTCAGAGAAAATTACACTGCAGCATGCCCTACAATCCACACAAATAATTTTTGCCATATACAGCTGTAGGTAATATAGTTCCCATCTAATCTGCCGAAGTTGCATGACCGAAGTAGGATAGTAAGGCAGAATATGTTATTACATCTCTAACTTTAGGCTTTTTTTATTAAATCTTGGATCTAGTGCTCACTATTGTTGGTCTATGACCGCCTCCCTAACATGGCATAAATCAATATGAGTGTGAGTCCATACTCAAGAAAGACCAGACAAATATACTGTAAATCATGGGTGTATGGGCTACACTTTTCCTGTCTCTAGACACTGATATTTGTCATTAATTTTCATGAGCACTAAATTCACCCCATAATTTTGTTTGCATTTTTTAATTACAAAAAATAGATTGAAGTTCCTTCACAGGGTGTGCTGTGCCCTGACAGTATTAAGCTGCAAAAGAGAGACACTTAAAATTAGCCACAGATCCTCAGCTGGTATGTACTGGTACAGATCCATTGACTTCAAAGGCCCTATGCCAATTTACACTAGCTGAGGATCTGGCCCTTAGTTCCAAAGGAATGTATGGACCAAATGTAGTTCACAGATGAAAAAACAAGCTAAAAAACACTAAAAATAAAAATTTAAAAAAATGCAAAGATACATTTGAATGAGATATAAGACCAAGTTCATGACCACTTGTTGCCATTGTAATCTACACTGGTCTATTTAGATTCTTTACCACACTCATCACTGTGGTATCTGGACATCATTTAAGATAATCTGACATTTTGTAAGAGTTTGATTTTCTTTTCAACCCCAATGTCCAGGCCAATTGAGGAATTACATTCTCTTCTACATTTCCTTTGCTTGTTATAAGAGAAGGAGTATTTTGCTTTGCTTTCTGTATTAACCTGTCATTTTGTGTTGTATATAGTTAAGCGGCTGTTATGTTTCACCACAGAGATGGCTGTATTTCAGTGATGCACAAAGTGACTATTATAAAGGATTTGTATATCAGTTTTCAAAGTTTTAAGTTGGCAAAGTGCTTTCGGGTCTATTATTGGGATGAGAAGTGCTATAGAAAGGCAAATTACTATGACTGGCAGAAATTTGGAAAAGTAGACAAATGTGGGGTATTTCATGAAAAGAGAAGTGGGGCTTGTAGGGAGGGACATGTCTCTGTCTACAGACCAATATATAAACTAAAGATGAAACAAAGGGACAAAATCAGCATCACCGAACTGTCACGCAAGCACCCTCCTCGTGGCCAGCTTGATGCTGAACACTGTTATCATTTACAATGCAGAAAATAAGAGAAGAGAGCAAATCATTGATGCAATAGGTTGATTCCAGTAGAGCCCCAAATCAACCACTCAACCTAAACATTCCTTCTGAATATTAAAAAAAAAAAAATCCTATTTTCATTCCTTTCAACCTAAAACTGGGCTTCTGCAATGCTGTCAGGAGAGAAAAATATCTCCCGGCACCCTACCAATTTGTCCCAAAGGTAAAAAATTTCTTCCTGATCCCTGAAGAGGTGACTTGGTCAGACCTACAGCATCCTGGAAGAAACACAGCTTGACAATTCCTCAACTATAAGGAGGGTGGGCAATTGTGACAAGATGTCTGCTGGATCCCCAGGAAGGCTTTAAATGGAGGGTCAGGAGAACCAACTGGCTCTCTCAACCCTCTTCCCCAACTGGCCAGTGAGAAGCAGAGAAATAACTTTCCCCCACCTGAGGCACAGTTCCCAGATGTGTGCTGAGCCCCAAGGAAGATCACAGGAAGGAAAGGCTCCAGTATGTCTGAGCACAAGCACTCCTCCTCTCAAGATCCCAGGGGTCAAGACAAACCTCTGCATCCCCAGTCCCCTGCTGATCTTGGGGATGGGGAGACATTTCATTTAAATGATCAGTAGTCAGCAAGAATTTTTGATTATTACCAATCTGGGTGGAATTCAAACCATTGACATAAATGTGAAAGGCTCTATAGTTCATTACCAGTCCATCCAGTTGCCCGATGGTACCTGTTTTTGGCTTTGCATTCTGGTCCATGACCAAGGGCCAGATTCTTCCACCTTTATTCCATTATTTCAGTGGAGCTATTTGTTGAGTAAGGATCTGCTCAAAATGAGTACAGCTGATAGAATCAAGCCATAATCTCATAAATTTGGTGTACACCGCTCGGAAACTGAAAGAAAAGTCATTCTGTTTTCTTTACGCGCCTTTAAAATTTAGCGGCGTCTCCCTGACTTCTGATGGGGGAAACAGTGAGGCAGTGTTCTGTTCATATTCAGAATAAGTGAGTAAGTCACTAGGCACGCGGTCGCGCGCTCTCTCTCTCTCAGAATATCAGATTATTCTTTGTTTGTTTTTACTTTTATTTCAGAATAATGAAGCTAGATTGAAAAATACAAGTTTGTTCTTTGGTGCAAGAGAAAATGGGACAGTCTTATTGTTTATTTGTTCTACCACAAAGCCTAGGGATACAGTTGGATCTGGACATTTTTACTAGGCTTTCTTATGAATATTAAAAAGGTGAACTGTTAAATGGAAGTACTTTCTCAACTCCATTTTTGATTATACTGCTGAACTCATTGCCACTGGATGTCATCAAGACCAAGAATTTAGTAAGATTTAGTGGGGGACTGGATTTTTTTATGGATAACACAAAACTTTTGGAGAGGAATTATGTAAGTTAAGGGCCAATGTTGGCACAAGAACAAATCAATATAAACTGGTCATCAAGTTTAGCCTTGAAATTAGATGAAGGTTTCTAACCATCAGAGGGAGGAAGTTCTGGAACAGCCTTCCCAGGGGAGTAGTGGAGGTAAAAAATACCTAGCTTGTTTCAAGAATGAGCTTGATAAGTTTATGGAGAGGATGATATGAGGTTGTCTGCAATGGCACATGGCCCATCCTTGACTGCTATTAGCAAATATTTCCAGTGGCCTGTGATGGGACACTAGGTGGATTCTATCCCAGGTTTCTAGCTGTTGAGTCTTGTCCACAGGCTCAGGGTCTAACTGATCAGCATATTTGGGTTAGGAAGGAATTTTCCCCCAGGTCAGATTGGCAGAGATCCAGAGGCAGGGTGGGTGGGTGTCAGGTTCACCATCCTCTGCAGTGAGAGACATAAGTCACTTGCTGATTTGAACTAGAGAAATAGTGGATTCTCTGTCATTTGAAGTCTTTAAACCATGATTTGAGGACTATAGTAACTCCACGAGAGGTAAGGGGTATATCACAAGAATGAGTAGGTAAGGTTCTGTGAGCCTTCTAAGTGCAGGAGGTCAGACTAGATTATCATGGTCTTCCGGCCTTAAAGTCTATGAGTCTATCCATAGTTGTTATAGTTAATGTCAGAAAGAGTTTTGGATGGGAAATTGAACTTCATGCACTATGGTTTAAGCAAATCTGTAACCATAGATTATCCTACATCTGCCAATTGGCATGTTCTTGCATCTTCTTCCAAAGCATCTGAGGCAGGCAGGACACTGTTGGAGACAGAGATGGACCATATGTGTGATCCAATCTGGCAACTCCTATGTTCCTATTAAATTCAGTAGTCATTAAATTAAAATAGCTGTCTTGAACATGGGATGAACCTTCTCTCTAGAGCTCTGTTCACTTGAGTGATACTCTAATAATAACAAAAGGAAATTTGCTTAAACAGGACAGTTAAGTATCTTAGATCCTACATATGGTTTATTTTATTTATTTTAAAAGTGCTGTAATCTGGTAGGAAGACCTACTGGATCGTAAACATATATATGTATATTTTAAAACATTCTGTTCCATTGCTCAAAAATATTCATCACTTTTGTTGCACTCTCAAAAACTGAGTGTGAGCTCCCTACTGTTTTGGTGACAGCAGTTTATCTGCAAATCTTTCCCCACCATTCTGTCGTCCCAAATTTTTTTTAAAGCTGCTGTTTTACATAAATATTTTTGTTGTATGTAGCAGAGGTAGCCAACCAAAAGGCAGAATCTTATTCCAGGACCTGAGCTGACATCTTTGATGATGCTGACACACAAGCAATGAAGTAAATGAAGCAGAGTCACAGTGACTAGTGCTTCATAATAAACTCTGGAGATGGGCCCAACCCCAAAATCTCAATCTGAATATCTATGAATTATAGAAATATCTGAATCTGCAGCCATATTTTAAGGCTCCAGTACACTTCTTACAAACTCAGGGTAAAATACCAATATTAGTGACATGAAAAGGGACAAACCTGATTGAGAAACAAATACACTTCAAAGAGTTTTCAAAACAATGAAGGGATGACAATAGCAGCTAAAAACTATTCTCAAATACTTGGTAGTATCCTCTTCATATTAAAAATTAAGAGCTCAATTCTGTCACTCATACTCACTTTGAGTATAATATCTTATTGTACATATTGTATCGATGAAATCCAAATGGACAACTAGCAGAGTAAGGTTCTACTGAGTGTAAGACTGGACCTAAATTAGTCCTTAAAAGGAGAAATGTTAGTGCTCAGGACACAGAATGACAATGTCATGTTGATTTTAGAGGGCTCCTTTTAAAAGTTTTTCCAAAATAGCTCCATTAAAATCTTAGGAAAATCTTTTATCCCATGTTAGATTATAGTGGTAGACTCTCTGTTTATTCCTTCAAAAGGAAGAGAATGTAAGTCCTCATGTCTCGTCATGTAGGAAGCACTTAAAATATCCAAGGCTGTCTCTGAAACAAGCTTTCAAGTACTGAGAAGATTTGCCAACCCCATTTGAATTTTTCTTGAGGAAAGTATTCTTTTATTAACGCACTCCCTCCTTCCTAGAGTGGATAAAAATGGCCTCAATATTCTCATGGGAAAAATGAGCATTCCCCAAAAGCCTTGGAAGATATAGCAAAAAAACACTGCTTCTTGCCAAGAATAAAATTGAGAAAGTCTGAAATGTTTAGAGCTTCTGATTAAACCTTCAGTGGTATGTTTCTCTTAGACAAAGCATTTGTCATAAGTAGCATGTCTGCTAGAGTATGATTTATGCCACTGGACTGAAATTGGCTGAATAATTTATGCTGTTTATTGTTCAGTAAAGATTTTTTTCAAAAAAATAAAATAGAACAAGCAATGTAAAAAATGGAAATAAGGAAAAATATGTATTATGGAATGTTGGTAGTCTTGAGGAAAAAATTAATTTTTCCATGTTGCAAGTTAATGAAATGAATCTGAGGGGAAAACACGCCTTATGGAGGGGGACAATTCTAATAGGTGAACATTGTCAGCATTTTCAATGAAACCAATTGGCTAAGAAAAGCTGCCAAATAAGTGTGAAATGAGGTAAAATTACTAGGGAAATACTTTCTTTTAAGGTACTTTGCTTTGTTCCTTGCAGCAAAAAATTTAATTTAAATGCTGAAAAAGAAATGCAGCTATATTGATTTAAATTTGCTAAGAAAGTCTTGGAATCCTCTTCCACAGTATAAGTGCATAGTGTATTTATATGGGTGGAGGGGTGCGCATGTGACTAGATAGACTGTATATAAAATATACCTTCAGCTTTTCTATGGTTGATGACAGGTTTCAGAGTAGCAGCCGTGTTAGTCTGTATTCGCAAAAAGAAAAGGAGGACTTGTGGCACCTTAGAGATTTGTTAGTCTCTAAGGTGCCACAAGTCCTCCTTTTCTTTTTACTGTTTATGAGTAAATGACAGTTTGTTAGAACCTACTACTATATGTGTTAGCATAAAACACATAACTTGAATTGTCAGTTTATAAAATTTTCAGAATCTATGATTACGGTTCTGCTCTTACGGTAAATTTTTACACAGCTTATATGATTTATCATATGCATTGAAACACTGGTTTTATATTAACCCATTTTTTTCCTTTTTAACACACAAATTTAATACCCAGAACCTATTGCAGAGGTAGAGTTAAGGACAAAAGGATAGATGGATGGATGAGTATGCAGAAAAATACATGTGGCTCAATTCAGCTGAAACTATTTCTCAAATAACTCACTCTATGCTGTAGCTAAAAATATTTGAAATGTTTACAGGCTGCATAATATTTGTGTTTGACACATTAAAGCAGACTCCTATCAGCTGCTCAGTAACCATTCCAGTGAAAGTCCTTAAAAGAAATCAAGTGAAATCACCGCCACTAGTCTGCTGTGCTGTTTCTAATTTGAAGGCAAATTCATCTCTGACATATAGCAGATTCTGTGCAGGTGGAAGCAAGCCCCTCACTGCTCCTCTCTCTGCCAGTCAAATTATGTCATCAGTGAAGGATCACTGGTTTTTAATGATACAGGGGCCTCCATACTGAGAAGCAAGTCCTAGCAGAGCAATATGCATAGCCAATAAAATGGCTGTCACCAAATTACAATTGACACTTAACATCACTAAATCTGTAGTGTAATTCCTTGTGACAGTTGTGTAGGTATATTAGAAGAAAATAATTTACTTCAAACCCTGCATGTAAGACACATTTTCTGAGTGTAATTCATGTCACATTTACAGTAGCCAAAGCAAGCAGTCTCGAGGCAACCTTAATCTAGGAAGTGATCATAGATACTAACATGTTCATTGAAGTATGATTATTTATGCGTGCAATAAACAAAGCTAGAGCAGTTGTTCATGGTAGGTTTTAATTGTTATTGGGTGTTTTAATTGTTGTTGAGTTTTAAATGAATATTAGCCTCTTTTGCTTTAGGGAGTAAGAAAACTATAAATACAAAGCAACATTTTAAATGGCAAACTGGCATCAGCTAAAAACATCTCAAAATTTTTCTGAACCAGGAGGACCCACATCTATGAATGTAATTCCTTATTCTACCCCCCACTGCCTTATAACCCATGACAGAATATGAATTTGAACTTTGAATTTCTGCATGCTCCTCCATGTATTACAGCATTAGCATCCATTATGTATATTCAACTTTGGAAATGCTAGTAAACACAAGGAGCATCAACAGCAGTGTCAACGTCCATATTTCTTTCCTCTTGAAGTAATAATGTTGTCGAACAAAAGGTTTGAGAGGCAAAAAACACTTTCTTCTGGATTTCTTATTTTGATACATTCATCTGGAGCAGTTCTGCAGAAAGCACCTTCTCTGGCCTTATAAGCATATATAAATGTGACAGAGTTAAAGGTCTCCACTCTTCAGAATGAAGTGGTTTGAATGTCTGGCGAAATGGGACTGCAAAAAATTCATTCCAACTTTGTCTCTAGGCAGTTCACCTTTGGCCCAGTGATGATATGAGTCTTTCGGCTGATGGGGAAGATATAATAAGTCAGGTCAGGGAGTCTTTAGAAGGCAGAGGCCTATTTGTTAGCAGAATGAAGCAGGTGTAGTATTCTGTGCTAGATTAGCTCATCCAGCAAGATAATTACCTCACAGGAAGCCCTGAAGGTTACACATCAAACACATGAACTAGAGAACCAATCCTGCAAATAGCCACTTATAAAGTAGACTTAATGTAGAAACCCCAAATTTAAAAACACAAATCAGTGGGCAACAATCTTCCCATTCTCTAGCACTCTTATTAAAAAATTTCCCACAGCTGCAAACACATTAGAGAATTAGGATTATGTTATTGCTCTTCTATGTGAAAATGAGTAATTATTGTACTTATTTCACAAATTGTGTTTCCTCCTTTTATTGTCTTTCTATTTACAAACAAATAAACAAGAAAACAAAATTAGTTTCCAGTACAGGGGTGTCTTTCTGCTCTGTCCCGTCACTTAAAACCATTGCGGATTGTCCATGAAACTGACGTACGATTGGTAAGCAGCACTAAGAAACCACAAATATAGATGACTTATTTTTTTAAAGAGCAATCAGCGCATGCAGGTTTCCACACTTTTCATGGATGCTCATGACAATGAATTGTTTTAGTGAGTCAGGTTGCTAGAGCGCTGCAACTGCTGCTGTGTTCAAGAGACCTCAGTGTCAGTGAACACAAGCCGAATTCCAAGCCTGCTCAGCTCCAGTTGGGATCCCTTTTGAGTGCACTAGGTCAGCAAAGATAACCTAGAAAAATTCTTCAGTGCCATTGCCCCTTAAGCGTTTTAGTGACAGCATCAGGGAACTGGTTAGATTTTTGGCATTTTTGAGGCTGTGCATACGAATATGTATGAGAACATTTCTCTTTAGAGCTGTTGCTCCCAGAGCCCCTTAGTGACAGCGTAGGGTTGGTTATATTTAAGCAGGGTTCCTTTAGTGCTGCAGTGTCCAGTGGTTGTCATTGTGGGCATCAAGGTAAAGGAATCTGTATGTTAAGATACTCTCAGGATGAATGTTTAAATACTAGAACTGGAGTGGGAACAATGCAGGATTCAGTTGTTGGTTTTTCACTGTCTAGGCAGGCAGACCAGTTTCAGGCAACACTTCCATTTCCCCACAGTCCTTGGAAAGATATAGCTTCACAGTGCCTGAAAGAGATTTGAAATGACCATTTTTAGACTGAGTTCTGGGAGAATTTTCTTTGCATTTTAGGAAATCATGGGAACACACACAATTCTGAAATGAGGGTCGATATAAAGGAGAGTCAGAGCTGCTGCCAGGACATTCTTTTTAAGGGGTCCTCAGCTGTGGAATTCACTTCTCTGCCTGGATCCACCAGAGTCCAGATCCGAACATCTTTAGGCCATGCTTCCTGGCCCACCTTTTCTCTCAAGCATTTGGTCGGAGGTGATTTTTTCTCTGCTAGTGTCTTGTATAGAGAATAGCAGTCCATTGTATTTGAAATTTTAATGTCACATTAAATTACATCAGGATGCCTAGACTATGGATGGCACTGAGTTCTGTTTGGTTTTTTTTATCATTCAAATAAGCAAATATTAACTAATTAACCTGCCTTCCAGAACTGTGTAACTCCCACTGAAGCCAATATTAAAAATATTAATTTCAAAGTGTCCAAGTCGTACAAAGTAAACACGTTTCATTTTTTTTGTCTGAATATAGTTTGAAAGTTTCCATTCACACAGAATAAGTTGGTACTAGATTTAGAAAGTCAGCCTTGTGGATAAGTACACCAAAATATGATACATACTATTCCTTGGCAGGCCCTGGCTAAGTCACAAAGAAGAAGGCGACCAAACTCCAATACAGGATGCTTACGAGTTGTCATCACTGCTCTGAGGTTATTTGTTCACATATCTTCACTGTAAATGTGGAGGAAATGGATGTGGAGGAAAGGGAATTGTAGGGAGACAGAAAGAATGGGTAAAAAGCCAAGATAATGCCCCTGAGACCTCTTCTCATTTTGGGGGTGCTACCTTCACAGGGTAAGACCTATATGGAGTATCACTCTAATGCTTGGAAGTTGGAACTTTGCACTGTAAAGACACAAAAAGAAATAAGATGCACAAGAGACTGTCTCAGAAAAGACAAATGAAAACTAATTATTTACGAGCCGATAATGCAGAGGAGTTTAATCGCTGGCAATCATTGGAGAGCTTGGCCTAAATCCTTGACAAACTTTGTTATAAAAATCCAAAATCACTGTTTTGAAAACACATATTAGTGTTTTTATTTGTGTAAGCTTGCGATTAGCCTGGCAAATACATGCAAACTGATGAAGTAACTTAACTGACAGCAGGTGGAATCTAATCTCTCAGCCTTCCAGTGCTGCCAAATAGGGTCATATCATTTCTGCTTTCGAACCTAGGCTGATTTGTCACAGAACACATGGCCTGTTACCTCATTATCTTTCTCCTTTGCTCAGATTTATTATAATATTAAAAGCGAGACTTTGGAGATTTCTAGTGTCAATAGTCTCTTTTTTGAAGAATGTTTATCAACTGCTGTCAGGGAGACAGTCTAATGTATATATACATATATACATTGCTTCTCCGCTCTATTTTCCTCATTTAAAAATCATTAACAATCTAAGGCTGCCACATCTTGGCTATCTACCTATTATATTTGTAGAAGTATTTGTAACCCCACTCTCTCCATGCCCTGATACAACTATTTTTCCCACAATTAGCTCTCTAACTCAGATAGTGCCTTGCCCCTGTTTTAAAAGCAAATACATTCCATTCTGATATTCTTTACTGGACTTCCATGGAAACCAAAATTGCTTTAACACAAGCTTCTGAGGCCACATCAAAACCTTACACAAGTGTAAAATGGGAATGTAGATGGCTGACTTTCTTTTCACTTATATAGAGCCAGAGAGGCAGTAGGGCAAACGGCTAGAGCAAGGCACTGAGAGTTCCAAGATTTGGGTTCTAATTCTGACTCTTGCTATTGACTTGCTTTCTGGCCTAGAGCCCACTAACTGTTCTGTCGTTCCATTTTCCCATGCCTAAAATTGGGATAGCAACACATACCACTGTCCATCACTTTCAAATCTTCAGATAAAAGATACTATGTAAGTGTAAAATGTTGTTAATATTTTATTGATTACTATAGGCAAAATTCAGACTTACAGAAAATAGCTTATTCCTACTAGTCTGAGAGAGCTGTGCATTTTCTAATACAAAAAGAGGTGACATTTGCCAAGAAAAACCGAATTGAGATATTCTCCTTTCCAAGGGTGACCAAACTTAAAAAAGAAGAGATTATAGTTGAATATAGTCCTGGGAAGATTTCATTCTGTGTGCCTAGTCACTGTATGTGCCTAAATGCCTTGCCTTGTCTCACACATCTGAATTCATGAGGCCAAATTCTACTCACAGTTGAACTGGTGTAAATCTGGAATATCCACTCTGACTTCACTTAGTCACAGTAATAATCTAGGCCTGCTATACCCAAACCGATAAAACATCCATATGCCTATTATAAATTTAGAGGGAAAATTAAGACCACCAAAAACAATTTAAATGGTATATGGGCCAAATTCTACTCTCACTTACGATGAGATAAATTGGAGTGGCTATCAAGGCCAAATGCCTCTTGAGTTCCAGTGTGCAGGTGGGCACATATGTTGTTACATCCAGTGATGAGGTGTAACTTACTTCCCCACTACACCATATCTGCCCTTTTGGCCAATGTCTGAGAGTTGGATAGAAGGCTAAGACATTTCTGCTGTCTTTGGGGAACAAAGGGCTGAGGAACTAAAATGCAGAGACTATAATTCTGCCTGGTTCTTTTTGCAAGCAACTCAAAGCAGTGGAAGATTCCTTGCACCCTACTTTACCCCACTGTGTACCCCCCATTAATGTTAGGCAGAATCTGTCCCAAAGAGGGCACTTGATGCAAGAATAATTTTAATTAATTGAACTTTTAAAATTTGTAGGTGTATTGGTAGTCTATAGTAAAAAGGCAACACATCATACAGATCATAACCTACCATGCAATTCTAACTTAAAACACTGAATAAAAGTAAAATAAATCTGGTAATCAAACATAGGATACTATATCAATGTCAGGACTAATAATAATCAATAACAGAACTCTGACTTTGAGGGATAATATGTGAAGTTCACATTATGGCTTATTGTAACATTGCAACCTGAAACATCACAGCCCAAGGAGGGAATATAACTTTCACTTCATGCTAATTCAGATCACATCAAAGGTATGAGGCCTAATGACCTTCTCCTAGCTGATTAAGGCCTAAAACAATAGGCCAATGTGACCATTATTATATTTCTACTACGCTGGACATTAAGGACTCTCTTTCCTAGGGAGATATCAGCCAATAGTTCTTAACTAAAACTACAGCATAAGGAAATGAATTCTGGTATCTGACAAAACATGCAAGTAAATGACTTAAACACGTTAAAGGTAATTTAATAATTAGGAAATTGCCACAGTATGCATCCGATGAAGTGAGCTGTAGCTCACGAAAGCTCATGCTCAAATAAATTGGTTAGTCTCTAAGGTGCCACAAGTACTCCTTTTCTTTTTGCGAATACAGACTAACACGGCTGTTACTCTGAAACCTGTTAATAATTAGGGATATATCTTAAAGGAGAAAAATGTGACCACACAAATCTGGGAGTGCTTTAAAGTACAGAGGTGGAAAATTCAGATGATGAGTATCCAAGAACCAGTATTACAGGTTAAAGTTAACAGTTTTCATGTCTCTGGTGTTCATCACAGCCTACTGGAAATTGTTGAGGAGCAGTGCAGCAAGAGAATTTGCCTAGACTCTGCGTGCATTTAAGATAATAAATAGCAGCATCCCAATACTTGTCTTACATCCCTGTGTTCTATCCAACCCTTTAGGAACAATAAAGTATTTGGTGAAAGTAAAGTCATATTTTCCTTCAGATGTTACAGAATGTACTTTGTATAGTCTGGGCATGAGGGTTAGGATATATCTAATCCATAGCTGAATGTGTCAGACAGTGAATCAGCCATCTCTGATCTGATGCAATATTGAATTACTGGACAATATGATACAAAATAAGCAGACATCTATGGAGTTTCTATTCCATGATAGGAGCAAAGAGAGAGAGAAGTCTTTTGCCAGTGCTAGTTTCCTCCAAAACCTGGGAATAATATGCTGGATTTATGATTCTATTACATTACCTCTGGAAAATAAGGAGCTATAAATATTATTAATCATGTTTATTACAGTAGTTGCTAAGTACCAGCCAAGAATGGTACCCCATTGTGCTAGGCAATATACAAATACAGAGTAGCAGACGGTCCCTGCCCTGAAGAGCTTACAGTCTATACAGACAAGACAGAGACAGGGTTGGGGAAGAGGTAGAACCACACAAGTGAGTGACCATTGTGATGGCGGCAATGGCAGGTAGTGGCATTACTTTTTTGGTGGGAGAGGGGTTAGTCAGTTAGATTGGCTAAACTGAAAGAAAAGTGAAGGGGGGGACAGGGCAGGAGAGAAGAGCATGAGGGGCAGGTGTGGAGTGAAACTGGGGGTGAAGTGACTGTGAGGAAGAAGAGTGGAGAGAGAGGGTTGGGGCAAAGAGCCAATCAGTACAGGTCAGAGGAAAGTACAGGTCAGTCCTGTCAAATCTGCAGAAATTTTGCTGAATTTCTGAAATCCCCTCTCGTCTGGCTTCATTTAATCCCCTCTCTTTCAGTGCAGCAGTACCTGTGTGCCTTCTTCAGATGCTCTTACCTAAAGCCCACAGTAGATTTTCCACAATACAAACATGCAATTAGTCAGTGATGCCAGAAATATCATGATCAAATTCTATTCAGAACATCCTTGTTCATCTAACAGTACAGATATCTTCACAATATATTAACATCAAGTTATCAACTGACAACATTTGGACCCATTTTAGTTACATATTATCTAAATCTCTGTATCTATTACAGGTCCATTTTAGTTACATATTATCTAAATCTCTGTATCTATTACAGGTGATATGCACAAGAGTCTTACATTACGGAGGCCATATTGTTTCAAAATGACAGTCAACCTCATAGCTCAGACAACTGCCTCATGCAGTAGGTGGCAGCATTCTAGAACCTTCTGTATCACCAATTCTATTTCTTATGACAAAGCTTTGTTTTTTTCTTTCATCCATCTGCAAATATCCCTGAATGTTCAATGTTCCCTAGATTGTAAGGAAAGACTTCTGTACAGCAGATGCTCAGCATCCAGTCAACTGAAACTTCAGAAACACCAAAAGCAAAAGAATGTGTCATGTACCTACTCAGCTCTTTCATTTTCATGTTTGTTTCCTCTTGTCGTCTGGGGCTAGAGCACCCTGGCCCCGTCCAGAAAGCATTTAAGCATGTGCTGATCTTTGAGCATACAAGTAGTCTCACTGCTTTGCTAGACTGGGGGCAGAGGACTCAGCACCTTGCAGGATGGAGCTACTGGAGTATATGAAGGGTGAAAAATAAGGAATAATTTAAATCAGACATGTGGGTTTGTACGTTGACCTTCGTAAATGAAAAGCAAGGGTTATACTCATTAGCTTATATAAAACTGGTGATAAAATGCCCTCCTATATCGTAAAGGCCAGAACCCTCCTATATGCCATTATATGGACAGCTATTTGAACTATTAGAAGGCCACAGTAGTGGGTAAGGTGAATGCATTTCCCTTGAGTTCATACAACATATAATATTTCATCTAGAATCTGTTCCTATAACTCTCACAAGTTCAGAATAGGGATCTAAGTTGCTATGGCTCCAAAAACTGAATAAGATGAAGATTTTTAAAAAAAGATAAAGTTAGAGTACAACCCTGAGAGAAGCACATCTTTATAATCATATGTAAAAGTATCCAAAGCAGTTCAAGAAAGAATTTTAAAGCACCTTTCAGATCATGTGAAATAAGGCAGCTAGATGGTGGGGATAGAGATGAAATGGAAGTATTTAAAAATCATTTCTTTTGGAGGTTTCTGGTAAAGTTCAGGGAATCCTTAGACTTATTGTTTCAAAAAATGAAGGTGAATGTTCTTTTATCTAATCCAGACTTTTGAAATCCATTTTTTTCTTAACCTATTTATTTCCCCAATAGTTTTATAATTGATTATTTTTATTGCTCCCTCTTGCTAGTCTAGCTCTTCATTTCTATTGTGGATCTGATCTTTGAGTGACGCAGGTAGTGCCCCGAGTGTTTGATCTTTGACCTCTACTCACAGTCTGTTTTATGTAGAAAAGCCCCATGATTATTGCCATTACTTTCTTTAACCTACTTTTTCACCTTGAAGTGTAAAGGGTCACAGCTAGGGCCTGGCTCTTATTACAGTCTTTAAGATGAAGCATATAGTATGAAAAGAACTCTGTTTTTATTTCTTTGGAATTATTGGCTTTCAAGCCTTTGAATTCCATGAAGATAATTACTGTTTTGGCCCCTTTTTGTCTGATATTTGATGCTGCTGAGTAGAATAAATTACCTATCTAACAAGGAGGGTTAATTGGTAGTTGCAAGCCAGTATGCTTGCTCTATGCTAACTCCTTTATTATTTTTTTTAAACCTCCATGTGAACTATCGTCACATAGAATGTCTTATTGTTTTAACCCTTCCCCTAGAATACAACTTGGTGAGGACTATTTAATTTTTATTATTGTAAGCTGCACTGGGACTTAAAACATTTGTGTGTGTGTGTGTATGGTGCATGTATTAATACAGGGTTTACATATATTCTGTGTGCGTATATCAGAGAAAGAGATCTATCTAAATAGATATTTTCTTTGTTTTTATTCTATCAGCCCTGGGTCCTGCTTCTGGATTTTGTTTACACCAGTTCTCCACCGGTGTAATCTCCAGTAAAGTCAGTGAAGTCACCCCTGATTTACGCTGGTACAAGTGATCTCAGAATAAGGCCCATGATTGTTATCTCATCAAGGTGACCCCAGATCCCATTAAAGCTTGACGTTAGAGCTGTGCAAGTTTGAAAAACCCATGTCCATATCAGGTTAATTGGATCCAATCCCAGGAAGCTTGCCAGAATTCAAACTGAGCACTGAAGTTTCCATAAAGTATCTGTACCATCATGACAGCTTCCTATAGATTTGTTTCATGAACTTCCTTTGAAATGAATGTGCTTTTTTTTTTATTAAATATGTGGAACTAAAAGTACTTCAGAGGTAAAACATTAGTGCCAAATTCCACAGATAATTGTTAAGTGTGAATCAAAGCTTTTAAGAGTGTAACTCCAGGAAAATTACCCCAAAGTAATTTAGTAAATGCTATGAAACATAACGTGTGTATCAAAAATGCATTTTGGATGCCGCATGAAGATTGCACGATTGAAGTAATTATCTAATATTTCCATATTTATAACAAGCATCTGTCCTCAGAAGGTTACTGGCTTTCATGCTTCCCAAAATGAAAAATGTCTCACACTTGGGTGTTCTAATAAACATGATATTATTATAACAATTATGCCATTTAATATATAGGATTAGTCCCTCTGATAGTGCCATTAGCCATCACTATACCCTATAATAGGTGGCTTCATCTTTGTTATGACATGATCTTTCCTACTGTTTGTTGACCTTTCAATACAAGGGGGAGGGAACATTCCCAGCCCCCCAAACCTTTAAGCAGCTACTGTAAAGCTGTGGTTTTATTCTCAGCTGGAATGTTTAGAAACCCTTAGAGCTAAATACCTTGGTGTACTGCTTAAACACCAACAACAGCCTTATGGGGCCTTACCCGACTTTAAACACCTCTTTTTTTGTTGAGAATATTGCATTCTGCCACAATTCTGTAGGCTAACCCTGGGCTCACATTAAATATACCAGCCTCATTGAAGCTTACTGAATTGAACTGAGTTTCTTTTTGTTTTATTCTCTCTTTACCTCACCCCCAACTGGGACTGGGCAGTCTTTCTTCCAGTGGAGCGTGCTTTAAAGAAGCCCAAAGAAGAGAAGGGGGGCATGGTGGGGGTAAGAAAACCAAAAGGTGCAGCTTAGGCCCGTAATTAGTCTTGATCCTTAGAGTCTAAAATATTTTAACGCCAAGTTTCTGATTGCAGTGCGGCAAAGTGGATTTGGGAATGTAGAAAAGTAATTAGGTCTGTGCATTGAAGTGTGGAGAGCATTTAAAAGTGAATGGGTGGTTACTACATTCTTGGCAGGCTGTTTTTTATCTTTTCATGCTCCGTTGTTGTTAGAGGTGATGGGTTTATTGCAGCTTTAGCACTTTGGAGGTGGCTGTGTTTTTCTTAACCTAGCCTTTCACTTTCTGTCTCTAAGATAAATACTTGTGAAAGAAGGAAGAGTGAGGAAAACGTTAAATAATAATAAAAAAAAACAACTTAAAAGTCTGAAATCCCCAAAATATTGTCTGCAGAAGCAGAGCAAGCTGGAGTAAACTTCAGCCCCAGAACAGGCCACTTACAAAGAATCTGGGTTTAATTAATGACTCACTGTGTATAGAACCAGCTGGAGACAATGGTCACCCGAAGGAGAAGAAATACAAAACATTTTATTCTCTGGCTGGGTATGTTCACATAGTCATCTGGGCAAATCATCAGACAGAGGAGGCTGGAATCATGATGCTACTTACAGCTTCTGTGGAGTGCCATGATATAGAGGAAACAAGAACACAAATAATGTAATGGTCTGTAGTAATTTGTAGATTGCTGCAGTCTACGTAACCACTGAACTGTTTTAAAACTTACCATGAGTCGCTTTTTTTTTATAGACCCAAATCTAGGCTGGCATGTTCCCCATTCAGATTCTCATTGGTGCTGATCTGAAGTCATAGAAACTTCCTGCTTAAAAAAAGAAAAAAATATGTAAGGAACTTGTGTATTTCACAGTGTTCTCTATGGAGAAATAAGTTCCCTAGCTCTGTCTGACTGCTGCTGTAACTGTAGACCACTACATTAAAAGAGTTGTGCTAGAAATAGAAGGAAACACTGGACAATAGAAAAATACAGGAAGAGTGCTTATTAGCTTGAGAAATCAACAGATGTCTCTCAATATTTTTAGGCAAAGTATACATAGAAGAAAACAAGCAAAGTATACAATAGAAATCTGATAAATAGATAATCTTGTGGCACTATAATTGTGTTCTTTTATGAGATATTTTTCTTTAACCAATACAGTATTCTTTGGAAAGGGTTATGCCATTTTGTATGAGACTTTGGTTTGTTCCAGTGAAAAAGTACCTCCCCCCCCCCACCCCCCACCGGTCACCTTGAAAAATTCATTCTAGGTTCAGGTTCACTGGGTGGTTATTCTAGTAACAGGATTGTCTTATTTTCAGATATCCAGTTAAAAGGGATATAGTATATTTCTTTCTCCCTGCATGAGGCCTGTATTATTTTGATAGACCTTTTCTGCTGCGTATTTGTTTAAGTGGTCTCTTGTGTAGAGGCATGTACAGTAAAAAGGGAAGTCTCAGCTCTTGCACAACGTACCTGCTACTTCTTATGCTTAAATTGCCCTCACAATAGATCTGTATTACAGTTAGAGATGAACAAAAGTTGGGGAGATGTGGTTCAATTTTGTTTTATTTTTGCAAAATTTTGTTAGTCAAGTTTTGGCTTTATAAAACCAAAGCCAAATTCAGGAATTCTTCCTATCTGGGTCCTATGTATAACATACAAACTGCTTCCAGCATCCTGGATCCTCCAAATTTCAGAAGACTTGAATAAAAGCATCTGGTTTTGGCTTCTTACCAATTATTGTCACTGGTTAGGTGAGCATTTGCGAATATGACATTAGAATAGTGCAAGTGGAGCATATTCCTGGTTCCTTTAAAGCCACTTCTGTACCTTTGAAGTAAATGATCTCACCACACATTAAGCAGTAAGGGCTGTTGTCTGGCTTGTAGGAAAAGGGCTAGCAAGCCAGAGTGACCTGCTGCAGCAGCTGCAGACCAGGTCAGCATAGGGACGCTGACCCATCCTCTCAGGTGACCAAAAGAGAGGGGGGACTGTTTACGTCCATGCTGCTGCAGGAGAAGCCCTCTTTAACTGGACCAGGCAGAGCAGCACCCACACTCCCACCCATGGAAGTAGTTAAATACCAGTTTTGTTCCATTGTGTTAGTCGTTCCTTTCTTGCGGGGCTGGGAAGGACTTTTCCCCTCACCGCAAGATTGACCAAGGTGAGATGTGGGGGGTCACCTTCCACACAGTGGGTTCGGGGGGGGGGGAGTTGTGGGGATCATGAAACGGGGGTTAGCCTGTGATGTTGCAACTCATTATGTAAGTGTGGCGCAGATGTCCAGTGTGGGTACTCTGCAGGGAAGGGATATGGTGATCAGAGAAAATGGACCGAGAAAGGATTTAAAGGAGTGGAAACGGGAGAGGGGCGACTCTTTATGACTGGTACAGCTGGGAGCCAACCCTCCCTTCTTTATAACCTCCCCTTAACTATTAACCAAGTGGATGGGGTGGCAGGGTCCCAGCAGCAGGTTGGCTGGGGACCAGGATGGATAAAGGGAGATGGCTGACAGCAGCCCCTCCGCAGTACATGCAAATGATTATGGAATTACCTGCACTGTATACTTTTATCTACTGGATACTCCCAGGCATTTAGGTGTAGCCCAGGAAAATATCTGTGACCTTGAGAGAGATAATATTTTCCCTGATTCCTGCCTTTCTCCAGGGAAGAATAATCAGCTGTTGCCCTTGATCAACATCCTAGTTCTGCTCCTTTTGCTGGTCAGAATATTGGAGGACTAGAGGCAAGGTTGTGTCCATTGCATCCTTTTCTCTGCTTCTCTCTCTCCACCCACTCCCCCTGACACCTGCTAATGGCAGGGGAGTAGGGACCCAGTGGAGCTTGCTCTCTGTTCTGTGCACACACATTGGTAACCCAGGGAGCATACAAAAGACAATAGAGGTAGGGGCTTATGCTGCTTTAGTCCATAGTGAATGCTTAGGACAGGTCACAGTCATAGAATCATAGAAATATAGGGCTGGAAGGGACCTCAAAATGTCTTTTGTCCTTTTATTAGAAATGGGCACAAAGAAAAATCCCAAATGTAAAAATTTCCTAATAGTTGCAAGGTTCAGAAGCCAAATCCAGACCCAGAGCTTAGTTTCAACACTTGCCTTTGGCTTTACGTCTATAATATTCTGAACCCGATCCCAGATTCCAAACCCCTGATTTTGAAAGATACAAACTATGTATCTGAATTTTGCAGTGGAAACCCATTTCATGTGTTGCTAAGTAGCTGTATGGCATTTATATTTGGATACAGCAAATTATTACAGAAAAATAAAATCTTTTATAATTTTCTTTTAACAGAGAAAATTATGAGGGTGGCTTATAAATAAAGCTGTGTTAGTTTCTCTTTTATGTGACAATAAATATGTATTTTGATTTAGCTGTATTATCCCATAGTCCACATTTATACATAAATATTAATTCCCAGCCAGCTGGTCCACAATAAGGCTATACAATATTCTTATATATAGAAATTGTCTGAATTGTGATATCTGTTAAAAATCTGTGAGGTTAAATAAAATAGAAATTGAATTTTTAGGAATAGCAAACTAATTAATGGCTTGTTATAAAATTGAATCTATCTTGTTAATCTCAACAAACACTAAGTTTAAAATGAATGAACACTTCTTAGCATATATAAACTGCGAACTGTTTTGGGATGAAACACTGGCTTTTTGATGACTTCCTATTATTTTAATTACTTTCCACTGCAAACACCCATATATATGAATTGGGCCCTATATTTATATTCAGAAATGTTGCAAGAGGGAAAAATATTTTCTGATGTATTCTTTATTTTCTGATGTATTCTTTCTGATGTATGCTTAAATATAAAACACAGTTGTAGAGAGTCAAAATAACATAGACACAGAACTTACAAGAAGCCAAGATTTTCCTATAATTAAAAGCATTTTCCTTATAATCTGGACTGGCATCTCCAAAATTATTATTTCTTTATGCAACCGTATAGGTTTACCTGCAACTATGATAACCATGGCAAATGGGTTAGCCTTACAAATTTTGTTTCTGCATTAATTGGATATCTCCTGCAGAATGATCATCATCAGGTAACAATATCCCAAAAATCTGAAAATAAAAGAGGAATATATCTCTACACTCAGGCTTTTACCTCTTTCTTCAGCCTGACAGTTAGGGAAAAAATCAAGTGTCAGACTAGGATGACTAGATTACCACTTCATGACAAGTTTCAGAGAAGTCCCCTAGAGAACTTCTATTTTCGCTAAGATGCAGAACCGAAAAAAATATCCTCTTGCTCTTTTTCATCCCTGCATGGCAACGATGGAATCCCCATGGGAATGTGTGTGATTTTTTTTTTTCTGTTGAAATCTTGGGAATCTGTTCTTTGCCTTTTTTGAGTCCCTTAAATGGAGAGAGCTATGTAAGTGAAAAGTATTATTAATTCTTTGAAAGACATGGTATAGCAGTACTCAGAAAACTGAAACTCCATGTTCAAGCCTTTCCTAAGGGCTTCTCTAATATGAATTAAGTTGTTTTTTAGCTCCATAAGAAAACAACCATCAGAAACAAGGTAGTGATCTGCCCAGAATTAGTAATGATTGTGTCATAACAAAAAAAAATTCTCCTATTGGAGGGCCAAATTTAGACTAGTGTAAGCAGGAGATTTAAGTGGCTTTGAAGATACATCTCAACTTCAGTAATTCACCACTGGAACATACTAGCAGAAGTGTCTAAATCAAGATTGGTTGTCTTTCTAGACAATATGCTCAATCGCACAGAGTGAGTGATGAAACTGATGGCACTAGGGACCTGATTCAGGGAAGCATCCCTTTTTAGGAAAGGCCCTTAAGCATGTGCTTAAATCCCATTGAAGTCAATGGAATTTAAGTACATTCTTAACCACTTCCTTGACTTCTGAATAGAGACGGACTTAAGCATGAGCATAAATCTTTCTTGAATCAGGACATATCAATGGGACTGATCCTAGAAAATAAATTGGATCTATATAAACTCCTTATTAAGAAGAGGCCTAGGGCTCAACAAACAAAGACTGAATTTTACCCCACCCTAAAACAACTGTGATGAACTTGTAAATTAGCTGTAAAAAAACAAAATAGAAGACCTCAGAAGTGTTTTCTTAATCTACTACCCCCTTCTCACAATTCAGTTAGTTTGAGTATTTTTATATTTTCATTGGTTCAAATAATCCCCACAGTGCAACTCCACAGGGCACATTAGAGCTCAATTTACCACTTATCAATTAGCAAGTAGCTCAGAAAAAATATTCTACTCTTCTATTGAAAAAGCCTTGTGCCACATTCTCTCTCTCTTACATTGATGTAAATCAGGTTTTGAAATGGCTTTAAACTAATATAAAAACCCAGTAAATTAGAGAACCAGCACCATTACAGTTACACAGGATTTTCACTTGTGACTAGAGGTCAGAATCCGGCCCTATTAATCTGGGAAATGTAGGTTTCCATTTCTTCATGATTACAGTTTTCATTGGTTTCAGTCCTGCAAGGAGCCAGTTCAGCAAACCATGTGTTTAACTTTAAGCATTTGGCTCATCCCATGAAGTTCCAAGGAACTATCCATGTAGGTGCAGCGTTGTTGTAGCTGCATTGATTCCAGGATATTAGAGAGATAAGGTGGGTGAGGTAGTATCGTTTATTGGACCAACTTCTGTTGGTGAGAGAGAGACAAGCTGAAGAAGAGCTCTGTATAGCTCAAAAGCTTGTCTTTCTCACCAGCAGAAGTTGGTCCATTAAAAGATATTACCTCACCAACCTGCTCATGTGCTGAGTATTTAAACATATGCTTACTTTTATGCTGGATCAGGACCAGAGTCCTCAGCACCCTGCTTTATCAAGCTCATTATCATTAAGGCTTTCAACACCCATCTTTCTTTACCACAAATCTGGTAGCTCACTGTGGCAAAAATCTCAGGGACATACATGATAATGGAGATGGAAGAGCAGAGCTGAACCATAGTACTAAATTTTATTTATTTTATTTTTAAGTGTCCCTATCTCATAGCCATGAGATACATATTAAAAATTAAAATAATACACAATTTTTGAATGTACATTAACATCAAAAGAATCCTATCCCATGACTTGCACTATGTTCTTTCCTTACGCCAATTGAATGGCTTGGAGAAGAGTTGGAAGATCTCTTGATATGGCTGGAAGCCACTGTAAATTAGAGAAGCCTTTAGGATGTTCCAATTTAAATTGGAACCAGATCAGTAGCAGGGTAAGAAAAGAGCAAAGGTGGCTTGTAGCAACCTTTTCCCCATCCCTGTGCATCCCATTCTCTGCCTCAGTTTAAGGTATGGACCTATAGCTGTTTGAATTTGTTCTCACTGTCCTCCTTTTGAAAACACTTTACACCCAGATGGCAGCCATGACGTGCCTTCCACATCATCAGGGTGATATAAAAGCCACTTGTGGTGATTAGTGTCACCTTATGCAGGGGGAATCCTTCGTTAGCTGATTCTGCCAGGTTTAGGGCTGCTTTGCGGAATAATGCAAATCAGCTTTAAGGAACTAGATCAGTGGTGGGCAACCTGTGGACTTGGAGCCGCATGCGGCCCATCAAGGTAATCTGCTGGTGGGTTGCCAGATAGTTTGTTTACATTTGCATGGCAGCCCGCAGCTCCCCGTGGCTGCGGTTCACCCTTCCTGGCCAATAGGAGCTGTGGGAAGTGGCAGCCAGCACATCCCTGCGGCCCGCACAGCTTCCCTCAGCTCCCATTGTCCGGGAACAGCAAACCATGGCCACTGGGTGCTGCGGGCAGCCGTGCAAATGTAAACAAACTGTCTGGCAGCCTGCCAGCGAATTACCCTGACGGGCCGCAGGTTGCCCACCACTGGACTAGATAATCTGGCCAGATGCTTCCAGCATTGGTATGCAGTGTTGTTGTAGTCATGTTGGTCCAAGAACATTTGATTTCATAGAAACAGAATCACAGAAATATACAGCTACCAGGGACCTCAAGATGTCATCTAGAACAAGATGGCTACTAATGTTCTTGCTGGTGTCCGGTAAGTATGAAGAGAACTTTGATTTGTATAATTATAATTTTTAATTGAATTAGATTTTCCAACATTTCTATAGGCTTGGTTTCTCTCACTTTCTGAACGCAGGACCAGCGTTAAGCAGTCTGGGCCAGATCTGGAGCTCTGCTGCTGCTTGGCATCACACTGCTGGTGGCTTCTGCCCACAAAGTGAATATGACCAGTCAAGGGGGGAGATCACCCAATGTAAGGCTGGTTCTCTAATGGTGCAGAAGCAGCTAGTGGTTCTTATGCCATTAACTTTCGCTGTTACTAGTGTAAGAGGAAACAGGATTGTCAAGGTTCCTCCCCCACTCTGAACTCTAGGGTACAGATGTGGGGACCTGCATGAAAAACCTCCTAAGCTTATCTTTACCAGCTTAGGTCAAAACTTCCCCAAGGTACAAAATATTCCACCCTTTTGTCCTTGGATTGGCCGCTACCACCACCAAACAAATACTGGGGAAGAGCTGTTTGGACACGTCTTTCCCCCCAAAATACTTCCCAAAACCTTGCACCCCACTTCCTGGACAAGGTTTGGTAAAAAGCCTCACCAGTTTGCCTAGGTGACTACAGACCCAGACCCTTGGATCTTAAGAACAATGAACAATCCTCCCAACACTTGCACCCCCCCTTTCCAGGGAAATGTTGGATAAAAAGCCTCACCAATTTGCATAGGTGACCACAGACCCAAACCCTTGGATCTGAGAACAATGAAAAAGCATTCAGTTTTCTTACAAAAAGACTTTTAATAGAAATAGAAGTAAATAGAAATTAAAAAAAATCCCCCCTGTAAAGTCAGGATGGTAGATACCTTATAGGGTAATTAGATTCAAAACATAGAGAACTCCTCTAGGCAAAAACCTTAAGTTACAAAAAAGACACACAGACAGAAATAGTTATTCTATTCAGCACAATTCTTTTCTCAGCCATTTAAAGAAATCATAATCTAACACGTACCTAGCTAGATTACTTACTAAAAGTTCTAAGGCTTCATTCCTGGTCTATCCCCGGCAAAGACAGAATATAGACAGACACACATACCCTTTGTTTCTCTCCCTCCTACCAGCTTTTGAAAGTATCTTGTCTCCTCATTGGTCATTTTGGTCAGGTGCCAGCGAGGTTACCTTTAGCTTCTTAACCCTTTACAGGTGAGAGGAGATTTCCTCTGGCCAGGAGGGATTTTAAAGGGGTTTACCCTTCCCTTTATATTTATGACAAGGATAATGGGCAGGATATCTCCATGCAACAGCAGCCCTTGGCTATATTTTTGTATCCTGTAGTCATTGCAGCCTGCAGTAAGAGCAACCCTCAAGTTGCTCTAACACAGTGCAGGAGGACCAGCCATGCACTAAACAGCATCAGGTGCTGGGAAGTATGAGGACAGTAAGTACCCCTTGAGTTGTACTTTCTGTGATCTGGCCACAGGCAAGGATCTGGCCAGTGTGCAATGGCTTGTTGGAATACGAAGCGCAAGTGAAGAAAGGCACATAGAACATTCCCTTGCCCTTTCCTTTTATATAGTTTAGCATATATCCATCTAGCTCAATGAGATGGTAGCTAAGGTATATTTCGCCAGTTAAAGTATGTGGTTCTTTCAATTATTTTTTTAATATTAATTAGCTATTGGACTGGGAGAAATTTATTTGGCAGGAAGTCATTACTGGCCAAAAATTGATGTATTCCCTACTAAATGAAAACATCAAATCAGGTAGTTTTAACTGTACACATCCTTTCTAAACTAATACCCAAGTAACCTATTGAAATGGGAAGGATTCAAGGAGGCATGCAGAAGAAAGAAATAGCGTTTTTCTTCAGTTTGCAGAAAGTTCTGAAAAGAAAAGAATTTCTAAAAGATCTATTTTTGTAACTGTACAGAACATGAACAATGTTCCTTCTGGAAATATGTTCAAATAATTTGTGTCAAGGGGTCTCAGAATCTGCCACAAGTAGCTTAAATCATGTCCCAGCACAAATGTACCTCCTCCAAGTACCACTGGAGAGCATGAATGACCTTTTGAGATTGTCCTTTTTTATAATCTGTGGACAAAATTCTGCCCCAGTTCATGATACAATTCAGGCAACTCACCTGAAGTTGGCAGTTTTAAGAAGGTCTAAGTGTTACTGATAAGAAACAGGCCCAAGTTCTAGTTCTTAAATATTACAAAATGACAAACAAATTGAGTATTTTCAAATATATCTGGACAGAAAATAGTTGGCATTTTAACACAGTAAATTGCACACTATAAATCTGGTAGATTCAAAGATTTGTGACTCCTTTTTGCTTTTTAAATACTGATTAAGCATTGAACACTGAGTTTTTTAGAATGAATGAACATTAGATTTAACTTCAGACTCCAGACCTGCTTGCTGATTGAAAAGATGGCACATCCTGATCTCTTTTTCTCCCTTCAATACTTCATCTAATCTCTTTCTCACTGTCCAATCCACTAGCGTATATGAATGCTGGGACGATGTAGAAGTCAGGGGGATCCCAAGGAGCAGTTACTGGGACATATGTGCTTATACAAATGGAGGATTTTTAGCTAGGCCCAATGGCAGGAAAGTAAGTCTGTGAACTAACCCAGGGCAAAGCTGGTGTAAAGTTTCATATAAACAATCAGATTTAACCACCTCCTATTTACTCCTAAACCAAAAAAAAAAAAAAAAAAAGCCATTTTGTAAATTGTCTGTCTGTTTTTCTTGTAATCTTCACAAGTGATCTCACTATTCTCACTAAGTGGAAAGATTTAAAAAACACAAGGTTATGCGGGGAGGAGAGGTGACATATATAGCCTTTCATGTATGTTATGCCTCAGGTATGTAATACAAAATGCTTTGTGGAGCAAGCACTTCAGATTCAGATTACACTATGAAGGCTGTACATGCATACTTTATCAAGGGTTTTAAACTCTCCATTTCAAAAGAAAATTATTTAAAGCCTGTGAATACAACAGCCGGTTATCCTAAGGTTTCAAGAACTGCCATTTAACATCAACAGATGGAGATCTGGCCTTTGGTCAAAGACTTGATTCGTAAATAACCTGTTCTCCCACTATTATGTTTTTAAACTGTTTCTGTGAGTTTCATGTATATTTCCATAGGGGATGATCAGTTAAGGTTCCTGTTTTTAAAGAAGCCTCCATCAGGACATTTACTGGCAGTGAACACCAGGGTTTTTCAGATTTGAGAAGTTGTCCTGAGGCAGTGGGTGACCTGATCCCTTAATCCATTTTGGAGAACTATACTTGGCTAACACACCATTTATTTTACGTATTCTTTCTGCTAGATTTACTTTTATGTGGGTGTCTTTTGTTCAGATCCCCTGTCTTACTATGGCAGAAACCAGTGAAGTTTGGATCAATATAAAATCAGGATATATTGAATTCTCTCATATTTGAAAAATGGTAACTGTTTAAATCGAATGTATGATTCATTCACAGCTGGTTTAAGATTTTATTGGCCCTTGGGCAAGCAGTGTCTCTATTATGAGCACTGAGAAGAATATATGTCTGCCAGTCTCACTAAAACACTGTTTTTACAATCTCTCTCGCTACATACCAAGGTAACACTTTAAGATTTGACGAAGACAATTATGCATGTAGATTTAATAAGAGGGAGTGCCTGCTGAATCAACTGATTATTAACAATATTTTCCTGAGGTTTCATAACTCTGTAACCATTTCAAACCAAATGGTTGTGCATGATGATGGGATTTAATAAATAAGTCCAGGTAACTAAAGACAGCATAAAGGGACTGTCTTATTACATTTTAATTAAATGCAGATTTAAGAACCCTTCTTGTAAAGTGTGACCAAAATCAGCACTAGAGGGTACAGTAAAAACAAAGGCACAAATAAAAAGCGAGCTTTACTTCTAAAGATATTATTAAAATACCTGGCTCACCCACTTCATAACAGTGTTTTTGTTCCCAATTATCTAGACAGCATTTGGCCCAAGGTGTATCTAAAGCAGGCCATCTAATACCTCCTAGTAACAGAAAATGTCAATGTGGCATGATCAGTACCTGGATGAGTTCCTGGGTGGGGTTGCACGAAGGTTGGTTTTATCAGCATTCAGCATCAACACCCTAGACCAAAAACCGTGAGAAGAAAATGAGTACACTGAAGGAGGGGAAAGGATTTTTTAACTGAGCTGAGGCTTTGCTGTTGGTCTGTCAATCTCCTCTCTCACTTATAAAACGTCCCAGTGCACCAAAAGGATGTATGTAATTCCTATTAATTTCAACAGGAGCTGTTCCCGTAAAAGAACTGAAGTTAAGACCCCTAAAACAAGTAATAAGCACGAAGTGTTCTGTGGTTGGATCAGGGACAACACAGCCAGTTGTGCCCATCTGTCCACACAATTGTTTCAGCTTGAATTTGCTAGTCATTTTGTAAGCTGTGAGTGTGTGTGTGTGTTTGTGCATATGGCAAAAATTTCTCCCACACTTCATTTCCTGAAAGAGACAGAGAAATTCCACTGACAATGGGTAAAATTCGCACAGGGCTGTGCAAGGCCCCCCAGTATAAAAGAATCATGCTAGTGTACAGGGAGAACATGGCTGTGAATTATGTGCATAGAGATACTCTACAATCCCTCTGCATAATGCTGTTTTGTTTTGTGCTTGGTCTATGTTGAAAGCTGTTAATGTTTTCTATTTCCAGGTGAGCTAGAGATGTGGCAAAACCAGAACCTTTTTCATTGTCTTTCAGCACTTCTTCTCCTAGTCTTAACCAAGAAGTCGTGTAAAAACTGAAACTAAACTGTTTCAAAATTTCACACAATCACCAAACATCCATTGTGTGATTACAACTTCCAATAACTATTTTAGGTACTTAGGGCTCTAAGTCCTTTTGTAGATCTAGGCCAAAGTCACTTCTGAAATTGTTACCCTAAGAGACTAGTAATTACTTTCCCATAATAGTAATAGACCAGCACTTGGCAAATAATGCAATCAGTTGGAGCTGCTGAATGTACTTCACTTTTGAAAATCAGCCCATTTATTAGTTTTGCAAATCTTGGCCAATGAGCTTTAACCAGACAATATAGAACTTTAATTAAATGTATTTCTAGTCCATCTAACCATAAGTGCTGACTCCATAGGTGCCCTGGTCTGGAGCATCCACAGAAAAAAATAGTGGGTGCTCAGCACTCACCAGCCACAGCTGTTTGGTGGTGCCACCAATTAGCTGATTGGGGTGCTGCCAAACAGCTGATCGGGGCAGCACTAAACAGCTGATCGGCACTGCTGCCAAACAGCTGTTTGGTGGCTCGGGGAAGGGCTTGGGGGCAGGGCGGAAAGCACCAAGCAGTGGATGGGTGGGGGCTTCGGGGAGGGCGGCGGAGCAGGGGTGGGAAGAGGTGGAGCAAGAGCAGGTCCTTTGGGAAACTGGTGGAGTGGGGCGGGGCCTCAGGGCGGCCAGGGGTGCATTTCCCCCAGGGAAAACTAAAAGTCAGCGCCTATTCATCTAACACTTGATATCAAAGACAGAGCAGCATTACAGGAGAAAGTGAAGCTATCCCTTATCCCCAGCCTCAGAATCCACGTACAGAATATAATTATTGACTTAATGGAGTTGCCACAGTAAAATGGAACTAGTGTATGAAACAAAAAAACACTGGTACCCTATGCACAGAGAGAAAATAATGTCAACCCTGTTCTTTTTGCAGTAATATTCAGCTGGGAAACCAAAAGTCAAATCAACCTCAGAAAAGAAAAAATCTCCCCAAATTTTTTTAATATATTTCCTCCCTCTTTCAGGCCAGCCAACTAGCTACAACATTTTGGAGACAGAGAAAGCCTTTCCTCAGCACACAATGGCTTTGAAAAACCTTTTAAGTAAACTATAAAATTAACTAAATCCTAACAATTACTTTCACTATGTATAGATGTATAGCCAGAGGTCAATAGGGAGGGATAAACTGCAGTAGGTTGTCCACTGGCAGATACAGACAGGTTCCATGATTGGATCTCCACCACTCCCAAAACAAGGTAATAGGTTTAAGAGGGTAGAGTGAAGTCCTTTTATTCCTCCCTGCTCCAGTGCCATGGCATATGATTCATGTGCTTGCAGCCACCACTTCAGGCCTGCATCAGTCATGCTGCAGTGACCAATTTAAAGAAAAAAGTAGGGCCTTTCCATGAGAAGGGAGTTGTCATTCATAAGACCTGGAGCTGACTGACAGAGCCAGATCTCCTACTCCCAGACATCTGAGCCAGTTCAGGTAGATGATGGAGACAGCCGACCACCACTGAGAGAGACCGAAAAGCCCGAACACCGCAGCAGGACACTACAGCAGCATTACCACTGTACTGTCATCAGAAGAGGAGGAAACAAATGGTTAGACTTTGAGTCTGATCTTCCACTGCATTGTACCTTCAGACATTTTTTTAACTAATCATAGTACTAGTGTCTTTCACGTACTTTCCACCAGCATAAAATAACTACACAAAATGCCAGGTAGTGGGGAATTGGCCCCATCAAGAGATGCTGACAGGAATAAGAGGGCCAACAGCATTTAGGAATATAGGTTCAGACACAATGTCCAGTATCCTGTATTTGACAGTGGCCAGTACCCGATGCTTCAATGGAAGGTGTATGAACCCCACAGTAGGTAAGCATAGGGTAATCTTCCTCCATTCAGATCTCATTCTGATCTCTAATAGTCAGAGATTGGCTTAAACCCTGAAGCATAAGGCGTAATAGCCCTTCCAAAAACTTTTAAACCATTATTTATAACGCTGGATAGTCTTGATTTCCATATAAATGTTCAGACCCTTTTAAAGTCTTAATTTCTTGTCCTCAAAGACTCCCTATGGTAGGGAGTTCCAACAGTTTGATCACATATTGTATGAAAAAGTATTTCCATTCATCATTTTGGAATTTCCCATCTTTTACCTTCATTGAATGTCTCCTTGTTCTTGTGTTTTGAGACAGAAATAACAGAAGTTGTTGATCTACCTTCTCCAGACAATTCCTTATTTTATATGCTTTTATCATGTCCCATCTTATCCATCTTCTTTCAAATATAAACAATCCCAGTCTTTTCAATCTCTTCTCATATGAGAGCTTTTCCAAACCCTGGATTGTTCCCGTCACTCTTCTATGAATTCTCTCAAGATCGAAAGTATCCTTTTTGAAATGAGGTGACCAGTACCAAACATATTTCCCACACCAGCAGGATAGAGACTATTATGCCCTGGATTAGGTGTTCTGTTACCTAGCAGTGTAGACCCAAGGACCTAGCATATGATTATCCTGGCTGGTAATGAAGTTGTTGCTTCTGTTAGGTCAACTGAGTCCTGCAATAGAGGTCTCTACATATTCTTTGCTTGATTCTCATCTCACACCAGCATAAATCAGGAGTCTCTCCAATTAATCTAATTGGAAAGTTAGTATAGTTATACAATCGGCATAAAAGTGGCATGAAAGGAAAATTAGGCCCCTTTTTGTGAGGGCCACAACAGGGCCATAGTTTCTAAATTAGAAATATTCTACCTCTCTTCTTGTATGATTATTATTATTACCATTGAATGAAGTTGTGGCCTGTTATTTCCAGTCAGTTATTTCTATCTCTTTATTTGTGGTGTGCTGTAGGCAAAGCTTTTAAAGCTGCCTAGGCATTTTGTTTTTACAGTACCAATTCCAAATCATCTAAGGTGGTGTTCTAGTATACAACTGTGTGTTGTAATAATAATAATTTTTAAAAAAACCTTCTACAGGTAGGTGAGAACTTCTAAGATGTATGAGAACAGTAATTTGTCTCCATATGTGTAACTAGTCAGTACATAATCTGACAAATTGTAGTATCCCTAAAGAGCAATACAGATAACAATGAGGGCTATACGGTTCTCTCTGTATTCAAGGAGTCACTAAGGTATTTTGTTCTTTTACACTCATACTGGTCTGTATAACTAATTTAGTTCTTCCATTTCATAGCGATGAAATTTACTTAAACATCAATATAGTCCTGAACACATGGAACTGAATATAATGGACTGCAGAAAGAATGGTTTGATCAAATAGCTTTGTGAATTATTCTGTTTTTTTAATCTCTTACCCTTTGATCTATTTGGGCAACGTAGTACTGTTTATGAAGTACAATGCTGCTGATTTAAAATTTCAGCTCTCATGTTCTATCAATATAAAAGTATATTGTTAATCACTAATATTGATTAGATTAAATTCAGGCACCTACAGACTGCAGTAATATGTATATCATAACTGTGTGTTGAGGTTGGAGAGCTACGTGTAAAATAGTTATATTAAAATTAAGATCAAATTCACCCGGGTTTATGTTACTTTAAACTTCAGGGTTCATGTGCATGAATACTGAATTGAACATTCCTGCTTTTTATGTTGTATTGAATTATACTTTAAATTATACAATTAAATGCTCAAAGCAGAAACCTTGTCAGTTACAATGTCACTGAATCAAATGCTGTAAAGATGAAGTAGCCCTGCTGTTATTTCTGTCAAAGCCTTCTGGCTATACTTCACATTTGGTGCATTTATTTGTTCCTCTATTTCTATTTTGCTAAATAAAATGTTGAAGCAACAGCATATGCTGTGAAACACAGACTGTAAATATAAGCATTGAACTTAGCAGAGGTTGAACATAGGAGACAAACACTATGTGAATCTTGGACTTTTCCCCAGTTTGGCAAAAAATTACTTTCCAATACATATAATTGGGAAGGAAAGAGTGAATGTGTACTGTACATATCTCAAAATCAAAACTGGTGCTGTTTGGCATATAGGCTATAAAATACAGTATACAAAGCTTGCATTCATTCCATGCCCGATTATTCTCAGTGAAGTCATAGGGAGTTTTTGGTGCACATCTTGGTTTTTCATATGTCCCTGAGTCCTTTTTCTTCCCAGAGGTACAACTGTCAGTCATTTATGTTTCTGCTTAGTATTATTCTGAATGTATGCAGAGGTGGTAATAATCAGAAACAAAGAAGATCTTAAGATATTGTGTCATTAAACACAGCACACTGCACTATATTTTTCTTTGGTTATAAAGTGTTCTTTTAGAAAATGCTCTAAACAATTACACTTCATTTTGTGAAATGAAAATAGCATTCTGTATTTGGTTGCTATGATTTCTTTTAAGAGAAAGAGCTGTTACCTAGAAGTACATGAACAAATATCTTTGCATCTGAACTGATTATGTTTAAATTTTATTTTCAAGACATGTTACAAATAAGTCTGGCCCAAAGTGTTCAAATGGCCGGTACACTTTTGCATGTGCCCACAATGCATATGCAAAATAAATTAAATACATATGCAAGTTGGGGTAGTGCATATGCAAAATTACTGTGTACATGCACAGTGGGTAAGTGCATACACAACATAGGGGTGCACAAAAGATTAAATTCACACCTTTGCAAGGGGCCAACAAAAAAAGACATATGCGGCACATAGCTTTATTTTGAGAACTTAAGTGGGCTGCACATGGTGTATAGGCTTTGGTGTTGGCCATTTACACGGAGACTCTTTAAATTTTGGACTTCTCTTCTTGCAACTTTCTTGTTTCCTTGCTTCTAAAACTGAGGACCCTTTTCACAGAAAATTTTTTTCCACATATAGTGTTAATTATCTGGGATTCATTGTCATGAATCTATGGATTCTACAAATAACAACTTAGTCCCTCACATTATATCCTTTGCATTCTCCTCTCCTGAGAAGCCACAACCAACCTTACTTGGAACCATACAAGAAGAATTCCCTTGCTACTTGTTTGTGAAGTAAAATTCTATGGTACCAACAACTTCTCTGGGAATGTGGTAACTTATACTACAAAACCCCATTTCAAGTGATGAAACCCTTTAATTAAGTGACAATAGAGTCCAATCCTCACTTTTTTTTATTCTAGGAATTAATCCTCTAATCTATGCCATATAGGCTGCTATTTTGCTGCTGGGTGAAATTCCCCTGCCAGAGGTCCAGCACAAAGCCTATGCAACATAAGCCCTCTGAGTAGGTGGATCTTCTATAGCACAGAGACTAAGCAAACACCTTTTTCCATAATCATTGCTTATGCTACCCTTTGAGAATCAGACATTAACCGGAATTGTAAACAGGGAACCATCATCACATAGGTATGTTTCTAACATAAAATCATCACTGATAAAGTTAGCAGATGACACATATATTGGAGAAGATGGTCTAGGTTTACTTGGTTCTGCCTCAGCGCAGGGGCTGGACTTGATGACCTCTCAAGCTTCCTTCCAGCCCTACATGTCTATGATCCTATAATAAGGAAGAGGACAGGTCACTGATAGAGCGTGATCTGGATCTTTTAGAAAGATGGGTGCAAGCAAATAATATGCATTTTAATATGGCTTAATGTAAATATATACATATAGGAGAAAAGAATGTAGGCCATACTTACAGGATGGGGATTCTATCATGGGAAGCAGTGACTCTGAAAAAGATTTGGGGGTTATGGTGGATAATCAGCTGAATATGAGCTGCCAGTGCAATGTTGTGGTCAAAAGAGCTAATGCGATCCTGGGATGCATCTACGGGGCAATCACAAGCAGAAATAGACGGTTACTTTACCGCTGTATTTGGCACTAATGTGACCACTGCTGGATTACTGTGTCCAGTTCTGATGTCCACAATTCAAGAAGGATGTTTAAAAATTTGAGAGAGTCCAGAGAAGAGCCACAAGAATGATTAGATTAGAAAGGATTAGAAAATATGCCTCATAGGGATAAACTCAAGTTGCTCAGGTTTCAGAAGGGTAGCCGTGTTAGTCTGTATCAGTAAAAACAACGAGGAGTCCTTGTGGCACCTTAGAGACTAACAAATTTATTTGGGCATAAACTTTATAAACTTTATGCCCAAATAAATTTGTTAGTCTCTAAGGTGCCACAAGGACTCCTTGTTGTTTTTTCAAGGCGCTCAATCTATTTACTTTAACAAAGAGAAGATTACTGGATGACTTGATTACAGACTATAAGTATCTACATTGGGAATAAATACTTGAAAATGGGCTCTTCAATCTAGCAGAGAAAGGTATAACATGATCCAATGCCTGGAAGTTGAAGTTAGACAAATGCAGACCAGAAATAAGGTGTACATTTTTAACAATGAGGGTCACTAACCATTGGAACTACTGATCAGGTGTCATAGTGGATTCTCCATCACTGATCATTTTAAAATCAAGATTGGATGCTTTTCTAAAAGATCTGCTCTAGAAATTGTTTGGGGATGTTCTATGGCCTGTGTTATACAGGAGGTCAGACTAGATGATCACAATAGTCCTTTCTGGCCTTGGAATCTATGAATTAAGAGGCACCCTGATTTCCCTTTCTCTCCCACACAAACCCACGAATATTATCTCTGACTTACTTCCACTTACCTAAGAAACAGCACAGTCAAAATTTTCTTCAAACCTGGATCACTCGTTCAGTAGTTCGCAGGATTGAGCCAAGCCACTCAGAACCTAACACTGTACCTTTGAACCCAAAGTATTCTTAACACCGAGATGTTTTCCCAGCACTGATGCAATCTGTGTGCAGGAAAATCTAAAACAAAGGAGTATTTGAAAAACAGCCTAAACCATAAAGGACTCTGAAATGAATAAGCTTAAAAAAGAAATGATTCAGAGAGCAAAACTCCTACTTGCACACTCCCACTTTCTCAAACTGTAAAGTCCCTGTGCTTCAATTCCTCTTCTACAGGCTGGTTCTTCTGAAGCCTTGACCCTTGAAGGTTTAAAAGGTGAATGCATCTGGAGAGATCCTGGGCCTCTGTTGGACTGGTAAATTAAACAGAAGTCAAAAAAAAATATTCAAGCACATATTTAGATAGCTGCAGAAACAGATAGGTGGATGGCATGATTAATCCATGATCAAAAAGGAGTCCTCACTCTACCCATTTTATTTTTTAATAGTTTTCCCTCGATCATTTTTGCTGGTCAATTCTTATTCTTATGCCACAATCTTCAACTATGATTACAGTGTATTAATAATTAATTGATTCTTAATTCTTTTGTGTCTTCTGGCAGGCATAATATCCTGAACAATAATGATATAATCATGGCCTGGAAGGAAAGAAGGAAAAAATTTAATTAAAAATGTTTAATTTTTTTCAATTTAAAAATTATAATTTCTCCAAATGCTATATCTTTATTCACTGCTCAAGACTCAGCACAATTGCATGTATTATTTTTAATTAAGATATCCTTTCCTATTTGCCTGATAATCTTGTGACTCTTAAACCATGAAAAAAAGAGCATAAAATTACCATTTAGTGATTGTGTGCTGCCTTAGCTCACATTTTTCTCCCTTAAATATTTACTTGACAGCTGACTTGAATTCAAATATACCTTTGTAGTTGTTGGGGAAAATAAAGTGTTCCACATAACACAACCCAGCCATAATTTGTGGAAAATTTACATGAGCCGATTGACATAATTTATGCTCCAAGTTTAACCTAGAGTCAAGAAACAGCAGGTATGAGTCACCATCTATTTGACTGCGTGTGGTAATATCCAACACGTAAGACATGATCCCAGAAGGAGTTTTCCCAGTTGATGCTGCTTTTTGACCTTGCAGAGTGTGTGAAAATAAATCCTTTATAAAATACAGTGAATCTATAAAGACTTCAGAATGTATGTCCAGTTGGTGTTTGACAAGCAGACTGTATTTTCCTGGCTGTTTAAAAACTACTAAAAGAGCTTACACAAGGGAATGTCCATTGGAGGGAAGCAGATTGCCCTGTTAACAGGTGTGCATGTGTATCTGATAAGAAAGAGGTGGTCTTGCTGATGTTGAGAGACCAGTCCATATTCATATGAATACTCCAACTAGCTTCAAGGGGACTGCTCCGGTGCAAAAGTGTTTGTAGGACTAAACGTGGTTTATGGCAGACAATGTCATATTCAAACTACATATTAAAATAAAATCTGGGAGAGTCCATCTAAAGCCTTATCCTGTTAGTCCTTTCTCTCCTGCATGGGCCATATGCACAGAATTAATCCAATGAGGGTTATGTAGGTGAGTAAGGATTTGCAGAACTTCTCCCCCCTCTCCCATTCACATCTAGTTATTGCATTTCCTGTTGTCATTCAGAGAAATGTATTTAATAACAAAGACAGACAACTTGCTTGCAACAGGTATCATTAATTAATATCCACAATGTGTATATTTTATTGACTTTTGTGATGGGGTTTCCACCCCACACCAGCCATGAGCATATTAAATTGGGCCAATTAACCTGAAAGGCAATACCTAGAGAAGATCCATGGACTGATAAAGTCTAATTGAAGATGAAGCCCTGCTGGGCAGTGGCATCAAGTTGAGAGCAGCAGGGGAGAATCTCTGCAGTCACCCCCTAGAGAGAAAAGAGACTTGGCTAGGACAAAGAGGCGTTCTAAGGGGACAGTAAGACCTGGGATCCTACCCTGGACTGTAGAGTTGTTGAGGAGCTGAGAGTGGTGAAGTAGCCTCTGGGAACAGAAGAAATTCAGGCTCGTAAATCCAGAGATGGGCCAGGAGATAGAGAAGTGAAGTAGGAAAGAGCTCAGGGAAACAGCCACAGGGTCTGAGACTGAGAATACCACAGTTGCTAGACAAAGGGTTCCTGGGCTAGAACTTGAAGTAGTGGGCCCAGGTTCCACACTGGGAAAGTGGTACTGGACCTGGACTCAGATCAGAAGACTGCCTGATAGGGCAAACTGACGGCTCCTCCAGTGAGACTCTGATACCCCAGAAGGGAAGGACTAAAAAGTGACCTAGCCAGATGGCCAAGTCACGAAAAGGGAGCACTCTGAGTCCCAGATAGAGAGTGACCACAGGGTGTGTAACTGCTGGGAAGAGGCATCAGACCAGGCAAGAGCTAATCCTCAAAACCAGCCTCTGTGGTGAGTGTACCTGTTACAACCTTCATAAATCTTTTTAAAATTTGTATAATCCTATCACAAATGTACACTGCCCCACAGTTTTGGGGGAAATAGAGGACAGTCACCCACAGTGCAGTGCATTTAGAAATACCTGAAACATTTTTTTATTATTTTTATTCTTGAGATATGATGCAAATTGAAAATGTAGGCACCTCAGTAAAAGTATCCTGATTTTCAGAGGTACTGAGCACCCAAAACTCTGACAATCAGGCTACTTTTAAGTGCCTAAATATGGATTTAGGTGTCTAACTTTAGGCACCCAAGTTTGAAAATGTTTTTTTTTATTTATAAATAAAGAGCTGAAACTAGCCACTTGTGAAAAGCTAGACAGACTGAAGAAGCAGAGGAGATAGGGATTATCAAAGTGCACAGGGGATCAGAGGAGGAAGATTATTCAAATGCTTTTAGACTTGTAATAAATAGTACAGTTTGTTGCAGTTTAAAAAAGAAATCAGTCCATTTTTTTTCCCCTCTGTGTTTGCAAAAATCAGAATCTAGGGAATGTCACTGTCAACGCAATTCCTGCATTGCTCTTTTGTGAGTTCTTCAAACCCAAAGGCACATTGGCATTTCAGTTTTTAGAATTCAGATCAGGTCTGTAGAATTTTTTTCTTATTATAACTAACTAAACAAACTATCATCTCAGAGTTTCAGAATTTCCAGCTAGCAGGGTATTGGCATATCCTGATGGTTTGATGCTCTAACTTTCATTTTACATATTGAGCTGTGTTCACTTAAGCGCTGCCAAAGTTCTTCAAAGTATTCGAACGAAACTCTTTATAAAGCAAACAAAAAATCCATTACCAGCAGCCTCCAAATTTTGTAGACTTGACAAATGGCCAACCTGGAAACTTAAAGGAAATTTGCTGTGCTGTCAAGTGGTTCTTGTGAAGGTGCTGTTTACTTAAATGAGGTGTGTATACACTACACTATAACAGTTTTGGAAGTCTAGGATCAGTGAGGCTGCTAATTAAAGTACAGCATCAATCCTGTGTGTTTTAGACAGGATTTGTAAATCCAACACTGTCAGCTCACTCAAGATCTGAATTCATTATTATTATAATGTTTCAAGTTGTGTTGTCTGAGTCAGCTGACTTGGACCATCTGAGGAGCTGTTCTGTGCTGCTAAGGCTTACAGGCACTTGCCATAGAAGAGGCTCAGCAGCAGTTACTCTTATCACAGTTTGCCCTGGCAGTAGTCACCTACTGCAGTCACTCCATTGAAAATTCAAGAGAGGAACACTATGATATGAAAATCAGAATAAATTTTATACACGTTTAAAGCTGAAATTACAAAGCTAACATACATATGCAGAACCATAAGATATTGACTAAGCAGATTAGAACTGGAAAGCTACTTAATAAAAGAAGTCTTTGGCAACTTATGTTGAAATGCTGCAAAACCCCTCGGGGTTAAAAACTTTTTGAAATCATTATTTAATAAGAAATCTGTTCCCTTTCCAAAGCATGTTCCTCTCTCCACACAAGCTACATAACTTGATGTATTCAGTCTTTTTGATAGCACTTGAATTTTTCTATGCACAGTAATTTTAATAGCCAGTAGTGTAGTTTTCTGCTGCAGATAGACCAACTGAGTGGGCACTGTTCTCCAGTTCATTTGCAAACAAAAGCTTTCAGCAGTTTTGCAGTAACACAGTATGAAGGAGGGTGCCATCTTCCTTGCTTTTTAAAATCTAGCAGCTTCTTTATCATTTCTGACTTCACTGGTGGAGTTGAAAGACTTATGCAGTTGGACACTCCTAAATACTTCCATAGACTCATTTCAGAACCCATGAAGAAATCAGGAAGTACAACAGAATTTAATTTGTAATTGAACAACCAGCAATTTAAAACTGGCAATTGATCAAAAATGGAACCTATCTGAGCTCCTTTCTCATTCAGGAGAGGTAGGTCAGACCCACATCCCCAGATCCAAAGCTGCGACTCTGCTTTGAGTCACATCCCAAACCAGAAAGGGTCTGCTCAGTGCAGCCATAATCTCACATCAGATATTTGCAAATGATTTTGGTCTAAGATGGTGGAAAGCTCAGGACAACACCTTATTTTGCCAGGAAAGCTTGTACTATTGATTATCTGAGACTATGTGCAAAGGGGTTAGGAAGCACCAAGTCTTTTACAAAGAGGGAAGAGCCAATAACTGAAAATCTCCTTCCCACTCCTCCCCATTGCACAGACTTCTTTCACACACAATAAACCCTGCTATGCGTTACACAAAATACACATGTACAAACTATGTTTGGCATGTACCTAGGACCGCCTCTAAACCCCACGCCCGCGCACCTCCACAAAAACAGCTCCTTACTATCCTGTCCCTTTAGCTCAGCCCTGTTCCCTCCCCCAGTTCTGCTCCTTAGCCACATACCCAGCTCCTGCACCACAGGACACCTCCACCTAGTTGTTACTTCCCTGCATCTTGTTCTCTGCACCTGCTCCTGATCCTCCAAATCTCCTTCCCCTTCAGAATGCTTGGAACCTCTCTGCCTCTGCCAGTGGGTTGCTCCAGGAGCTGGTGCAAAAGTTGCTGGTTCTGGCTAATGCAGCTCTGTGCCAAATACCAAACCCAGTCTCCTTTCTCCTGCAGTGATAAAGGGAGCCAGACAGGAGGAAGAAGCTGCTGCCCTAGCCAGTGGGGGAGGTAGTGCAGCCACCAGAAGCAGCAATAACTCTGAACTGCTGTATTGCAGCTCCTTGGTTCCAGCAGCTTCTCCAATCATTTGCAGAGGCACCACATAACAGCTGCATGATTTCATCATTTCCAGAACCAGTTCCGCTTGCACGATTTCTGCCATTCCTGGTAACCTGATTTTATGAGATTTTTACCATTTTGTTGGTCCTGCCATAAAATTTCCACAAGGAAAATCTACAAGATTAAGGCACTCTGAAATCCATACCTGAAGGCTAGCCCTGGTTGGAATGTGAAACATAGTCTAAACCTGATCCCAAACTGAACACTACCTGCCTGGTCCATCTCTGTCTAAAACTGAGGTACACCTACTAAAACCAGACAAAAGGCCAAAATCTGTTCATTTTAGTCGGGTCACTAATCCCACTGAAGTTAGTAGGACTAATGGAGAGAGTCAAATGAGTAGAACGTGTCTCAAATCTTTTACTCTGAGTTACTTGTGAATACCACGGCCCCTGTTGTGACTTTCCTACCTTACAAGAAACACAGTTGCCTTTTGTGGACTCAGTTTTCCAAGGGTTCTGCTGGTTCAGCCAAATCTACCATGCAACAATGTCTTATCTAGTCAGGATGCATAAATTTCAACATGTTTTTAATTCCAAAAACAAGCTGTGTGCACGCGCGCACACACACAACAACTGCCACCACCTGTACTATTTATGCTGCCTTGTAGGTGGAATTTAGGAACCTGTTGATTTGTGTAAGGAAGTGAAAAGGTGATAAACCTTCTCTTGCTCTTTAGCGGATGGATTATATGTACAATAGTTGTCTTTTCTGCAGAACAGAATAGAGGGGGCAGATACCAATGAAGTAATCTGTAGCTCACGAAAGCTTATGCTAAAATAAATTGGTTAGTCCCTAAGGTGCCACAAGTACTCCTTTTCTTTTTGCGAATACAGACTAACACGGCTGCTACTCTGAAACCTAACTCAAGGATAGAGACTCTGGTGATAAATAATTAATAATAATAGTCTTTGTATCCACAACCTCCTTCTGCATCAGATAAAAATAATATTGTTAGACTTTTTTTATAATAGAAACATTATCAATTAAAAATTTTTCAGACATGAGGTGAAAGAACCTGCATATCTTTTTTCTATCACATTTCCCTCTTTGTACATTTCAAAAGATACAAAATATCTCATAATAATGGTGTGCATGAGAATGTGTTTTTATCCATATCCCCCAAAGAGAAAAGAATTAGAGCTTGCTTTAAGTGCCACTGAAATCTGAAAGTGTAGGACGAGGGCCCCATTTACAAACAGTATATTTTCCATTTCAAAAGTTATGTAATAAAATATATATTCAGCCCCACAAACCTTTGCAGGTTATTGTTACCCTGCAGCTCACTGAAATACTAAGAGAAATTGCCTTCATGGGTATTTCCTGTTAAAATGCTATAAGAATGTTAATTCTCTTGGTATTTTAGTGAACAATACGTTGATGGCAAGAAGATTCTGCTCCTGGAAAGCGAAAAGATTCTATTTAACTCTGTCAGGGTGTCCTAAAGGAATCCTGCATGGTAATATTTATTTCTTCTGGGAGACATTCTACATATAGAAAGATCTCAGGCACTGGGCAATGATAGAGAGGCAGCTCTGAGCTCAAGTACCATTTTTTTATGGTAGTTGCTAAAGTAACAGCATTTTTTCCTCTACAATAGCTGAGCAGAGACATATAAAGCCTGTGTAACTTACTAATGCTGCACCCTTTCATTTTAGCATTTTTCAAATTGCTTTAATGAAAACAATATATATTTTTTTCAGTGAATGCAGTGCTTGGGAAGGGTTGCTGGAGAATAAAGTCCTGCCATATATATTTATCTACAGATGAGGTACAGTAAGGGAAGCAAGCAAAATTCCTCACACGATCTTGCCAGTGTCATTTAATCCTGATCAGGAGGGAGTAGTTCTAGAGATGGAGGACAATGCAATATTTTTATGGCCTAATTAAATCCTTTATCTCTGAGCTAATAATGCTAACTAGCATCAATTGTGATGTGGATACTTGTCCATTAGAAACTGGATTGAGACCATGAACTAATTTCACATAGGCAATCAAATGGGTGGTAATTGTTTTACTTGCAAAGAGTGAAGCTGAATGCAGGTTAAGATGAACAAATGGAACTCTCTTAAAACCTGTGGATTGCTCTGTCCATGTGGCTGCATTGCTTCCAACCTAACTCCACCAGTTCTCTGTTTCCCTGTTGTTCCCCCCAATAACAGTCTCTCCAGGGAATATTGGCCTTCTGACTCCAGTTCTATGGATCATGATACATCTTCTGTATTTTATAAATGGTTAAATATGTACATTAAAAACCAATAATTGATGGCCAGTCCCCCACCCCACATCCCTTCAGCCAGAGATTGCTAGCTCACAGATGGGTTGGAGTCTTGTCTTTACCACATACTCATCTGGTTACGTACTCTTTGAGATAGTTTGGTCTCCTCAACAGGTGGCCACACTGGGAGTGACCTACTTCTATCTCCCTCTCACCTGTCTCCAAGTCTAGCATGCTGTCTCTCTGTGGAGTCTCCTCCCTCCCTGTGGGGTTGGCCGCTGGATGGGTCTGTTTCTCTCTTCTGTGACCAACTCTGAGGCTTTCTCTAGGTGTTGTTTGCTGACTTGTATGTGCCCCTTGTTCCTTCGGATCACGTGTCCCTCTTGCGTAGTCACTTTGTATGAGTTGGGTGCCACTATACCCCTCCTTGATTGTGTGGTGTGGCTTTCAGGGTATCTAGGTAAGGTGTTCTTAAATGATTCTCAACTATCATTCACATTTTTGTCACATGATTGTCTCTAGAAGTCTGTGGTCTGATCGCACTGAGTGGCCAGAGGTGTATTGATGGAATCACTCCACTCCAAATACCACAGCCAGAAGATCTTTTTGAATTTGGGCATACCACTGTTTAGTCTATGACAGGGCTCTGTTGGCATAAGCAATCATCTGCTCCTGCAAAAGAGATGCACACAATCCTTTCTCCAGTGCATCACACTGGAGTGTCAGTAGCTCTCCTGCATGATAGTACTTCAGGATAGGGGCATCCATTTCTTTCAGCATGTCAAATGCTTGCTGTCAGGGACCTGCCCAGTCCCACTCAACATCCTTTCTTGAGAGTTGATGTATGGATTCTGCTACAGCAGTCAGATATGGACTGAATATGGACCAAAAATATATCATTCCTACGAAGCACTGTTTCACATCCACTGGAGCTGGCATGTCTCTGTTTGCTTTGATCTTGTTAGGATCACTTTCAGTCCCTCTGCTATGAGCAGATATCCAATGTGTGTCACCTTATTCTGCTTCCTGGGTTGCGATTTATGTTCGTGTCCCTCCATCGTTGTAGAACAGCTTGTAGTTTTCTTGAATGGTCTCATTCAGCTTCTGTGTCATTGCTCCCTTCACCTACAATGAGGATACTGTCTGCACTTATTTTCACCTCAGGAAGCCCTTCCAGCACTCATGTGAGTCTTCTCTGGACCACCTCTGGTGCTGAGCTTATGCCTATGGGCATGCTCAGCCATCTGTAGTGACCAATGGTGTTGCAAAGGTTGTTAGCATGCTAGGACTCTTTCTCTAGGCTTATGAGCCAAAACCCATTCCTGACATCACAGACTGTAAAGATTCTGGCTTCGGAAAGTTCGGGCAAGATGTCATAAATCATGAATAATGGATAATGACATCTTTTCAATGTCCAGTTCAGTGGCTTTGGGTCTATGCAGATGCTTAATTTGCTTGACGGCTTCATTATTCTGCCTACCCAGGCTGTATTGGACTATACATGTGTTTTGATACACCTGATCTGTAGACTTTTGAGCTCCATGCATACTGGATCACACAGTGCTGCTAACATTTTCCTTCATGGTAAGCACACAGGTTCCACTGTGAGGTCCACTTCCAGTCACAGCTTTTCTTCACCTTTGGAAAATATCTTTTTTAAAATCGTCTCCATTGTCCATGGAAGTCCCCTTTTTTGCTGCTTGTACTGCAGATATAAAATTCTGACACTTCACCCTGTTCAGATCCATGGCTTCTATGGCTGAATTCCCCAAGCGGGATCTACTGTGTTTACTATCCACCACTACAAATTTCAGTTGGTCAGTCTGTTATTTTTCAGGTTAGTTACTATGAGGTCACATTTTCCATTATGCTGTCATTGTACATTAACAGATTGTTTCCTCTTTTTGTAATGGGTGTGTTTGAGTCCATTCACCCTCACAAATCACATTACAGGAGGCCCCACTATCCAGTTGAAATTTCGCAGATCATTTACCTATTAACATTGTCACATGAAAGAAGGTTGGTATTGTCCCTTGTTGCTTTCCTGTCCCAACAGCCTTAACCTGCTCTCGAACTCAAGGACAGAGTCATGATATCATCACTGCTATTTGATGTCAAGTCCTTCTTTTGTACAAGTCTATGTCTTTCACCTTCCCCTACTCTGATACACTCTCCTGAAATAGTTCAACTTGACACATTGCTTGCAATGCTGTCCTAGTGTAGGGCATGTCTCCTTTTCCCACGCATGCTGTCTCCCACAATAAATGCATCTCATTATGGATATGGAAGCCTGGTCACCGGCTCGCCTTTGCTGTTGTGCTTCTCAGTGTGCTGTGCCTCCTACGGCTTTCATCCTTTCTTTTGAAGCTTCTACTGCATGCCCCAGGAGTAAGCATCTGTCTAATGTGAGAGCACCTTCCAGAAGCAGCCACTCCTAAATATAGTGATTCCAAGTGCTGTAGACTATCCTGTCCCACATCAGAGAGTCTGTTAAGTCCCCAGAATTGCTTGCAGCAGCCATAAGGCAGCAACAGAGGGGGTCTATCTCTCCGCTTCAGACTGGGCTCTAGAGAAAAACCTATGTCATGGCAAAATTTTGTTCTCCTTTCAGGAGCAGTAATTCCCCAGGGCTCCTAGGACTGCTGTGAGGTTGCAGCAGGAGTGAGCTTCAGAGTGGTGCAGATCTCTCTATGTTGTTCCCTAATAAGATAAAATAATAATTTTATTTTCCTGCTGTTGTCATCCTCCTGCATGGCCAGACCTGTGTACAGCTCAAACTCCTCTTTCCACCAGTTCCAGTGCTGGGCTAGGTTTATGTCCGTAAAATCCAGGGCTCCAGGGCACTTCAGACCAATTTCCATGGCTCACGCTGCCAGCTGCTGCACTACAGAAAACTCATATCTCAACTGCTTCTCCCATGTTTCATTCGCAAAGAATGAAGTTGAATGCAGGTTGAGTTGAACATGTGGAACTTTACTGAAACCTGTGGATTGCACTCTCTATGTGGCTGAGTTGCGTCTAACTCCACCAGTTCTCTCCCCAGTAAGAGTCCCTCCAGAGAACATGGGCCATCTGACTGCAGTTCCACTGATCATGATACAGTAATGACGTTTGATCCCTACTGACCTGAGCCATATTTGACTTGGTGAAAGGCTTTGTATTTAATTGCCAATACTGTGATCCATTAATGTTGTTCTAATTGATAACTATTTTGACAATATTTTGTCATCAGGTTTGAATCCTATTTTGGTGTTTTGCAAATGAGGAAACTAGAGACCCATAAGAAAAAGTAAGTTTGATAAATTTTAGGATGTGAGAAGTTCTATGGGATCATTTAAGTGATATCATTTCAAACAAATGATGTAGATTATGTAATGCCTTTTTGTTAGTTGAGCAGGCCCCAAACTGTGTTTTGCCTTTGAGAAAATTAGGAATCTATGTGGGCTAGTCAAAGCAACACAAACTTTCACATCTTTAATAGCCTTGTCAATCCCTGAAGATATAGTCAGTCATGGCAATGTTCCTTTTGAAGGCAAATTGTGAAAGGCAAACAATCCAATCCAAACAAAAATATAAATTAAAGCTTGATGTTAATTGCTTACAAATTATAATGCTCAAAAACTCCATAATTTTTATTTTGTCCGGAATGATGTACTAAATAATAATCATAGGGCTTGTCACCAAGGCATGGCAAAGCACACCAGAGGGGTGGGACTTGTAAAGCACACTAATGTGCTGCATGGACCCTGATGGTGTGCTCTACAAGGTACCTACTTAGCATTAATGTAATGGACTAGGTTAGCATGAACTAGGTACCTTTCAGAGCATGCCAGTAGGGTCTACATGGGGCAGTTAGAGCATGCTAAAGCTTTTCACAAATCACTCCTACTGCGCATTACCACTACTGTGTAGAAAAGTCCTAAGTCATCTCTCCTATCTGTAAAATGGCAATGATAGTAACCACCGTTATAAAGCCTTTGAGATCTACTGATGGAAAGTAAAAACAACGAGGAGTCCTTGTGGCACCTGAGAGACTAACAAATTTATTTGGGCATAAACTTTTGTGGGCTAGAACCTACTTCATCAGATGCATGGAGTGGAAAATACAGGAGCAGGTATAAATACATGAAAAGATGGGAGTTGCCTTACCAAGTGTGAGGTCAGTCTAACGAGACAATTCAATTAACAGCAGGATACCAAGGGAGGAAAAATAACTTTTGAAGTGGTAATGAGAGTGGCCCATTTCAAACAGTTGACAAGAAGGTGTGAGTAACAGTAGGGGGAAATTAGGTTTAGGTTTTGTAATGACACAACGACTCCAGTCAGGCATCATCTGCCAGAATGTGTTTTTTTTTTAAACATACTTTTTTGAGAGACGCTTAAATTGACTTCAGTTACAAGTAGTACAAGAGTAGCCTTATTAACAAAGGCCCCAATATTGCAGTTAAATCCATGCAGGTGAACTCTTACCCTCACATGGAGCTCCAGTGGGGTCCACCTGCATTAATCCAGTTATACGATTGGACCAAAGAGAGTTGCCACAGAAATAAATCTCCAAAAGCCACATTCAGCTGAATGGTTACAATGGTCAGCATTACAATCTAGTTCTCCTCTTTCTATCTTCTTTAATACAGTTAACTATGAATGGTAAGGAAGCAAAGAAGAAAAAATGAGGAAAAACACATCAATAAGTAATTGCATATGGTGTCATTTTACATGTTGCGTTACTCAACATGTAAAAGACTTAGATAACTTCGTCCAAATTCCCAGTGGGTTAAATTAATGCAGAATTTGGGCCCTGGGTGCAAGAGATGTTCAGCTACAGGGCTTAGTTTATAGTCTACCAAATTACACAGAGATATTGAAGCCCAATACTGTATTTGAAAATAATCCGTGCTAACTACCTTAGTTTACTGGAAGTACTAGTTTTTTGACAAAGCAACACTGAGGGCAAAACAATTTGTATTATAATTTTGGTCTTACTTAATGTATCCTCTACTGCCTGAGTCAACATTAAATTTGATGGATAGCCTGCTTTTTAATAAGTGTTATCTAGGACATGTACTTAACTGTAAAATGTCTATCTTTCCTCTTCCTGTTTGGTGTAAATGGGAATATGCTGAATCATTAGGTTAGGGATTTTTAAATCAGCTTTGTAGCTTTTGTAGTTTTTCTCACATTTATTGCTAGCCTTTTCCTTTAATTATCTCTACATTATTATTCTTGGCTAGGTTGCACTTTCCATCATGAACTGTTTACCTTCCAAACAGACCTTGCTTCCTTCTTATCTTTGCTGGCTTATTGATATTTCCTATTCTAACAGCTCTTTTCCTCTCTGAACACTGTGCATGAACATTCTCCTCCTAGGCAGCCATATCCTCACCTTCACAGCTCACTTCTCTCCCTCTTTCTGTCTCTCTTTTGAATAACAAGCTATTTCCTCTCTCATTTCCCCTCTCAGAAGATGTTTTTGGACCCGTTCCCAAAACTCTCTGGCATTAAATTATGCCCATTCCACTTCTGTGTTTCCAATGGGCAGGCTTCCAGATGTGTTTCATCAGTGTAGGCCTCTTGGCCTGCAGTCCAGGGGTAGGTATTCGGGGGATTTTTAGTTCTTTTTTTCAATCATGTTCATTACTCGGTGAGCATTCCTGGCAGCCCTGGACAGCAGTGACAGGGTTTGGTGGTGCTTGTTCCCCTGGCTACAAGCTTTGTGGTTCATGTTTTCAAATCAATTGCAAGAAGTCTGTTGTGGTATAATATGAAACCCCAGGCTTCCTTTTTTATTACAAGTGAAAAGGCTATTAGACTGAGGAAGAAAAATGCTGAATCAGTTATATCTACCCAGCTAAAACACATTTTTCAATTTACTGAATAAGTGTATTATCCAATTATCTTCATATCTCTAACAAAGTTACAGGTCACCTGGAAATAAGTTCAACACTCTAGTCAAAACAAGGAAGACCAGTGAAGAGGAGGGTTCTGTTAGATAAAATTAAAGGTTAATTCCTTGAAAATGAACATCTCTGGAAGAAAACTTTGCTTTTGTATTATTTTAAGGAATTTGATTTTTGTCTCCTCTTTAGTGATTATGTAAAAATATAATAAAAGAAACAAACTTATGCTGATTATCTAAACATTATTTTAAATGACCTCTTTTGAATTAATATTTTAATTTATATCAAATTCTTGATAGCCATATAAATTTATCCATGTGCCTAACAGTAGCACAATATTGTCACAATGAAAGCAAGGGTCCTGTCAAATCCAAAGTGAAATAAGCGCCTTCGTATTTGAGGGTTTTTATAGTCCTGATCTTCAGCTTCAAATGCCTGATACAGAACTGAAGGCCTGAGTCTTTACTCCATTACACCAATGTTATGCTGGCATAATTCCACTGAAATCTGTAAAACTGCTGTAAAACTGGTGTAACTGAGTGGAGTATCAGACTCCTAATCTGAACAATAAATTGAAACACTCTTAAGAGTATGACACTTTACGTGGTCTATTTAATTTGAAAAAGACAATATAAGCGCAAAATTTTACCAACGGGTCACTTTAATTTCAATGCATTGTCACCTGCTGACTGAGAAGAGGAGTTGTAGGAGGTCTAGAGCTGTGTTTCTCAACCATTTTGATACCAATGATCAGCTTGCTGCCTTCCTAAACTGTGTGTCCAGGAGATCTCAGGGATCGGCACCGGTCCACGGGCCAGTCGTTGAGAAACACTGGTCTAGGACAACTACTAACAGAAGTTAGGCCAAAGCTAGTTCACTGAACCTTACTACATTTAAAATACCTGAGCTGCTCACAACTCGTTTTCCCAGTGATGGAGATACAGGAAATCAAGGGACAAGGAACCCAACCCTGAGCCCATTTACACCAGTATAAATCAGCAGATTTAAGTCAAAGGAGTTACATCAATGTAAAACTAATGCTAATACATCCTAGGATGATGTTTGCTTTTATTTTTTTTATTTTTACTTTTTGCAATAGTAGTACATTGTGATCCACTGTAACCCCCAGATCCTTTTCTGCAGTACTCCTTCCTATGCAGTCATTTCCCATTTTGTATTTGTGCAATGGATTTGTCAGTCGGAAGAAGGGAAAAGGGAGAGAAGAAAACTCTGTCCAAAGTCCAGGAACATAAAATAGTTTAAAACTATTTCCTCTACATCAAGATCAAGCTTCTTGTTCTCCCTGGGAGGCTCTGCACAACTCTGTTCCTTCCTATGCATAAGAACAGCCATCCTGGGTCAGACCAGAGATGAATCTAGCCCAGTATCCTGTCTTCTGACAGTGGCCAATGCCAGTTGATTCAGAGGGAATGAACAGGTAATCATCAAGTGGTTCATCCACTGTCACCCATTCCCAGCTTCTGGCAAATAGAGGCTAGGGTCACTTCAGAGCATGGTTTTGCATCCCTGCCCATCCTGGTTAATAGCCATTGATGGACCTATTCTCCATCAACTTATCAGGTTCTTTTTTGAACCCTGTTATAGTCTTGGCCTTCAGCACATCTTCTGGCAAAGAGTTCCACAGGTTGACTGTGTTGTGTGAAGAAATACTTCAGACTTTACTTTGTATCATTTACTTGCGTCCTTTACTTGTACATCTATCCTTGTATCTTTTTGTACTGCCCTGCACCCTCTCCAACCCACCAATGATGCCATCCTCAACCACCCATTTGTCCATTTCTCCCACAAACATCCTCATATTTTCTTCTGTGCCACCCCTCCTTCCAGAATGCTCTCTGTAAACTAGTTAATAAAGCTGCTATCCTCTCAAGATCCATGTCTGCCATAATACCTACAAGAAATCACCATCCAGTAATGGCTAGGTAGAAGGGCAGTGGAGTTTACTGATCTTTATTTATGATTGAATCTATTTTAACTTTTTTAAGTGCTTCACACCCCTCAAGTTATTCACCTGGGTAGTTACTGTTATGCTTGTCCTCTCTCTCCATCTTCGCTCCTATTGTTTGTTACACTCACTTGTTGTATCTTGTCTTAAATTAGAGGGTAAATTCTTCATGGCAATGATCGTGCCTGCTGCGTGGTTTGGGTTTTTTTACGAAGCCCAAAACAATAGGGCCGTAACCTCAAATGGGGCCTTTCCAAGCTACCATGGGATAAATGTTAATAATCCCTGAATAATCAGTGTATCAAAAATACCTGGAATTACATATTGCACAGCAGCCTAAATAGTTTCACTTTAACGTGTTCCATACTTTCCCTCCCTTCTCCCACACAAATGGTTCAAAAACTTTCAGTTTAAGATTTTTGCGTGTACAGGATAATTTAAAAGCATTCTCACCTCTCTTTTATGTGATAAAACAGCATTTTTATCCTCTTTGCTATATACATTATATCTGAAACTTTTTGTTGCATTAAACATTTTTGGAAAATTATTGAAAAACTTTACTAAGCAATTTTAAAACATTTGGCGGCGGGGAGGGAGGGGAACCCAGAGACAATAAAATAATGTTTTGGAGGAAAATGTGTTTTCCTGTTCTGTAATATAAGTGTCTGGCTCAGATTTATCATCCCATGTCTTGTAAGGCATATTCCCTCACAGAATATGACAGAAAGAATGTGTAGTAATGGTTATATGGAAATGTCTGGGTTTGTGAAATTCCTACACACCTGCAGAAGGTCCACGTGTGGGAAAAGAGGTGCGTGTGATGTCAAAACTGAGTGATGGCTTTCAGTGACTGTACTAAATCATGACAGCAAAATGTGGGAGCTGAATGATAACAGAGAGAAGACCATGAAATAACAGGGAACTCCTCCGTGTATTACAGTGATGGTGTGCATATATAACACTGGCTCTTCTTCACAAGTGGTGAATAAACCAAATACACGTGATCAATATGTTAGGGTCAGAGTGGAAAGATCCTAGCACTCTGGTCTTAAGGCTGCATAGGAACATATGAAATGACACACTGGATCAGGCCTGTGGTCCATCTGTTCTGTATCCCAACTCTTGACAGTGGCTAGTCATAGCTCCATCATCAGAGGAAGTTTGTCCCTAACTCCAGGTAGTTGGTGCTCAGCTCCGACTCTACAACATGACAATTTAGGCTCACTAAATACTTTACCATATTTATGTAATGCTACTAGGGATTTCTCATTAGCCATTTGACTTATCTGACTTTAAATTGAACTGTTGGCCTCATTGGTGTCCTGTGGCAAATAGTTACACAGGTTATTCGTTTAAGCCGGTATTTTTATTTTAAATTTGTTGCCTTTTGGTTTCATTAAGTGTCTACTTGTATTATCAGAAAGAGTAAGTGGGAAAATATGATTGACTTTCTGTATGCTGTTTATTATCATGCTTCGTGTCCATCCTTAGGGTCTAATCCTGCTCCATAAAAGTCAGTACTTGTGGCACCTTAGAGACTAACCAATTTATTTGAGCATGAGCTTTCGTGAGCTACAGCTCACTTCACGAAAGCTCATGCTCAAATAAATTGGTTAGTCTCTAAGGTGCCACAAGTACTCCTTTTCTTTTTGCGAATACAGACTAACACGGCTGTTACTCTGATAAAAGTCAGTGGGAGTTTTGCCATTGATTTCAACTGGAGCAGGATCAAGTCCTTCATTTCCTCTCTAAACTAACAGACCAATATCTTCAATCTCTCTTCATACCTTCATATCAAGTCTTTCCATGCCTCTAACCATTTTCATCACTACTTTGTCTCAATTAGATACATAAATTATTAGTAAAAGAGATTCTGCCACATAGTTTAGTGGGTTTAGTTTGTTTGTTTTGGGGGTTTTAATCTGTTCCCAGGTGTTTTGATTCTTAAGCCTGCAATGTGACTCTTGCAAATGGATCCCTTCACCCATATAGAGTTCAACAAAGTCAGCTAAACTCTGCATGGCTGCAGAGGTCCACCCATGAGGATCCGATTGTAGTATTGGGGCTTTGATTTGTACTCAATCTGGAAAAGTACATATACACATTATTGTTTTTTTAATAACAATAACAACACATCGCACTTACGCAGCACTTTTCATCCAGAGATCTCAAAGCACTTTCCAAGAGTGGCTAAACTTTATTATCCCCATTTAGAGATGGGGAAACTGAGCCACAGAGATTAAGTGACTTGCCCAAGGTCACATAGGAATCAGTGGAAAAAGATGGAAAAAGAACCCAGATCATCTGACTCCTAGGCCTGTGGTCTATCTACTGGACAGCTCTGCCTTTCCCATCTAGGGAATGTTTTGGTTGGCTTTTTTTGAGGTTATGAGTAAAGTATACAGATGACTATATTGACTGACTTTTGTGCTATGTATCTTACAAATGCATATGGAACTGCAGTGCTTTTCCTAGAATACTGAGACTGCTGGATGTGTAACTGTCTTGTAATTTCTTTTTAAACCAAAGAACGCCTTAGAGTTTTCTAGGGACAAAGAGAGTGTGTGGCAAATGTTTTGCTACTGCTGTTATTTTTTACACTGAATATACTGTTTAAATCCTAAAATTAACAAAATACATATATATCCTGTGGGCCTGGGGTGGTAGGTAATGAAGTGTCTGGCATGTAGTAAAATCGTTTTCCTTATCGCCAACTACAGAGTCAGACATTTAGTTGGCTGCCAGCAGATCCAATCATGCTAAATCCATGTGTATTAATGGATTTAGAGTGAGGGGTCCAGAAAGGCAAAAATTCAGATTTCTGCTTTCCTACCCTTCAGTGATCAGTGTGGGTTTAGCACCTGGGAAAGCATCCTGAGCCTTACATCAAGCCACAGTTTGTCTAGAAATGCTGGCACAAAAAATAAGCAGTAAAAGTTGCTGTACAGGGTCTGAATGGGATATAATTTACAAAAGCATTATAGAGCGCATTACCAATTTTCTTTAGTTTTCATCACAAACATAGCAAATCTCCTGAAAATTAGTAATAAGCGGCATCTGCTTGGCAATTCTACCCACTGAGAAAAAACACTTGATAAAGTTTAGATGGTGAGTGACATCTTATTGTTGGGGTAGCGAAGCAATATAATGTGACACAGAGAAAGAAGGAGAACAAAAAATATTTATAAGAGCTGGACATTGGGAAATATAAACAAGATGTTCACAAACACATACTAATATTAAAAATGTATATATATTTAGATATTATTTTATAACTGAACCCTGATGGGTTGTTCTAAATAATCTAGTACAGTGAATATTTCCTAAAGTCCCATTTCCTTTGACCAATTTCTGTCATAATCCATCTTTCTGAGTATTTATACAGTGCTCAACACCACAATATTAGCATACTGATAATGATGAACATGTCGGTGGTGACACAGTTGTTTCAAATGGGCTTCTTCCACTTTCCAGCTACAGTGCTAAAGAAGTCTATAATTCCCAACTGGGGAGGGGTAAACCAACTATCTGATCATCATCCCTAAATTATCCTTAGCCCTTTCTCCTACTGAACGCAGCTTAAACCTTTTTTAAAAGTTTGTATATATATATAACACCTATCTCTTCTTGTCTCCCTGCCTCCTTCCGATTCTGCCTCTTTCTATTTTTTCCATTTCTCCTTTTCATTCTCTCTACCACCTATCTTGTGTGATACCCCTAGCAGACTTGTTCCCTTTTACCCTCCGTTATCCCCTCCCTTTGGTGTCTCACTGCGCTCTTCTAACAATTCCACATAGATTCATCGATTCCAAAGCCAGAAGGGACCACTGTGATCACCCAGTCTGCCATCCTGTATATCACAGGCTGTAGAACTTCCCGGAATTAATTCGTATTTGAGAGCATAGAGCATATTCTTAAAAAAGCCTCTCATCTTAATTTAAAAATTTCCAGGGATGGAGCCTCCACCACAACTCTTGGTAAATTGTCCCAATGGTTACTTACCCTCACTGTTTGTGTTACATGTACATTTTATTTCCAGTCTGAATTTGTTTCGCTTCAGCTTCTCACATAAATTCATTCCTGCTCCACAAGTCTGCAGTCTTCCCACATGTGCCCTCCCATAGCCCCTAGGTAAGCCACCCAGCAAAAATGGATTTTCACACCAACTTTTCCCCCGGCTTACCAACCTGTTTACTCTACTCCTTGGATTATAGAGGACCCAGGTGACCTCTCTCTCTCTCTCTCTTATGGCCCAGAGACCAGCTCCTCTCACTATATTTTGCAAGTTCTGCCACTTTCCCCTCAGATCTGCATGCATGCTAGAATGAAAGGGATGGGAAATCCAGAAGGATGGGGAAAGAGGAAAGAAATCTAGTGGTAGATGGGTGGATTGCCTGTAACTCTTTAAAGACAAGGAGGATAAAGGTGGCAGGCCTCCTGGAGACGGGAGGAGATCACAGAGATTACTGGTCCTTGAGGAAAAGGGGGAAGAACACACATTAGAGATAGATGGAAGAGGATGGGCGCATCCTGTAGTCCAGTTAAACATTCATATTATTGGATGGTTGTCTGAACTAAAGTTCCAAATCTTTGAGGTTCACTCATCACAGTTCACGACAGCAAATTCAAAAACCAGATAGAAAGCATTTAAATGCATGTGTATGTTCTTTCTGAAATGCAGCATGCAGCTGTTCTGTTTTGTGTCTGAAATAAGAAAAAATCAAAAGAACTGTACTTCAATAACATAATGAATTCCCTGACACAGTGAATTTTTTTCATGGCAAATGGGAATTCACTGAAAGAATGTTTATCAGTCTTAAAATATAGGTATATTTATTTTAATTAGCACTATCAACACAGAGGTCTAGTCTCCCACAGTGAATGCAAGTGTTCACAGAAATTATTCCGATGCATGAATAGAACTCATAGTCCATAACACATCCTGTTTGTCTATCCAACAGCAGCCAATTTAAGACATTAAGCAGGTAGAGCTATCATGAAAGTAGACTTATAGATGCAAAGCCATTTTAGTAATGCTTCTTTGATAGGGTGTTCACCCCACACTTGTCCTGAAAGGGTTAATGTAGATTGAGAATGGGGCTAACTAACCTGACAGGCCACAGCGGAGAGGAATCAGGTGACTAAGTAATCCCCTGACCGAGAGAGGGAGCCCTGCTGAGGAGGGTCAAGCTGGGCTAGGTCTATAAGGACAGGAAATTGGTAGTAGAGGGGGATGCTAGGAAAATATAAATCTGGAAGAAGGAAAGAGTGTTTAGAGGCTGCAGAGGCAGGTAGCCACAGTTACTCCCTGGGAGAAGGGAGTTGGGAGGCTGGCAAACCCCAAAATGGGGAAATGCTAGATGGTAAGGAAATGGCTCAGGGAAAGGCAGTAAGGTCCTGGAGGGAACAGACCTTGACTGCAAACTAGAGAGTCTCTGAGCCGGAACCCAGAGTAGAGGGTCGGCCTGGGTTCCCATTCCCATGAGGCAGTGAATGGGAAGACTGCCTAGGGTTGCAGAAAGAAGACTTTGATACCCCGGAAGGGGAAAATGTGTACAATGACCTGGCTAGAGGGACGTGTCACAAAGAGGCAGCAGCAGTTCGGGGAGTGAGAGAGCAGCTGCCGACCAAGACAGAGGGATGGAGAGATGGCGTGGAGATCCCTGTCACAGCTTCCTGTTGACTTTGTGATCTGCTGTAGTTTACCACCTATTCATTTTTACATCACTTGAGCTGTATCAACTCCCGTTGATTCCAATGAGGTTTGGATCAGACCCTTATTCACCAAGATATAGACTCATACCACAAGAGACTGCTGTGATTGTCTAGTCTGACCTCCTGCATAATACGGACCATAGAAATCCCCCAAAATAATTCCAGAAAGAGGTTAAAAAAATTGATAATGAGCTACCAACTTGTATCCAAATGTTCATTTTCCTGTCTCAAGTACAGATGCAGTATTGTGTCAGCCAGTATCAAGTTTGTATTTTCCATCAGAATAGCAACTAGGAACAGTAATGGGGATATTTAAATGAAACATTTTTTCAGCAATTAGAAGGTCTCCAACCAATGGTGCACACAATCATAATGGTACTTTGGTACTGGTATTCTAAACTAGTGGTGTGCTCACAGAATTTCAGCAAACCCAAACCAGCATCTTTTGGTCTCATTTCCTGAGGTTCAGGAGAGGTTTCAAGTGTGCCCAAAACCTGAACTCAAAGCAAGCCTAGTTTCATTCATAACAAAACCAAGTTTCAACCCAGAAAATTGTTTTATCGTGTGTGACAAACAAAGCAGGTTCCTCCTTACGCCACCCCTATGCCCCAACATAAACTTAGTGTGTTCCTCCTTCGTTGTGCGATATTGTTAAAGTCTTGACTATGAACTTACAACCTCTGATTTTGGTGGGCCCTAAACTGGATCTAAGTCCATTAATTTTGTACATTAGGGAGGAAAATGTGCAGCAAGTTAGGCATTCAAACATAGGAACAAGTTTCAAATGCTCTTTTGGCTCAAGTTTCCTGTTCAGCTGCAGAACAGGTAGAGTTTGCCTAGTGCGTTGTAGGATTTCCTGAAGTGGTTTCACCTTTTATCTAGGTGTGTTTATTCTCTCATGGGGAATGAGATATGAATGTACAATCCAAGCTCAGTTGACCCTTGGCTTCCTTCACCATTAAACCACTTACCATCATGAGTGGCTTTGAAATGTGTACCACTGATCTTTAGGGACTGGGAAGAGATCATCAAACTCATTGCACTTGACACGCTATTCTAATCTGAAAGTTAAAATAGATTCTTGTTGCTGAATTGGAATGTCTGTAAATGGCCATCTAACATACAAACAAATAGACATATAAATAACTGATTTGTTCAGGCCCTCAAGTAAATCACTAACATTCTTTAATTTAATTTGCATGCTGCTTATTCAGACTTCTCTTGATGTACTTTGCCACAGCTAGGGATTAGGAGAGCGTTGGCAAAAGAAAAATATAAAGACTTCTTCAAACCACTCAAAAGCCAGAAAGGCTTGAAATTTCATATATGCATGATATGGCCTGTACTTATGCAATGCTTAATCCAACTGAAATAAGAAGAGCTCCTGGAAGCTTATAATGCTTGAAAGTTCTTTAAAAGCAGAGTCTCATTACGTCAAGAGGCAGGAGAGGTGGAGATAAAATGAGGCATATGGTCTCCTGGGTCTTGGAAGTCGGAAGAAAATGCCCTCTTCCCATCTACCACCACCCGCAGGATACATCCACACGGAAAAAGAGGTTTTTTATTTTTGGAGTAAATATAGATCCAATTTTCTCTTCTCTCTTCAAAGTGTGTGAGATTTTATAGCCCAGTGCTAAACAAGCTCAATACCTGATTGAAATAACCTTAGAGAAAGCTACATATTGAGGGCTGAATTCAGACTGCTTTGTGGAAGTACATCAGTTTTATATGAGACACACAATCTGTCTCATTCCAACCTGCATTTCTGGGTCACTTGAGACATTTAAACTGAACTTATAATTAACAGCTATTTTTAAACAGTGAAAAAATAGAGCACTGGTAAGGTACAAAAGCATTAAAATTGCCCCAGTTTTGCTTTTCAATAGGACACACTACTGCAATATGCTTCAAGATCAAAGAGAGCTCAGAAAAAAGAGACAGGCCGATCAGTGGGGATAAATTGTTCCCATTATGATGGTGTAAGAATAGGGTTCTTTCAATTGAAACAATTTAATAACCACATTCATTACATTGGTGTCCACTTGGTTTTATCTGAGCAGTTTTTGCATAACTGGGGAGCAAGTTCAATTGAGCTTATTCTCTAGAAATTAAGATGTGCAGGGTTTGACATTCAGAAATTAAGCACTAATAGTCAGCAAAGCAGTTGTCTTGAGATTCCCCCTGGATGAAGCTAGATCTGCCTACCGCTAATTATGTCAAATGCAAATGTAGTCTGTAAAAGACACACCAAAAAATTTCATTAGCTCATTTCAAGGCAGTTAAGGTTGCACCAGAATGATGGCAGATATCAGAGCTTCATATTTGGAGTGTATTTATAAAATCACTTTACAAAAGCAGGAGTTAAATAAATACTATGTTACTGCTTGTAAATATTTTCCTCTACCATCGACAGCAGAAGTATTTTTAGGGGCAATCTTTAACAGTCCTAAGCAAAACAACCAAACAATGTCAGCGGGGTGACATTTCCAGCAACAATTTCATAAAGAATAAGGGAATCACTGATAGATTTCTTTTTAATGTCAATGCTGACTTCATCAGCAGACATCTATGTATAAGAAAAGAGTTGAATTCTCTGCCAACTAGCTTCGCTGAGAATGATTAAGTTTGCCAGTTCTCAACTGCACAGCAGAGTGCAATGTATAAAGTGAAGTACAGTTTATCTTGAAACACTACAAAAATACTAAGAATGGTTCTACACAAATGTCTCCAAAAAGAACCAAATCTAGGGTTTGCACATGACATATTCAACCTACCCTATCCATTTCTGTCTGCGATCTTCACTAGTAAATAAAATATACACAGGAACATTTAAAAGACATTTCCCAGTGTACACTGAATCCTTTCTTGTTTTCTCACTGCTGCGAAACCAGTGAAGAGTAAAGAACTGCTGAAGCATGCATAGGGTGGTAACTTCATAATAGCACCATTTCTTCTCTCTCTCTCTTTTTTCAGAAGACAAAGTGTAAAAACGGTGAAGTTATCCTTGCCTCAGTGAAAGCTTTTAAATGGATGGCTTTTCCAGAAGTAACAGTGCTTCTCTAACTCTGCTGTTTCCCCAGATGGGATTTGCAATATAAAACCATACATGGACTCGATATTGAGGAAAAGAAATAGACTTGTACAGATCCCTGGAAAGATAAATATTATATAGATCAATAAATAAAATCTAGTCCCCCCCCAAAAAATCAAACTCTAGCAATCCTGACCAATTAAGATGTTATTTACTGCTTATGTGATTGCTAGTTTGATGCTCTCCTTATTCATTTTTACACTGTAGGCATTTGTTTTGTTGGAAGATATATAAGTGGTTTGTAAAGAGAAAATGATGTAGATAGATTTTTGTCTTATAAAACTGTTAATCTGTGCTCTGTATTAAATATATACTATGGGTTTTTTTATTTAGCGACATCACTAGTATAATTAAAGTATGCTAGCTTCATTTTTTCAGTAAGTCGTTTCCAACTCTAGAGCTCAAATAACAGTTCAACTGCACCATGAAATGTGGTTATAATAGCCTAAGGCCACATTTCCTGAAACTAAAACATGGGAGATAATAGTGTGAGGGTACAAATTAAATGCAAATAAAACAGATTCCCCATTGTTGCTAATCCCTGGATTGGATTTCAGTGAGGAAATTAGCTGTAATGTTTAACCTCTTTGTATAGTAATCATTGACATATTATCAGTTTCATTTTCAGAGTTTACGTAGAAATTATTGGATAGGGATTTGAAGAAACCCACCTGTCCATCTCTTTAGGAATCAAATGGAAGTGTCCTAGGGTAAATAAAATAGAAATACGTAGCTCCAACTACCTCAGGATATTTATGACAGCATGCAATAGTGACTGACTAGTTTTCTGATTGAGAACTACTTTGATTATCAACCTGCGTTTACTTTGAAGGTACAACATAATTTAGGCGTTGTCTATACACAAAAGTTTAACAACATCATTTTTAGTTTAATCAGTGCAAACCCCTAATGTGAACACTTAAATTGGTTTATGCCTGGTTTAGATCAATTTATCTGAACTTGGTAATTTATGGAGTTAAACTAAATCAATATAAGGCAAGATTAAGTAGATTTAGGAGTTTCCACATTTTAACGATATAGATTTTTAAACAATTTAATTAAACCTTTGCAACTTTTGCATATACACAAGGTCTTAATATTAGAGGGAGGAGTCAGGAGGTTTTAGAAAGTTCCTATTTGGGGTGTGATTTCAATCAGAACACTTTACATTAACATGACAGCCTTTCCTTGTGCAGTTGTTGCCTTCATGTCACAAAACCATGTACCGTGATAAATTGGTGGCAAAATTTACCTGGTGTGAATAGATTATATATACAATTAGAAAATAATATCAAGGGAATTTAGGTGACTCACCTTGGAAGTCTATGCTGTGTCATAAAGCCTGTGATACTAAAGTCTGAAAGGGTCATTGGGCATTTTTTTCTTTGAATTTCAACTATAATTACATGAGCAGAATGTTTTGTGAAATATAGATTTTTATTTTTTTGGACATACAACTCATGATTTTCTCTTTTGACCTCTTAGCAAGTTCTGGTGTGTTAAGTCAATTCCCACATTGTTAGGCGCATCTCACAGGCAACAGTTGAATTCTATGAATACATTTTTTTCACCATTGGCAAATCTGGTATAAAACCATGTGAAATCCTGCTAAATCCAGCTAGGTTATCATTTGTCTGAAGAAAGTTCCCTTGCCCTCTCAAATCGTACCTTGGCCTTCTAGAGGGCCCTTGATCATTAGCAGACTAGTAAATTAACCATTTTTTTTCAGCTGGTAGTGGATTAACGACCTGGTCTAAAGCCACTGAAATCAAAAGAAAGGCCTGTTGCCTGTTTTTGACGCAAGCGGCTGTCAAAGTTCAGGGCGTGGGGATGTTCCAGTCGAAAGTAGAAATTCATGAAGACTGGTATTTTCTTTGATGCAGTTGTACAAGGAATGTACAAAGTCCTGCTTCTCCGAATGCAAGAGGAAACAAGAATAAAAGGAGCAATTTCTTAGCTTACAGCCCCCAAGCCTTTGTAATCAACACCAGACCCAAAAGCTTTCGCTAGCTTCTTCCAGGGTCACATTGTGCTCACCAGCTACTCCCCCCCCCCACCACCACCTCTCAGTAAAAGCCCTCAGTCCAAACTCCTGGGCAGGTTCACAACCCTCTTTTATCTTAGGGCTTCTAGTTAACTCATCCTAACAGTTATGTTAATTGAAGGGTGTATTCTTTCTCAGTATAACAGGCTCTAGAAAGAAATATAACCCCCAGCAATCATATGTGCCACAGTGGATTTTGACTGTTGGTGTTTAGCAGGATGACTGGATTAAATTTTAAGAAATGGAAGTGATTTAAATATATTCTTGTAGATCTCTCTTTCACTGCCCTTCATGATGCTGAGGGTGTGACAGTCTGTACCCCATCTTCATTTTTTTTTCAAGACTATGATAAATTGATAAATTTTGTACACACTATGCCTTGTAAGGTATCATTTGAAAACTCATAATTTGCTGATCATTGTTGTCCTGGTAAAATATGTGGCTGGGACTGAGAATTTGCTGGTGTTGCTCTGCAGTGTAATTTGCACCCATACAATATAGCTGGGAGTAATTTACATGCTGGAGGCAGTGTGTAGGCAGACCAAGAGTGGCTTGTCTCAGCAGAGCAATGTAAAAGGCCCCCCAAGCCAGAGAATTGAGGTGACACAGCTGTTCAGCAGTCCAGGTTGTACCCTGGGTAATGTCACAGAGGGCAGTAGCATTGTGGGCACATGTGCACAAGATGGACAGACCCTTATGTAGAATAAACTATTGACTCTCATGGGAATCCAATTTAGTGCCATGGGCCACTATTATGGTAGTCTTGAATCTGAGCTACAATGAGATGTTTCCCAACATCCATTAACTACCACTCGGGTCCAAACATTACTATGTTGTTGTCTGTTTCAGAAGGCTTCCACAGTAACTGTGGTACAGGTGCCATAATGCACAGATACCCACATATCTGGAATATCTCTAAGAAGGTAGCAGTTTTATTTTATTTTTATTATTTTTTTGCACTTCACCCATGGCTCAAAGGTAAAGGAAAGTAGTCCTCGCTCCTGGGTGAGGTTCTGGGTTAAAATTGCTCCCTCTTTCGACGGTGTATCAAAAGGCCTTGGGAGAATTATGTATACATGAAGCAACAGATTGAACAGAAGGATGGTGTAAAGAACTCCAATTAATTTCTCTGGCTAAGTAGAAAGCTATTCATCGCATAGCATTATGGCAATAAAAGTCTGTTCCATCAAGTGTCACAGATCTTCACTGAACATAGTATGCATGGGATACACACTGTCAATGTCATGAGAACAAACTGGGGAATTTATGATAAATCAGTTATTGGTAAAATATCTAACATCTTGGTTCTGTGCAAGCAAACAGGTTGCTCTTATGTCCCGAGACACTATAGCTTTGCAATTCTGCTGTCATGCAAAGTGCTGAGGAAAGACAAGGCCTCAGTTTACCCAAGGTACACATGGCTGAATCCTTTCAAGCAACTTGCTACCAGAAACCTGGCTTGTACTAAGACAGGGCCCAGACTACTTTGGTGACAGAATGCTGACTATTAAATCAGACGTTGTAAATCTTGGTTTTGTTTGTTTTCAGTCTGACACTGTGGCCTGTGCTCTTTCCAGAGCCGTAATGACTTCAGTGGATGTTGCTTCTGCATTCAGATCTGCTTTTCTATCTGACTAGTTATTTCTCTCAATTATGTTCCCTTGCATGAGTAAGATGGGCATGTGTTGCTCTGG